>NC_134953.1:2408100-2708800 GCF_965638725.1 Aptenodytes patagonicus
TGCCTTTCCCCTCCAGAGATGCCGTGGTAGGAGAGAAGGGCTTTTCTCTTGGCGTACTTGGCCAATGCTGCTCAGCCGGTTGTGCTAAATAAACAGCGGTGGTCACAAACAGCAGCATGGGCGATCGGGTGCCCTGCAGTCCTTGGGAGAAGTGTCTGTCTCTGCTGTGGCATGTGGTTACTAGTCCCAAACCCTTTCACAGGGTGTTGTAGACCTGCCCTGGTGGGCTGTGGGAAAGGCCTTGCTAACATCTTTGGCGGGTTACGTCTGAATATGCACCCTGGAGTGCTCCACGCACGTGCCAAGTGAACGGAGGTCGTGGGCTCTGTGAGTCTCCTTACTGTCACGAGAGAGAAACAATAATATGGTAGGAATGTTGACTTTTCAGAAAAGACAAAGCCGAGAGATGCCAAGTGATTTTTTTTTTTTTTTTTCCAGCTGTGACATTGGCACGGCACTGCCACCGATCAGGCTGAGCAGATCAAACGGCCGCACATCCTTAGGCCTCTGCCACGTATGCTCCTGCCACTGGTTCTTCGCTCAGCAGCACTTGTGGGGTAGTAGATTGGGTTCGACAAGATTAGTCTGGATAAATTGTGTGCATGTGATTTGTGCTCTTCATGGTTGGCTGTAGCGAGAACGTGCCTCCCCAGCCCTCCTGGCAGCTGCCCCCAGGCCTCTGGAAAAGACAGCCTGAAGAGGCGTGAGGCTGTGAGCCACCAGCGGGACCCGGCGGCCCCCTGCAGAAATCAGACGAGTCACATACTCCTCAAGGCGTCCATCAGTTGTTTCACTACAAATAAAAGCGATGTGCTCTCAGTTTGATTTCAGTGCTGTCTTGAGGAGAGGGTGAGGAGAAAGCCAGTGTGAAATTGGTCCATCGCCATTCGTTCTATGGTATTTAAAAAAAAAAAAAGTCCAGTGCTCTGGTCAGGGGACTGTCAGTGCTGAGGATGTTGGGAAGTGCCTGGGCATTGGCTAAGCCTGCAACTTTAGAGCAGTATTAAAGAAATATTTCTCTCATTGCACTCCCCTTTTTGAAGACTTTTTATGACAGGAACTATCTAAGGAAAAAAAATGGTTGATTGAATCATAGAATCATAGAATCATTAAGGTTGGAAAAGACCTCTAAGATCATCGAGTCCAACCATCGACCCAACACCCCCATGCCCACTAAACCATGTCCCTAAGCGCCTCATCTACACGTCTTTTAAATACCTCCAGGGATGGGGACTCCACCACTTCCCTGGGCAGCCTGTTCCAATGTTTCACCACTCTTTCAGTAAAGACATTTTTCCTCATTTCCAGTCTAAACCTCCCCTGGCACAACTTGAGGCCATTTCCTCTCGTCCTATCGCTTGTTACTTGGGAGAAGAGACCGACCCCCACCTCGCTACAACCTCCTTTCAGGTGGTTGCAGAGAGCGATGAGGTCTCCCCTCAGCCTCCTTTTCTCCAGGCTGAACAACCCCAGTTCCCTCAGCCGCTCCTCATCAGACTTGTTCTCCAGACCCCTCGCCAGCCTCGTTGCCCAATTGAGGTTTCCTTGGGGCCCGCTAAGGCTGCTCCAGTGATGGGAAATGCCATAGAGCAACCTCTGGCGTGCACCAGCTGTGCAGCTTTCCTGGCTGCGGGTGTAGGATGTGGTCACTCGGCGTAAGAGCACTTGTTTTGTCCCTACGGTGGAAATTTGCCATTTCAGTGTTCTCTGGTAATGATAACACAGGAATTTGAGTTGGGAGGGAGAAGAGTTTTCATTTGCACACCAATTCTGGTCAGTGTTAATTATTTATTATGCCCCCCCCCCCAAATAGTTGTGCAGGTAGCGAACTGCGGTAAGCTAGCGATGAGTCGTTTTCCTCAGAGGCTGGAATATCACGGAAGTACAGTACGGAGCCAGCGTGGAGCGGTGGGTGCCATTACACTGGCGCAGCTTGGGGGCTTCCCCTGGGTAGGCATGGGCACAGCTGGTGGGATGTCACTGCTGCGCCTCCGCCATCGCAACTGCCCTCTGCAACCCGTTACCCCTCTGACTCGCTTGCTACGGCAAGCGATTCCTGCCACTGTCACACACGTGGTGGCTGTATCGTTTTCTTTACCTGGACAAGTACGTGCTGACTTTTCGCTATTACAGGGAGTGTCCCCACTTGCATAGTAACATTGATCTCTTTCCTCCAATTTCAAAGGTTGGGCTTTCTGTCCTTTTTTTTTTTTGAGAGTGGAATTGCCTTTAGATGTCCCTTAAGCAAATTACAGATACTGTTGTTATGATGAAGTCGTGTGTGTGTGTGTGGTATTTTTTGTTTTTTTTTTTTAAAGAGGAAAGCAAAACCTTTGCAGCCTCTTTCATCTGGAGTGACACGCTCTTTCGTACTATAGCTATGCCTTATAGTATCATTGCAAAGCCTAAGAAGATTAAACTAACCTGTATTTCATGAGGAAATGAGAGCATAGATAGTTGCTTAACTTCCTGATCTCTTCACAAGTATCAGTGAGCAAGTTTTAAAAATTCTGCAGAATGAAAGTGAAGAGAAACACTTTATTCCAAAGGGCCTAGTTTATGAAACGCAGATGACTTCTTTTTCTAAAGTGTGTGACCTACTTGGGATGTTTGTCCACCACCTACCGTAGGGGATTTGATCCGAGTCAGAGAGGTTGCTGAAGTCGAGAGCTGAATATGTTTGCAAATTGAAATATAGGGAAACTGGAGAAATTTCTCCTCTAAATATGTGTTTCTACCCCTGTGTCCTTGTCCTTCATCTTTGTATCCCCCCTCCTCTCTATGGTGCTGCTTCTTTCCTCGTGTCTCAGTGAGACCGAGTGCCCCCCAGGCAGCGATACTCTTGCTGGGGTCCACGAGGTGCTCAGTCTAGCTTCAGGGGGCTCAAAATAAATACCTGGAGCTTGTATTTCCTCCGATATTTCCTGTATTGATTAGTATCTTATTGCTCCTTGGTTTTGTATCCCGGAGTAGTTGAAAACATTTTGTTTACTCTTGTACTACACGTCTTGTCCAGATAACAAGAGAAACTTGATGCTTCTTAAGGAAAAACATTCTGGAAGCAGCATGAGGGTCGTGTTCGTTACTACGGGCTCTGGATTTCATGCTTACAGCCAGTCTGATTCTGCTTTTGATGTAGAACCCTAATACCAGTTTTTCAATGCGTTTGTTTATTTTGCTGGGATTTCATAGCTTTTTAAACAGAAGCTCACAAAATGCCTCGGTAGCGGTCATGGCAGTTCACAAGAACGTTTTCTGATTCATTATTTCTCCTTTGACCAGCTCTATCTATCGTCTCCTTTCAATCTGTATTTAACAGATGGGTGTATCTCAGTAATGAACGTTTGAGAATATCCCAATATGTGTGCGTGGCAGTCCTCCAAGTGAAGGAGGAAAACTCTGTGGGAAGAGCCCCTGGGTACTCATTTTACTGCTCAGCTTTAGGCGTCTGTTTAATTGTTCCTAACGAGCTGAAGCAAAATGGACGGGCAGACACAATCAGATATGTTTTAATTTGCATTTCTATGACATTTCCCATACCAGGGTAGGGTTTGGCGGTCATTCTCTCCCCAGGCTTGCTGAGGGTGGACTTCCCTTCTCTCCACGTGGTGCCCGAAAAGGGCAAAGGTAAGACATGGAGAAACTTGCAGCCTTATTAAATCCAGCACTAAGTTTTGGGACGAACCTGTGACTTTAAGGGTGTTGCACCTGATGGTTGTTTACTTCAGGGTGATTGGGTTATTTGGGCTCATTTGCTGTTACGCTCCTCAGGCAAACTGGCTGATGAAAAAACATAGTTGGTCCAGAATAAGTGATGTTGCGGAGGCAGAAATAGAGCATACCGGTTGACAAGTAAGCACGTAACCGATAAATGTCTACGTTAAAATCCACGGACCGAGCTCTGGCCCTGGCAGGCTGGGTGTACCCCAGCTGTAAAGCTGGCTGCGGTCAGCAGGAGCTGGCCCCGACTCCCTGGGGCCACGTACGGGTATCCCCGGCCGACTGCGGGAGACCTCTGCTCTCTGGCAGCCTTCCTGACACCCCTGCTTTGATGCTGAGGACGTATTTCTTCCGAAGCAACTGCCAAGCGAAAGGCAGGGTTCCCTGCAGTTGTTTTACTGAAGTCATTCCTGTTCTAGGTTTTGAGCTTGTTTTAGCTCTTTTCACTAGTGACTTACGATGATCTAGCGACGGTCCTCCCCTGGTTAAGGGATATATTAGTTTTCCTTGTGAAGGTCTCATGGGGCCTACAAAGGGCTGTCCTGGAAAAACTAGTGGGAGTTTGATTCACAACAATGCTTTGGTGTTCGGTGTTAGCCATCTGCAAATATAGCCAGGATAAAGGAGCTGCATGAGCAGCCCCAGTTTCTTGTTGTGCTTTTTGGGGTGGCTGTTTGTAAGGGTGAGTACTGTAACCAATCCACCCGTGTGGGGCAAACGAATAGCTCACGTGTCCCAGGTTTCCAAAAAGCTGTTAGAGAATTCACCACTGTTGAGGTGATCTGTTGATATGCGCTGACCAGCTTAATACCTTTTTTTTTTAAGGGTGGAAATATTTCTACCTTTTTTTTTGTGGTTTTTTTTTTTTTTTTTAAATGACTGTTCCTGCATCGTTAACTGGAGTCAACTTGAGGTTAAAGCTAATTTAAACTGGATGCTATATTTAGCATTTATGGTGCTAAAAGGATTATAGGAAAATAGATACTACATAAGTGGCCATAATCTTCTCACTGTTTGTGCTACTTGAGTGGCAGAGAATGGGGTGCCAATCTGAGATTAAAAATCTAATTTTAGGGAGCTAACAAGAGTCACATTGAAGCAAAAAGGTAAAGATGGATTAAATTTTGTGGACTTAATTTTTTTAATTGGGCCTCAGACCTGCTTAAAACCTTGCAATCAGAGCTTTAACCAAAGCCTGTGATTCTAAATGACGTACTACTTCCATACACCAATTTAATAAAATCACACTAGACGCTTCAGTTATACCCTTGATGGAACAGCCAGGATGCATTTTCAGAGGTCAGTTTTTTTCCACTGCTTGAAGTTTGACGAGCCACCTCCGTGCCATTATTTTTGATTGCTGGAGCCAGTACTTAACCAGCTCCTCTTCCGAGTTACTTCCAACACGACGGTGACAAGAAAGCCCAGCCTGGGATGTGAGGGACCAATGCAGACTGCAGCTCTGCAGCTCCAGTACTACCCCTTGGTCACAGTACAGTCACCTTCCCTGAAAAGCCCTCCCAGTTCATTTCTTTTCCACCACCTGGAGGAAAGGAAAAAAAAAAGAAAAAAGAAGAAATAGATGTGTGAACAGTAATGCCGTTTGCAGCCCTGGCCTTACGGCTCTGCCAGGAGGGTGGGTCACTTCTGAAAAGAGAGGCAAACAAATTTTAAACGGGGAAAATCCCATCACTGCATTATAGATGAACCAGCTTCTCTGAGTTACGTTGGCAGTGCAACTGAGAAAGGACTGGCTGCTAGCACGAGGACACCGCAGGAGCCTGGGGACTCGGTGAGAGGCAACGCACAGCACTGGCTTACTGGTGTTTGCCTACAGTAATTGGGAGTTATTCCACCTTCTTTCAGTCATATTTAATGGCTGCCAGCAGGAGGAGGGATGGATCTTGCATTCTCAGTGTGACCAAAATGTAAGCAAAATTGGCATCTGGAGAAGATCTGAACTGGGCTCCCTTTTACTCCTGCTTGTCTGTAGGCTTTAAAATAACAATTAAACCCTCTTAATGGGATTTGTGTACCATATGGCACCTTCCCCACAGGATGATTCTTTCTTGTTGCTGTCCTGTCATTTGTCCATATCCACAAATAGTTTTCAGCCAGAAAAACAACACGCGCTGTTTAAAGACACCCAAGGAGAGATTGCCATCTCTTTGGATAATTCTTTATTTGTATATCCTGTCTGAGGCATAGTGTCCTCTTGTGGTGGTAAGTCAATGGAATAGACTTCAGTGGCAAGCTCAGGCCTCTGAAATGTTATAGCAAAACGAAGTTAACGAATGCTCAATGCAGGATCTAAGCATAGACTATTGGGTAATAGGATGCTGAGATGCTTCTAGTCCTGAATTCCTTTGTTTTAATACTCTCGTTTCTGCTGGTAATGAATTCTCAGAAAGAAGAACTGCAAAAGGACACCAATAAACCAGTTTTATTATTTGGTCAATGCAATACAAAACACACTAAGGTGTTGCTTGCCCTACCGATGCCTGCGATGCTTGCTTTTCCTTTCGTTTCATCCTAATCCCATTTCAAGGCACTGAGGTTCAGCCAGCAGTAGTCACACAGCTGTTTGCTGGTAGATGGGCAATGCCACGGGATTAATGTTTCTAATTTCAGCTGCTGAGTGGGTTTTCACTGGAGTCAAGAACCTTGGGTTTTTCCACTGATGTTTCTGGTCTAAACTCATTGCTGCTTCATGTGTTGCATTTGTAAGTATGGCTGCTATATACCTTTAATTTCAAACGCCATCTTTCGGTGATAGCGGCGGAGGTGCTGGTGCCTGCTGTGGGATCGGCAGACGGGGAGAGCAGAGCGTGTCCGTGTGTCTGCAATGCCCTCCAGTGTGCAGTTTGCCTGTGTGCCTGTCACAGCCTGCAGCGTAGCTGCATTGGTGCCAAGCGCAGGCCACAGTGGCTGGATGGCAACGGTACCGCTCTCGGAGGGTGTATTGTTGCACTGCCCTACGTGTTCATCTGAGGGCGGGATGAGCAGTCCTCCGGAGGACCCTGCCTCTGAATGAGCAGAGGGACCATAAAAGACCTGGTGCCTCCTAACTTTTTAGGCAAGTGAAGTTGTCTAGTGTGACTCCCTTCAGCAAGCACGCTGGGATCAGGTCTGACCAGGTCTGACCTTGACGGTTGGACTCGATGATCTTAGAGGTCTTTTCCAACCTTAATGATTCTATGATTTAATGATTCTGTGTTTGTGATGTGCTCCGCTTTCTAACTGCTCTGTGGGTGAGTTTGAAGAAAGCAGTGGAACATTTCAAAACAGTTTTGGGCTGCGTGTAAAGGAAAGCTTTCTTAGCTTCACAAGGGTTGAGCACTCTCCACTGCTATTCAAGATCAAAATTTATACTGGGTGTGCTTTTTTGTTTGAGTCCTGTCCCAGATACCATATTGAATTTTTTTTTTTTTGCTTACCTGCCAAAATAGAGTTGCTAATGGCCACCCTGCTGCTGTGGCAATTGCTCATTCCTACCTTAGGAATGGATCACGATCTCTCAAACACCTGCCATCAAAATCCTAGCCGATTGTCAGAGCTGCCTGCCTGTATCAGAATAGGACATAAGAGTGGGAGGAAGCTGGAGTTCACAGACAAGCAATTTTGCTCAACTGACAGGGTTTCATCTTGTCTTGCTTACCTTCACGTAGCCTGGAAGTCACTGCATTCACTCAGTTACTCCCAGGGGACGCCAGGTTAAAACCTCAGTTCAAGTGCGTACTTTTTCTGCCCTCTTTTTATACTTCTGCTCCAGTGACCTGTGAAAGGAAGAGAAAACATACTTGGGGTAATACAAGAAAAAGAAACAACTTCAGGGACTGTAAGATCATTTAGTCTGACCTCCCATGTATGACAGGCTAATTTGTTTAAAGTTCCCGTGGGACGTCTGTCGCTGTAACACATAGCTGTTTCTGGGGCTGCAACATAGACGCATCTGTTAGAACAAGCAAGGTGTAGAGAAAAAGAGGGTTTTTTTTCTTGTTGAGAAGGAGCAATGGTTCATCCACCTGATGCCTCTCTCTGGTTCCAGTCTCATGCATTTCAGAGTCAGGAACGCCTGCCCTCTACCACCCCTTCTCCCTGACCATGAGGCCAATGTGGCCCCACAACGCCAACTCTGCATCCTTGCCAGTCATAAGCCCTGCAGCATCGTTCGAGCCATCACGGAAACATTGCAAGCACGTTGAGTACAGTGTAGGCAATCCTGTTTCACCAGGGGCTGAGGAAATAAAGGTATGCATAGGTGAGCTAAGGGTTCACAGCTTACAGAGCTAGGAAGCACAACCCTAATCATCTAGTCTGAAACTAGGCTAAAGGTGTCTCTTCAGAGCTATCTGTCTTTGTCTAAAAGGCTGCAAGCGATGGTGGTTTCACTAGTTCCCCTGATAAGCTGTTCCTGTCTTTCATTACTTCACTGCTGGGAAATTTTCCCTTATTTCAAGGTGGAATTTATCTAGTTTCAACTTTTACTCATTGGATCTTTGTCAGCCAGATTGGAAAGCTCCTCACGTATATCTTCCGCAAGTGCAATTACCTACACAGTGTGATGAAGGTATGTCTATGCTTTCTCTTCAGTGAGCTGAATATGTTGAGCTCCTTACGTGTCATGTCAGAAGGCTTGGGCTTTTTTGTTAAAGCCAGAGAATTCATTTGTGACGCTCACTTGAACTCTGTCCAATGTCTTCAAATCCTCTTTAAAATGCAGACACCAGGACAGGATTCAGTAACCTAGTAGGGGCCTTGGCAGTGCTTCCCAGAGATGCTGGAATCCTTCGTTATTTCTGCTTCATACTCTCCCCCCCCGACCCCGCTATATTCAAGAATCTCATTAGTCCTTTTTGCTACAGCATTGCCCAGACAGCTTACATTGAGGCGATTATCTATAATGACCCCTAAATCCTTTTCTGAGCTCTGTTTTTCAAAGCGAAGTCTTCCATTGTGTAAATATAAGCGACTGCCATTCTTGGATCTCAAACACTTGGTCTTACCAGAATACACTTTTTCAGGTTACAGCTATTTACTCTGGTGGTTCAGGTCATCCTGTAATGATAACCCATCTATCTCTTAGTTTACTACTCCACAAATTTTTATGTCACCTAAATATGTGACTATAGCATAGAGAAGCAAAAAAATCTGGATCAAGAAAGTCTCTCTCCCGTTCAGTGCCATCTGCCTACCAACTGTATTTTAAGATCTGCCAGTGGCCTAGTTTTTAGTCCATAGAATATGTTATATGCTAATTCCATAGGAGGTGTAATTTGTCGTATTTTACTCATCCTCACAAGTATCTTGGAGAAATTCAAGTGTTCATTAGCAACACATGAGCCTTTGCATTTTTGTCCTGGAAGCAAACATCATGATCCAGATTTCTTCCCTTCTAGTCAAATCAAATCAATCCCAAATTGCTTGTTCTCATTTTCTACCCCTTCAGTTGGCAAAACCTTGTATTTTTTTTCTGCAAACGGTATAGTGTCAGTAGGGAAAGGGAAGAGTTTCGCAATAGCCTGGTGGCTCTCTGGGGCGAGAGAAGATGTGTGTTTGACTGCCATCAGGTTAAGGACAAATGGATTTGAATCCCTCCACTTCCAGATGAGTGCTATTTGGATAAAAGCATCTCTTTTGGCCATAACAGTGATTTCTTGCTCATTACATGAAAAGACAGACTTCAAGTTGCCTAGTCCCAGGTTTTGAATCCTTGCTGAAAACAGGCTGCAGGGAAGTGGCTCAATGTGGTGCCAAAGGCCAAGCAGGCAGGGTATGAAACAAAAAAACGCCTTTTCAGATTGATAGTCTGTTTAAGATACTTTTCCTTACCTTGTGTGTGGATCCCACTTTTGGGGGAGAGCTTATGTACCAAACTCAGGCTGGGGGACTACCCTCCAGGAGCTGGATGTCTGTGCCAAGTATCTCAAGATGTAGCCTCTTTGTAGATGAAGGGCTAACTCAGTAAATCAGCCCACTGTCTTGTCTCCGTTGAGATTTTTCTTTGTTAGCTATTTCAAGAGAGTTGAAACCTTCCCAGTGAAGGACAGGCCGCAGAGCCCTCTGGGAAATACAGCATTTGATCCAGACATCACAGGTGCCATTCACTGTGATATCTGGGACATGCTGCCCCTCAATGCGTTGCTGGGCCGAAAGCGTAACTGCGGAGTGCCGATCAGCTTCGAGGTTCGAAATTACTCCGGTTCAATAGCGAAAGAGCTGACAAATACTGCCATCAAAGCGTTGCTTTTGTCTTCCCTCTATTTGTTTAACGGCATTTTTCCTCCTTAAGCTTCTGCTTGTACAGCTGCTTTTCAGTACAGCGGCTTCTCACCTAACATGATATAATTTGCTTGCAAAACTGCCTGTATTTGAACGATAGGTCAGCTTATGGAGAGAGGAATGCTGCCGTAGCACCTCCTTGTGTAGTTCAGTGGAACAAATCTCGGGGCAGTGGATGCAAATCATTGAACACCATGAGGGAAAAAATCTGTTATCTCACTGTTCACCAAGAAAATTCAAATAGTGACTTCTCCAGCAATTAGAGCCTCCAACTGTTGTCTGCCAAAATACAGTTTGTTTTCACTGTCAAGATCTAAAGCACATTGAAAATTTAGCACTCTTGCTGTTAGGACTTGAAAGTTCGCTCTCTGCTTCCAAATATATTATTTTCTTTGCTGGTTTTCATATGTAAGTGAACTATTGCTGTCACCATTTCAGTCCTTTCTTACAAAATAAGGTACATGTGTTTGTAGACCACAAATATTTGTCTCCCTACAGTCGTATTCTTGTACTACCAGTTAGAAGTAATAATTTTTAAAACTTTATGATAGCACTGTGTTAGGATGTTAGACCTTGCTTTATAACTACACAATTATTTTTCAGATTCCCAAGAACAAATTGTTATTGAAAGGAAGCACATTTTCTACCATTGGAGACCTACTGAATCAAGTATTGTCCTCTGAAACGTATTTCTAAACAGTGTTTAATTAGTTTACATTAATTTAAAACTCAGGTTAATTAAAATTAGATTCCTATAAAGTAGGTAATTGAATCTGCACCTGAAATACTTCTCAACATGAAATCAACATTTAGGTGTAAATTCTTGGTTGCATTGACAATTTCTGTGGGCCAGGGTCTCAAAGGAGGTAGCAGCTTGCTTCAGCTGCCTTTGCTTCACCTCTCTGGCATTTTTCCGGGGAGCCGTCTCCCGCCAGCGTGCAGGAGGCTGAGCCCTGGGCTTGTCTCCTGCTTCTTCTGAAATGAGGAAAATCTGTACCCCAGCTCTGTACTCAGCCCCAGCTCTCCTCTTCTGACAGTTCTATGATCTGATGTTGCGTTCTGAACGAAACCTGCTTTGAAAAATTTCATACATGGCTCACACAGGAAAAAATCCTGCCTGTCGAAATCCAAGGGTCTTAAAGTGTTAATAAAATAATTCTTAAGTCTTGCATGTACAATTTTAATTGTATTCATAATCATTCAAACTTGCATCTTACTGAGATCTTCTTAGAATTTTTGTGCTTTCTGTTGCTGCTATTATTGGATCCTTTTGTCTTTTAATGGTACACAAGAGATTAGCTTACATTAGCAAACTTCCAAACAAGACCTAAACCAGATGTGTGAGCACGTCTGTTCACCATTTAAAAATTCTTACTATTTTACATAATCTTAATGCAACAGATCCAGCCTCCCTTTTTCTCTGCAGAAAGTGGAATGCCTGTTTTCATAACAAAGCACCTTCTGAGTATTTACGGTGTTAGCCTGCCTAGGGTAGCTACAGGCCGTTGATGGTAACCCTCTGATGAATAACCTCTAAGTGTGAATATGCACGCAAGGCAGATGGTACCAAATATTTTTCCATTTTAACTCCAAAATGCGAACTCTCAATATCATAGGCTGAGGTGTGAGTCTCCGCTTAGCCATCCTCCCAGGTGAAACATGAACAGGAATTTAAGTGAGACGTGACAGGAAGGATAAGTACTTGTCACGAACACTTGGTGACAAAACCGGCTGACGTCACTCTTCTACAGCAGAGCGATTCAAAGCCGTATGATGATAGACTGGGAACAGGGCAAATTCTTCCCCTCACCCTATTCCTGAATCGGTTTGTAATGCCCCGATCGGATGTACAAGAGGTGCTAGGAAGAATGCATCAGAAAGCGTACGGAGCACAGGGAGAAGGTGCACTGCAGAAAATCGCAACTCCCTTTTATTGCACTGAAGGGTGTTTGTGAGTGTGGGCAGTGCAGGAAAGCTGAGTCAGCGAGACCTTGATTTGCAGCGTTGTTGAGGACGCAGTAACTTCATTTGGAGTTGTGGGTGTTCAATAGCCTTGAAAATAGGACTGCAAGAGATGCCATTTAAGGTGTGAGGCGTTTCTGTCTGCTGAAAGAAGACCTGAAGAAATTATGCTGTTTGTCTCTAGGGATAAGGAGGAAAAATCGCCTTCTATTTCTTCTTCAGAAGTCTGTTTTTCATCAGCGTGTCAAAATACTCACTGTGACGCAAATGAGCAAAATGAGCAGAATTGGACTGCCTGTAAGAGGGACAGTAGGGTGGTTTGGTAATATTGGATATAATACCGCAGATCACTGTGTGTTAAGAGTGGTTGGATACCGAACCAAGTAATTGAACCCTAAGGAGAGGCACGCTTTCCTCGTCTATTTTGATCGTGAGCAATTGTCCAAGCCCTCCCCAACGAAGGGCTGCAATAGCTAACCTGAAGTAGCCTGAAGTGCCACCTAATTATTTTTACAAGTGGACAGGTTGTAGCCACTCTCATCTTTAGTGACAGGACAGGTATTAATCACTGCTGTTCAGACTGGCTGTTCCGGCTTCAGCTGAGTTGCTGAATGCATCCATGGGTTACACGTTTCTCCTTTTTTGTTCTTTCGGGGGTTTTTTTGGATAGTAGGTGGCATACTATCTGTACGGGAGTGCTTTGCAGCCCCTGTATAACCCCCTGGGCTGTACCTCGGTTAGGGTAATATAAATCCTGTTTCTAGCCGTCTGGGATTCTCCAGAATGTGAAAACATGACGGGATTTTGCATGCTTCAGCATAACCTACTCGAGATACGGGACCTTGTTGTGGCAGGCTTTATCAGGATGGTAGCAGGTATTAATTGGCAAGATCTGGACAACCGGCAGCGCCGGAGGGCACTGGGCCAGCCCTGTTATGGTGAAGGCTGACTCTGCTAACGATGAATTGTGTAATTAACTGGAAGGATGTGTTTGGCTTCTTGATGCACTGCAGTTTGCTTTCAGACATTTTTCTGAAAGAAACACAGCACGCTTGTTGGTGCACTCGTTAGTGATCATCAGCCGGTTCTTCTTAATGTGGATAAATTAGTGGTGAGAACTAGTTATAGCTAGAAGAGGATTTTTGCCTTTGTGACCAGTTCCTGGAAACTTTTTTGTTTATTTCTGTCTCCGTTTGTTTCAATTCTTTTTGCAGGGAGAGTGAGATTATCCATGATCCAATAGATGAGCCACGAGCAGCCTCGTTTGCTCCACTCTTTGGTAGGAAGACAGCAGCCGAGGCATTATGAACCAGAACTGAGGAGGTCCTTCAGTCCACTCAGTTTGTCCAAATGCTTCGTTTGCCTCTCTCCACTCAATCAAGAGCCTTTGTATCTCCTTGTACGAAGGAGCCCCTAGGCTGGGACAGCCACGGGCCCGACTGGTTGAGAAGCGTTCGCTTATTTAGGGTGGAGATGAATGACAGGAGAAATGATTCAGGTTTTGTGTACATCCTTGGCTTTGGAGGTGCAGCGTGAAAGCAGGTGGGATTTCTGAGCAGATGGGAGCAACCGGAGCTCAAAGCTACTCAGTGCAACAGGCTGGGGCGCAGGGAACCATCTGAAGTGGGGTCTTGCTCCGGGGAGCCGCGTGAGGCCCCTCTTGGGTGGGACAGCCTGCTCTCATGTCGCCGTAATGCGCTGTACTGCCTCTGCTGTGGTCTCCATTTACAGCACTGCACTGGGCTGTACGAACGTGTCCCATGTTCTCCAGAGCACATCTGTGAGTTTCGCACCATCCCTAGGTCTGGAAGATTTCAGTGACTTCGTTACCTTGCGTTTCCTCAGCGCAGCCGCAGAGGACAGCTTCGGTTGCTGCCGAGGACAGAGGCCGTATTCCTCTCGGGGCTTGAGTACCGCTAAGCAACTTTATGCTCACTAAGTAATAATACTCAGCTTTACCCATCGCTAGCTTTCAGTAATCAAATATGAAAAACAATACACAAACCTAAACAGAGGCACATTAAAATTTGTAGCTGCCCAACAGAATGAAGAAAACAGCTCTGCTGCTTTCTGCTCCCACGACAAAAGCTTTACAGTGAGGGCAAGTCAGAAATCAAACTGAAAATGGACTAAAAGCCAAAGCCTGAGATGAGTTCCTAACTGAGGCATGTTCCCTTTAAGCCAAAGGGGACTCGGATCCTAACCAAGTGTCTTAAGCTGTTATTTATTACATGATTACAGTATTGTTATGTAAGCCGTAATGTGTTTCAGTAGGCAAACATGAAGAACACTCCTCAAACGGCGAACTTCAGAAAATACACAGCTCAATTTAATTTTACTGCGTGTCCCATCGTTCTTGCGCTGTTGGAAGCAGCAAACGATCATCCCACCTTCACATCCCCGGCACCCCTGCTTCAATAAGGCTGTCTCTGGTCTCCTCACCAGCTACCTCCTCTGAGCCAGCACTCTCCTTCATTTCATCCTTGCCGTGTTCAAACTTCTCCTCATGTTTGATCATCCCCGTGACCCTTTTTTAGCTTATCTGTATCCTCTGTGAGCTGGAATGACCCAAACTACGGACACTATTCAGTAAGTCTGAGCACAGTGGCTTTCACGTGGTGTGACCATGTGTCCTCTTTTGTTTCCTATTCCTTTTTTAGTGTTTTTTAGCATTCTGCCAGGATTTGTCAGTATGACCCTGCTGACAAGTGAACTGATGACTTCAAGACCTGCCCAGTTCTCTTTCCTGAGAAAGAGATAATTACAGATTCAGAGCCTGTCACTGCAGATACATACTTAAAGGTAATTTTGTGCCCATACACATTATTTTGCACTTATCAGTGCAAACATTTTGTCATCTGCTCACTTAACATTATGTGTACCTAAGATGTAAGTCTTAGCTGTCAACTTTCGATGTGATTATTCTGAATAATTTTGTCATGGTGTTATTCACTGCTCTGTCAGGTAGTTTGTGACTAGATTGAGCCTCACAAGTCCCGAAGCACATCTCCGAATGGGATCCTGATGGTTAACTTGAGACAAAATGACATTTATTTCCTATCTCTAGCCATAAGGGGAATGTCCCTTCTACCCGCTGATTGTTTAGCTTCCAGAATTGCACCATCTACCCTTTTGTAACCCATACACAACTGTTTTTCCTTCCCTTTTGTAACCCATACACAACTATTTTTCCTGACCCTTTTGTAACTCATACAAAACCGTTTTCCCTTCTTGTATGTTGGAAAGCATCACAGGGACAGATCAGCTTTTTCTTTGGTTAGCTTCAAAAGCTTTTTCACTGTCAATGCTTGGAAATGAACCATATGATGCCTGTAAGATTCCATTAGGTTTGGCTTTTTGTACGCACAATCTCTCGTATTCTGTGTCATGCACATATTTTTTTGCAATTGGGTCATTCTGAGACACGTCTTGTAGTAACAGGCAACATCAACTGACAGTTTTTCATCCTGTAGGCAACGTGAGCAACATGAGCAAATACAAATGTTTAAAATGGACATTTCTAATAGTTTAAAATATATATGAATTCTGATAATTATAAAATAAGTGGCTTTTTAATTGCTCAGGCTCTTTAGTCACAACCGAGTCAGAGATTGTTCTCACTCACGTAGAACGTAGGGCAATTTAATGGCAGATGTGAAGGTAATTTTTATTCTTACGACATTTTTAGAATAGAATTTGACCCATACCTCCCTTCAGTTTTTGCTCAGTATTCGAGAAAAAGATGAATGTTTTTATGATGGACTATGAGCTTGTTGATTGTCCTGGTAAGCCGCAGCTGCAAAATCTGATGCAGTTTAGTGTGTGACAAAGCTGAATGTCACACGCTAATTCATTTGAATAGGAGCCAAGCTAATATTCCTTATTGGGGTAGAATGCCCACTAAAATGTTTTTATGGCATTATGAAGGCAGATTCATCATGGAAATTCGGGAACTCCCATTCTGGGTGCATTGAAAAATGCGTTGTTCGGATGAACAAGCTATTTATACAGACATGTGGTGTAATAGTGGATACTCCTTTAATCTTTTAGCAATCCAGACGTTACCATATGGACAAACCGCACAGATTGATTTGAGGAGGCCTCACTGAATAAACGAATACCCCGCTTCAGTTAATTTGCTGAGCTTTTATGTTAGTGTATCAGGAAAAAAAAAAATGCTTTCCAGCACATAGTTTATTTGCAGTGACATATAAAATGAGACTGATGACAATCAACCCAGGTTTAAGGCAGCTTGTTTGACAAGCAGCTCGTGATGGTTTGGACAGTTATCTGGAGGGCTTTCTTTCAGTACTTCATTGCTTGTCGCCAATGCACGGCCTTTCCAATGTGGAACCACCTTTGCACGTACATATCAGAGAATGCACACAGTTTCCTCTGCCGTTTGGCTTTCAGTGACGTACCTGCATTAATTTAGCTTAATGCCGTAATGGGTTATTTAGTTTTATTATCAACCTCTGCTTTCTCAATCTTCTGTCCGGTGAGGAACTGCCATATTCCTCCTCTGTAGTTCTCATTCCCCAGGGCATATACAAAGGCATCCACCGTTGGCACAGTCTTGGCAATAATGGCAGGAATCTGTCGTGAGACACAGTATTTATTAATAGGAAAAGCACCGAGGGGCCGATGGGCTGATTTCAGCCTAGGCTCAGTTTCCCTTTACCAAAC
Source organism: Aptenodytes patagonicus (assembly GCF_965638725.1). NCBI lineage: Eukaryota > Metazoa > Chordata > Aves > Sphenisciformes > Spheniscidae > Aptenodytes > Aptenodytes patagonicus. The sequence continues at coordinate 2,424,751 of NC_134953.1, forward strand.
AAATGCCTGTCTCCAATGGCAGTAGCTTGCTGCCCCCGGAGAGGTGAGAGGTAAAAGCAGTTTGGTCAGTTGGAGGCCCTTGCTCAGGAAATTATAGTCTCCAGGAGAAAGAATTTAGATCAGCATTGCCTGAAACTGGGATATTTCAGCTGAGAGTGAATACGAACACTTAGGAGGAGTGAAGGGTGGACACCTTCTGATGGATAAGTGGGCTGATATTGCTAACACATTTTATGTGGGATACTGAATACCTAAGTACAGTAATGTTTTTGGTGACCTGAAACTGGGCTGATTTTTGGGGACTGAATGAAGGTTGAAAGGTTTGATGTGATATTACTGAGGCCCAGAGGCAGTCTCGGAGCCAAGACTCATAGAAAAAAGGGAAAAAAGGAGGCAGCATAACCTTAAGAGTGACCAACTGCAGCTTCCCTGAGGCGGGAGAAGTATTAGAAGAATGAATGAGACAAACAGTCTCTTCAAAATTGAAAATTTCGAGCTGGTACTTGACTCTGGGAAGGACACAAAAAGCTCCTACAAACCACGAAGCAGTGCAGGCTACAGACCTCTAACTGACTGCTGAAGAAAAAAAAACCCCTGACTTCCTAAATTGTTGCTTGATCAAAGCAGTAATATAATGCCTGTTATATCACTGTGCTTAGCTGTTTTGCCTTAAAAGCGGTAGGTGAACAGAATGCTCGGAGGAAACGATCTACTTGTTATATTTGTTATAACAAGTAAAACCAATTGTGAGTAAATTGGCATTGTTCCACAGGAAGAGAGAGAGGAGAGTAAGGAGAAGGTCATTGTTCGAGTTCCCTCGGGTGGCATAGACGTACCATGCGGTATTTTGGTGAAATGAACATCACATTTTCGACTGCTGCGTAGAAGCATAAAAGGCAGTAGGGACCCCAGCAAATGACCAGCGCCTTCAACGGTAAACCGGTATTAAACTGAAAAACAAGAGCAACCAATTCCTTTGTGTTTCACAACCACGCGCTGCAACAAGCGGATGGGAGGGATCCTGTGAGACCGTGGTTTGTGTTCGGCAGCGGGAGAGGATCAGCCAGCAGGACATGCCGTATCACTGCGGCTCTGCTGTCGGTGTCGGAGGCGTGCGAGCACAGCTCCCTCTGCCTCGAGGGCTGCAAGCCCCAAAGCCCCGTTCCGGGGGGCTGGGTGGGGAGCGGCAATCGCTCCTGGGCAGAGGTGACAAAAGCACCTTATGGCAGAGCAGTGAAATCAGTGTGTGTGCGAGACATAGAAGCCATGGCCAGTGATTGCTGCTGAGGAGGGAGGGCAATGTGTAAATTTAAAAAGAGATGAAGAGGAACGATATTTTGCCGACTTCCTAGAGGGTCTTGCAGACAAATAAACTGTGTGAAGCCGCTGCTGTGGCAGTGCAACAGATGGATGCAGCGGCATCTGTCTCGTGGTAGTAGGATTCCTGTGTCCTTCATGCTAGGGCCTGACCCGTGGTGTTCATGGCCAGCTGTTCCCAAGTATTTTATAAATATTAATGAATAGGGAAGTGATAATTTCATCCTTAAATTTTCTGCTTCGTAACTAGTCTGCACAGCTACAGAATATCGTAAGAAAGAAATCACACGCTATTGCATAAACTCACTGAAAAAAAAAAAGTAATAGACTTACAATAACAAACACGGAGATTTGTTCAAGAAATATGTAGAGGGCACATGTGTATATTCCAGACAGCTACGAACCAGTCTGCCTGACCGTCTCTTTGCCGGTATAGCATCCCCCTTGAGAACTGAGTGCAGGGGTCGGGCTGCGCTCGCCAGCCCCGCATAGTACCCAGACTGTATAGCCTGCACCTAAGGAAACAACTCATGTAATCACCACGTTACATTCCCATAAACCTGCCACGCCGGAGCAGTTCCTTTGTTTCCAGCTCATAAAGGTTTCTGAACTTCCTCAGCCAAGCGTAAACACGGCGTGTTTGGGAAGGCCCTTCTCCCCCCCACGGGGTGCCTGCGTGTTTCCCTGCAGTGCTGACTTCCGCAGCGATAAGCTAAGAGCCTGCAGCAAAGCAGGAAAATGATGGTCCTTCCCGAGCAAAGTTCCTCTGGATAAATATTGGTGCGCTATTAGCAAATATTCTGCATGCTGCGTGTTTGTTTTGTGACTGGGGTTGGACCAGTGTTGGTGGAGGGGAATCCTCAGGGTCACTAGTCCGACCCCTGCTTTGATGGGGAACTGTTTACAGCACGAGGTCGGGGCAGATGTGGCTGGCTGGTCAAATCTTGCAATCTCTGAGGATGGGGTTCCCACGAATTTTCTGGGCGGCCCCATCCTGTGTTGTGCTACCCTCCTACTCAAGTAACACTGGGGAGTTAGCACAGAAGGAGCTGAGCCAAAGCCTCTGTGAAAGAAATCGGCTTTTTAAGGACTTTGTCTCTGTTGGATGCAGCCCTATTTTGGCAAGGCAGTTGCAGGGGCCGAGGAAGCTTTCTTACCTTATAGTGCCCGCTTTTCTTGAACTTCTGGTGTATGGACTGATAGGACGTCAGCATGATGAAGCCCGGGATCATGAAATTGAAAATGGACAAAGCAAAAAGGAACGTGATATAGTTTCTGGAAAGGGTGAGGAGGGAAAAAAAAGAGGTTGTTAATTCCTCTCTAGGGCATCTTTGTAAACTTGCTGTAAAAATTCGTTAACTTATATTTTTAAAATGGCCAAAACCAGTTTTGTCAACATGCTTTAGGTGCAGCATTTGCTGAAGGCCGGTTAAGTTGTGCCATGCTGTTGTGTGTGGGACAGATAGTATTGCAGAAAATCGCGACGGGTGTTTGGTTTCTACACCCAAGCATCCCTACTCAGACATCAGTGCTGGACTGCATGAAAACAAAACCATTCTTAAAGAGTTTCAAGTCCTAAACCCAGAACAGATGCAGCTTCTAGATGACCAAGGAGTAAGGGAGTAGCAGACACCTGAGCGTCAGCCTCTCCCAGGGAGGAAGCTGACTTTAGCTGTTCCCACATGCCGCCGTGCCAGTCAAGGCAGTCCTCGGGTCGTGCCTGCCTTGCCCCAGCCGCTGGGGAGGGAGATCTGCCCCCCCGCAACAACGATGGGGGACAGCTGTGGGTTTTGGTGTGCTGCTGAGGCCACCCCAGGGGACGGCAGCCTCCACCCGCCCTCCCCTGGGAGCTGGCCCCGGCCCTCACCTGTCCCCTTTGCTGTAGTCCAGGGTGCAGCAGGTTCGGAGGGGTTCGTAGTCGTATTCCCCCCACCCCAGCAAGGGCATCGCGGACCAAAAGGCAGCAAACAGCCACGCGAACGCCATCATGGAGATGGCCGTGCTCCACTGCAGCTTGCTCCCTGCGGGAAGAGAAAAGGGGGTCTCCATCCCCGGAATGAAACCGCGGGGCAAAGCTGCCTGGTTCTGTGGGGCCAGAGCCCGGTGCCCGGCCCCACGGCCTCGGGCAGAAACAGGCAGTTGTCTGTGTTTTGTAGCCTGAAGCTGACCTGAGTCTGGAGGAATCAACCTCGCATAAAATTTGAGGGAAGCTTTTGGAAGTTAGGAAACGGCAAATTGTGCTTCCCTTTTGTGTGCTTTACCTAGACAAACGCTGTATTGCTGCTCAGCTTTGTACCACACTGGAGACAGAGCTGCTGTTGCAAACATTACGTTCTTGCGTTTTGGGAACGTGTTTGAAGACTCAGATGAGGCAGAGAGTAGAAGGCGCGGGGCGGTGCGATAACTAGCGTCGGAAGAACGAGAGCCGGGCTGCAGGGTGTGACTCCGGTCAGAAATGTGACTCTGCACACCGTCCCCGGCCCCTGCCCCGCCGGGCGTGCAGGGCACGCCTGGATGTTAAATATACCCTGTTCTAAGAACGCTGCTCATCAATATATATGTGAATGTGTATACACAACCTGACAACAGATCTTGTCCTAGAAATACTGCTGGTCAAATTATTTTGCCCTTAAGATCATTGCTTAGCCTGGAACAGGAAATGTGAAGCTCAGCATTAGTAATTTTTTTCTAATTTTATGATAAAAATGATCGCTTGTGCCTACCTCATCCAGTTCCGTACAATACCACAGGAAGAGGTCAAGGAATGAAATGAAAGGTTGGAAACTTCAGAAAGCACAGGAAGAATTTCTTCATGGAGAAGGCAGGCAGGCTTCCCTGCTGCTGCGGGACATTGCGTTAGCCTCGCTGCTTGCCTGTAAAAAGGCCTGGATAATTCTGTTATCGAGGCTAACGTCCGTAATCGTGCCCGTGCCGAACAGCCCGTGACGCCAGCTGCACCAGCGAGGAGCACGGTGACTGTGCCCACCACTCCTTTCTAATCAAATCCGCCATTAGGGAGAAGTAATGATGCAATTTTCACTGAGCTTGGGAAGCAATCTTTTCGCCTGCCCTTAACAGCGGCATCGTCACAGCAGGCCAGGAAGATTCAGGCCCATTCCGACCTTTCTCCGAAAGGTGAAGGGTTGGAGGTGCATGAGGATCATGCCCTGCCATGGGATCAGACGTGGCCGACTCGTGGGTGGAGAGCACAGGCTGGAGATCCCCATAAGGCGGCAGCCCCGGGGAGGACCGCAAGCTCTGCAGTAGCTATTCTGTGTTGTACTGTCCCTGTTTACGTTAAAGAAGGATAATAAAGTAGGTGTGTTAGTGAAATTGCCCTTTGTCCTGGTTTCGTCAGGGACAGAGTTAATTTCCTTCCTAGCAGCTGGCACAGTGCTGTGTTTTGGATTTAGCATGAGAACAATGTTGATAACACACCGATGGTTTAGTTGTTGCTGAGCAGTGCTTACACTAGGCAAGGACTTTTCAGCTTGGTGCACAAGAAGCTGGGAGGGGGCACAGCCAGGACAGCTGACCCCAACTGGCCAGAGGGACATTCCATACCATGGGACGTCACGCTCAGTATATAAAGCTGGGGGAAGGAGGAGGAAGGGGGGGACATTTGGAGCGATGGCGTTTGTCTTCCCAAGTCACCATGATGCGTGATGGAGCCCTGCTTTCCTGGGGATGGCTGAACACCTGCCTGCCCATGGGAAGCAGTGAATGAATGCCTTGTTTTGCTTTGCTTGCCTGCGCGGCTTTTGCTTGACCTATTAAACTGTCTTGATCTCAACCCATGAGTTTTCTCACTTTTACCCTTCCAATTCTCTCCCCCATCCCACCGGGGGGGGGGAGTGAGCGAGCGGCTGCGTGGTGCTTAGTTGCCGACTGAGATTAAACCACGACACCCTTTTACAGGAATGCTGATTCTACCTCTGTCCTTTTTCTTACCTTCCATAAGTTCTTCAGGGAAAAGAATTAGAGTTTGAACTGCATTAAAAATCAACGTGGAAAAATTGTTTGGTGCAGGCGTTCAAAAATTAGTTATGGGAAAAGCCAGGTGTACACATTGCAATTTAAATACCAAGGAAAAAGTAAAGAAAATCCTTTTTTTTAAATACTCTATGTTTTAATATGGTAGTTACCAAAAAATCTATTGGTGTTTTTAGTCATTTAAAACATTATTTTTTAATAATTACTAATGAAGACTGATTAATAATGACTAATATCTGTCTTTCGTATGATTCCTACATAGAAGATATACTTTGGCTGCAAAGGCTCAAATACCGCTTTGTAGTACTGACATAATATGACTCTAGAATGACATAGATGAAAATAAAGGGGTAGTTTCTGATTTAGGGGACTAGAAATACGAGTCAAACTTTTTAGTAACTTGTAATTATTCTTAACCTCCCAGTCCAAAGAAGCGATGTAGCCTAAGTTGTATCTTTCAGAACTGCATCCTATTTAGGTATATGCTCAAGCAAGCATGTTAGAGCTGTTACTCATCCAAGGTTTCCATTTCCATTTGTGTTCTACATAGCAGTTCTTGTAACTTGGCTTTACACAACCGTAACCTGAAATTCAATCAGGACAAAGCTTATTACACAAGCTGTCGGGTTTGTTTTGTCTTTTACATATTCTAGCAACTTTTTAAAGGCATTATCAAAAGCAGCAGCACTGAAACCTGGATCTGAACTGTGTTTCTTTTAAACCAAGCTCATGCCAAAAGTAGCTTTATTGCTTTGGGAATGCAATTTTGTAAGTGGTAAGCCCTCCTGATATTCTGAAAAAACAAACTAAATCTTGGGGGGTTTTTTTGTTTCTCAGCAAGTCTTATAAAATAGTTAATACCGATTATTTTTCGTGGTATCTCGTGGCAGAAGCTTTGCCCTCTTTCCACCCCATCCTTTCACTTCATGGACTACTGCAATACCTTGAAGGTCTCAAAACGCGAAGGGCCACGACTGAGGCACCCGAGTGTCCTAGCCGCACGCTGGCACCTTACGGATCTTTGCACGCAAGGAAAAGATCCTTGCACTGACAAAATTTGCCCTCAGCCGCTGGGACAGTGTTGGTGGCATGCTGAAGGCAGCCCGTGGGTGCTGATCCAGCTGCCTGCAGGCGTTTGGGGGGGGAGGTGGGTGGAAATCTCACCCTCCCTGCTGTCGCCTTGCACAGAAAAGCGGGGGAAGCTCTTGCTCCACTGGCTCCCACCACCGCCGGGGTCTTTCACGGTGCCCAGTCTCTCGGTGCCACGTCTTTCCTCCGGCCCCATGCGCTACCAGCTGGGGCGCGTGCGAGCAACAAGAAAGCTGCGAGGCCTCCTGCTGAAATGGCTTTCAAATGCTTTCTATCAAGAGTGGCTTTAATGAAGATTTCTGTGTTTAATTTTTTAACAGGAAGAGGGCAGCCTATAGGGCACTCTAGGGGAAGACTCCCCGTGCTTTTGGCTGGCAGTGCCCTGCCTCGGTTCCCCCTCTGCTGCAGCTGGGAAGGCCCACGCGCCTGGCAGGGCCGTGGGGGGGCACAGCGAGACGACACTTCTCCATTTCCATTAGCTTTCTTTTTTTCCTTTATTTTCCTAATTTTTTGCTTTAACGCTTGTGCCTCTTCTATGAAAAACTGTAAGAAAAAGTTTATTTTAGTTACTTTTCCATGGGTGTTAGGGAACCCCATTTTCTTACGAGGTGAAGAATAAAAGGACCATGCAATAATGGAGTGTGGCACCAGGCACGTCTCGACAGCCTGCGGTTTGGAAAGCTGATCTCTGGGGCTGAGTTCATACGTTCTCTCTCCTCACATTTAAGGAGTCCCATTTTGGACACTAGAAAAGCAGAGAATCAGAACTTACAATATTAAATTTTTCCTTCCGGATTTGGCCTTTTGCAAAATGAGAATGGGGTGAAATAGTCTTAGTGAAATCAGCTGCCTGTTGACCCTCCAGAAAACATTTAATGACACATCAGAAGTAGCTAAAAAAGTATCAATGTAAAATTAAACAAACCTGATATTATTTTAGTTTTACCCAGAAAAAAATACTTTCAGTACAAGAACAGTGAGAGAATCATGCTCCGTTCACACGGCAAAAATGCCCTCCTCTGAGAGGGCCGCCAGCAAGAGAGCAAGTCGAGAGCAGTTCCGTTGTTTTTGTGCAGAGCCATTGCTTTACCTTAAACGCCTTTTTTTGCCTGATAAAATTTAATGTAATAATAGCCATGTAGGTCCTAATTCAGTTAAATGTGTATGTATGGAGTTCAGCATATGTTTAAGGATATAATTCCTAATTAGGGCCCAGTGCTGGCAATTTGGTCCTATTAAGTCTAATCACTCCTGTGCTCTGGCTTTCTCTCCTTGAAGAGCAAGAGGGAAACTTCTCTTTTCCATACAGTGAAATATTAATACAGGGGATTTTAAATGGCTTCTGTAATTGCTTTGGAACAGAAAGAGGTCACTCTTATGAACAAAACCCCCCCGTCGTTTAAAGATTACTAAAGTTGTGATGTCAAAAGCTTGAATTTTAGGAAGCGCTAGATAGAGCATGGAACAATCCTTTTGATTATGCTGGCCAGTTTTTAGTGACATGATCATAAAACATTTCTCCATCTTTAGTCTGTGGGGACATTTGTAAATTTAGATTTTTTGAAGATTTATAAATTGGTCAAACGTTTAGCTGATTTTCACAGAAAGGGCAAAAAACCCCCTCTGACGCAGTGGCTACCTTTCAACTAGATTTCAGGCTGGTGTTCAAAAGGGATTTCTCAAACAAAAGGTCAACAGGATTTTCTAGGATGGAGGGAAGAAAAGTCCCTTTTCCTCATTCTTGCAAATGGTTAAGTTATAATAACTGATATATTCTGGAACAATATGGCTTGTACCAGACTTCATGGCATGCATCACTTAAAATTGGCAAAGTTTGTCGAAGACAAAAATATCTGAAAGTCTTATAAGGGAAAATATGTATCAGTCATAAGTAAAATAGGTGTTGGTACCTACTTCATCTGCAGTGCGAAAAGCACCAGTCACTGGTGCTCACAAGTATTCATTTTTTGTAGGAATAAGAAGCTGCACTGCGTAATAGCTTCTATTGTGCATATCATTAGAAAAAGCTCTTTACAATAACCCAATAAAGGGATTTTTTTACTCCATTAATTTTTTGCTGTGGTTCTCCATGCTCATAAAGCTGTCTTGGCGATTACCTCCCGCTTCAGTGAAAATGCAAGATCTGTGTAAACATTGGCATTTTGTCAGGGAAAACTGATGCAGGTGCAAGACGTGATGAGGGAAGTGGGGCAGGGTGGCTGCAGTAAGTGTGAGGGCAGGACATGCTCCGAATTTGACAGAGCTGACAGCTGCAATTGGAGCAAATGGTAGTTTGCTAATCTTTGAATACTGATATAACAACCTAGATTTCCCTGAATGTTAAGGATTAGATAAAACTCACTGCAATTCTACTTTTTGAAACTGAATGCTGCTGCGAAATCCCTGATGATTTTGTTCGTCTTCTCTCTTGTTAATATTGAGAAAAGTACTGACATAACTCACTCCAGATTTTCCATTTCCCCCTAATTCTTAAATGCAAGTGTAAAATCTTCTAGATTTTTTTCTTTCCTTTTAAAACTGTAACTCTATGCCATGCTTATGAAAGGAAAAAAACTGACCGGGATCCTTCCCCTCTCCATAACCTGCTGACAGCAGCGTGCTGCCCTCTCACCAAAAATGAACCGTGCGTTAGATGGAAATGCCTTCAGCAAAGACGTCTCCGCGGCTGCCTGCTTTCAGATCGCTGACCCCCTGGGCTGTCCACCAGCTGCCCTCTGCCCGCCTGATCCCAGCTCCAGGGGGACCCCCCCAGGCTGCTGCTCCCTTCCTCCCTCGCTATGTTAAGACCGTAATTCAGGACGTTTTCCTCATTTGAATGGCCAGGGAGGGAGAACTAACAATGTCTGCCTTGACAGAAAATGTCATCTTCTGTCCTGAATGCTTGGCTATTGATAGACAGCTTCCTCAGAGTTTGCCCCTTCCTCCTTCGCTGTCAGGCACCAACATGGAACCGCTTCTGTTTTCTCCCCCCCCCCCCCAATGATCAGATTTTGAAATACAATAATCTGTTTTCCCATCTTGCTAGCGATTGGCATTCAAACCCCTCCGACTCCCCTGCCTTTTCTCCTCTTATTGCATACTTTTAGACTACAGATTTCTGCCGTTCTCTCCTCCTTGCCGTGAAAGTAGCGTCTCATAGGCCCCCAAAGCCACATTAGGGGGTGAAAAGAGAGTTGCCCGGCATGGTTGCCCAGGAGGAAGAAAGCAAGAGGAGGAAGAGTAAAATGTCTTGAAACCCTAGCTTCTCTGTCGTGTATGGTGGTCATACTGTCTTCTTCCATATGCCCATCAATATCAACCTGTTTTCTGATGAGTGACGTGTCTGGTTATCAATACACTTTAAAGGCTAGCACTTTGTCACTGAGGGTTGTACTGACTTCCAAATTTAAGAACTTGGTTAATTTTGAGGATGTTGGTGAACATATTTGTGTTATTAGCGTCCAGAATGGCTGAAAAGTCCCATTTTTTTCTCATCACCATAGTAATCTCTCACATTCTCATCAGCTCTTCCTCAGAAATATGGATAGTGGATAATCAAGTGTCAAGCTGAGGAATGCCAAAACAAAGGTTTTCTTGGAAACTGTTAGGACATAACAAAAACATTGGGGACGATGTAATTGAGCCTGGAAGGAGTACCAGTTCCCGGGGAGCGAAGATAAAGGGTTGACAGCTTTGGTTTTTAGGCAAAGGTATGTAGTACCTTCTGTACAGGCATGCAACTCGCACCAGTGTCAACAGGAGTTTAATGTATGGATTGAGAACACAGTATAGCCTGTAGGCTTGGTGTATCAGATCTCTGAAGTACGACTTAATCTTCCTCGCAATCAGCATGTGAAGGATGAAACTAGCAGTGGCTGGTTTTACTGGAATAGCCACAGAGCATGAGCTTTTTAAACCTTCTGGGGTTTTGTTTTTGTTTTGTTGTTCAAAATGTTCAGTAATAGCAGCAATGTTGGGCCATCAGTAAGTAACAATTTGTGCAAAGTAAAGAAGCTTGTGCCCTCAGGGTCTCTCTGCCTGTGCTCTTAATGTGGTGTGCTCTTGTCTGGAGGAGTGCATGGCATGAAAGCATTAAAGTCAATGTTGCAGAGAGTAAAATGTCTTTCCAAAGACACGCTTATTTTCAGGCTGTCTCTCTTGTAAAATACGGATGCTACTCTTCTAGCTCCAAACACATTTCAGCGTCCAAAGGGTGTTGGTATGGATTTCGCTGACAGCCTGCATTATTTGGGGCCTTTGTCTGGGCGTGGGAAAAAAACCACATTGCCTTGCCTGAGCTGAATCCTTGACAAAAGGTGCAGAACAAAAAGTTGGCAACCTTTCCACCCTCAACGGGATCACCAGATTGAACAAGTTCGCTGTGTGCTCTGGGTGTGTTTTACCACTTGCTGCTTTAATCATAGGGAGGCCATGCCTGAAAGGCATGCGGATGCTGACGGCGGAGGGGATTAAGCGCTGCAGCTCAGCAGTTTCTTCCCCAGCCAACTTTTACACTTTCATTTAGAAAATATTTTGCGAAGTGGCCTGAGCAACCTGTCCTTTAGCGCAAGAAAAGGAGGGCTGCATTTGTCTGTCAACATTGCTCAAGGGACACAATTTTTTGGGGGAACGGTGCGGTCACGTGGGGTGCTCTGGACTCCTCACTCCTCTGGAAAGGGCCCGGCTTTAGCAGGAAACACGAAAGCTGCAGATCTGCATGGGAGGACCTCATCCATTTCTCCCAGGTGGCAGGGCTCCCACACAACTGCCAAAATGGCCAAATAGCGCAGGTTAGGGCATTCCTGGCACTGCGGAGTGCTAAGGTGTCCTTTCAGAATAAGTTTGTATTTCATATCGTGCCTCCTTCCCTTTTCCTAATGAGGGCCGTGAGATTGTACACCCTGTGTTTGTCACTCAGTCCTGTCCTAATAACTTTTGAAAACATTGGCTGCTTAGAAGTAAACTGGAGAGGGAAAGTGGGGACTGACAGGCACCAAGTCGCTCCATTTGCTGGGAAAGTTGGTGTTTGGGGAGAGGCGAGGCCCCGTGAAAGCACCCACAGAGCAGTCAGCACAAGTCCATCTTATTAGACAAAAGCAAACATCACCCCTGTGCACCGTATTCGCAAGAAAGCAGGTTTTGCCACTTCCACTGCTCACGAGGCTGCTAGTTTGTTTTACAGCGGGTGATAATGCCCCTTGCTGTGCTTCCCGACTTTTGTGCTAAGAGAATACGGTTATTCCCCCGTTCTCCCCATCCGCAGTGGCAGCTGGAGCACAGCCGGAGCCTCAGCACAAATCCTAGCCATCTCCGCAGACACCAAATCCGACTCAGCACCCTAATTCAGCAGAAATCTCCACTCATGTTACATGAATGCACAAATCCAGTACCGCCACAGTTTGGGAGGTAGTTCTGTGATAAAAGAGCGTATCTATCTCTATAAATCCATATATTTGACAATCCTGTCAATCTCTATTTCTCACCTAAATCAAAAACATGCTCTTGTAAGTCCACAAAAAAAGGCAAATTTATTTTCCTGGGTTGGTCTCCCTGCCTAATGTTATATTTCCATTAAATCCAGCTAAGTTGTCAGAGCTAGTTAAAAACGAAATTGCAAGAAAAAACCAAAAAATGGCCTTTACTAGGAGAGGAAAAATAACATATTCCTCCTTTTATCAGTACTTAAAAATAGCTCTGCCACTTTTATTGAAACTTACAGATAATTTGTTCCTTGCTTGGGAACAAAGGTACCGAGTTCCAGTCTTCAAAAGGGGGCCTGGAACGTAGCACAAACCCCACAAATGGCTCTTGCGTCCCGAAGTGCCTGGGTGTCGCACAATGGGGCTGCTGAGCTCTGTCTGCCCGATGGTACCTCTGCAGAAGTGCTTTGCCCTGGGCTCTGTTCCAGCTGCTGTATCTGCAGAGGCAGCTCTCTAGCTGCACGAAATTTATCTGTAATTAGTAAACTCTGCATGGGCATGAAGATCTGTTTGGTACACAGCAGGGTGTTGGATGGAAGCCCAAGGTGCATAGATTTTTCTTCAATATGAGGAATTGGATTTTGTTTGGGACACTGAAGATTACTTATGGAGAAGGTGAAAGCATGGCAAGAGGGCCAGGGCTTGGATGTGATCGGGAAGAGGAAATAGCTCCTGAAAGTGCTTGGTTAGTGCCCCCCGTGTGAGGTCCTTTGAGAGATGGTTTATATTTGCGCTCTCTCTAGTGCGTAAGATAAATAAACTTACATATAAGGTACGCAGATAATAAATATGTGCTTGATTTGATTCTCCGAAATCTAAGCAAGCTGCCTTATAGCAGGATCTGGGTAAGGTTGCTAGGTAAATTGTAGCCCTTACTTGTGCAGTAGTGATGATACCGGTCCCAGGCGACCGCCATGCTGGAGCTAATGCTGGCTAGTGCTGTCAAGAAGCCCTGGAATCCATGGATTTGACAGCCGTCAGAGCCGTAGGGCCAGTATCTGTCAACAGACAAGGAATATGTTAAGAAAATGATAGCAAAAGGTGAAGACACGTTTGGAAATGGCATTACAGGGAGGGTAAAATGATAACCTGTGCATGTGTCTGAGAAACGGCGTGAAAGCTGTTCCTGTGGTTGCCTTTAGGTATTTGCCAGCATTTATCTTGCTGTGGTGTCTCATATAGTACAACAGCTATTTTTACTTTTAATATGGAGAAGAAAATATAACCCTGCATTTATGTATTGGAATTTTTTTTTTTAATTTGAAATCTACATTTCATCCAATTATCCGTATCTTCAAAATTTGCACCCCCTGGGAGCAGCCAATTTGTCAACATGTGAAAGTAGCAAATGAGTAATAACCTTTTGGAAAGTCAGTGTTCGCCATGCAACACAGTACAAAAGCTCACAACAAATAAAAATACTCCTGACAGCAAGACCGAGGCCTCCAGATGTCTTCGCAGACATAGAATGAAAAGAACCATGAGATGGTCTCATGTAGCAGACATCTGCTGACACGTGCCTTCAATACCCTGGTCACCCATGGCAAGGAGCTATGGCTTTTTTTCTTTCTGTGTTCATCTAACCTGACTCTTACGCTCATAAAGCTGGCTGGGAGGTGGAAATCTTCAGCAATCTTCTTTCTCACGTATTTACAGAACACCGGTATAATTCATTAGTCCCCTTGAACAAGGAGATAGCTGACTTCTTGGGAGGCTGGGAAACTTCTGCTCCCATTTAAAAGAAAAGGTCCTGCAATTGTTAAAACTAAGCTCATTTTGATGTATTGACCTTAGCTTCTCGGCTCCAGTTCAGTAAAGGCGTCTTTATTGATTTCAGTGAGACATTGAGTGTCTGAAACAAGCGTGACCTATACAGGAGGTAAACCAGTGTTGAATAAGGCCTCATTGGAGCTTATTATTGACTTGTTAATTTGCAAAAATGTTTTTATATCCATTAAGAGAGAATAAAATGATTGCATTCTGGCTGTTCTCTATTAAAGGTATTTCCAGGGTTTAAAAATATGCTACTTAGGTGGAATTATTCATCAGCTATTTTATAGGGTGGTGGGTGTTTTTTTGAGTATGGTTTGCTTGTGATTTCTTTGTTGTAATTACTTGCTGAAATGCTTGATATTGTTTCTGTCCTCTGATTAAATGATTGACATGTGTGAAAATGTGGAAAATCAAATGCGTCATAATTGATGTGAACTCCCTGCTAACAGATCTGCATTTTCATTTTCCACCAACTTCTCAAATAAGTGCTTTAACGGAAAGGTTCACAAAAAACCAAAGACTTGCAGGTAAATTTTGGGGTCAGTCTAGAGGTTTAGTCAAATGAAAATGTACTGCTATTTTGATATTCAAGTAGTTTCTACTATAGCCACTGGTAAAGCTGTCTGGTTAAATGTCTTCTATAATCAGTCTTATAATCTGTCAGTGATTATACGCAGTGAAGTCTGCTTTTTTACTTGCCTGGTAGAACTATACAGAGTTTCATTTTGCTGTTTCAGATTGAGAGAATGAGAAGGTTGGTTAGACGGTATGCTAGAAAGAGAGTCATTTAATGAATTTGGCCTCTTAGAACTTAAGCTGTTGATTTTCACGTGGCTCTTCTGAGCGTCATTCAGGAGGGAGAAGATATACCTTAGGAAGCTGGAAAAGGCAGCGATGAATGCGTTGATGCAGATCCCGCAGTCGGCCAGTGCAATGCTGAGAACCAGCAGATTGCTGGGTGTTCGGAGTTCTTTGATTTTTCGGAAAGAAATAATTGTCAAGCCATTCAGACAGAAACCAAGCAGGGCTGAAATACAGAATTGTTTGGCGTGATTCAACTGGAAATGGAAAATATCGACAATGACACTGCTGTTTTCTTTAACGAGAGAACAATAATTACTGTGGAAACTTATGCACAGGGAATATATCTGTAGTGGTCACAGTCTGCACGCGAGTTACAAGGACTTTCAGGAGAGAAGTCGTAGGTGACAGCTGAAGCCAATGCTTCAGACTGCATCAGGGATAGGGCCACTCACGCGGAGCAGAAATGGTTTAATCTTATTTGTAATTCTGCCTTTTGTTTTAGTAGAGAAACCTGATTGCTAGGCTCCATCCAGGGACACGTGGGTCAGAGCGAGGGAGATGCAGAGGAGGCAGTTTCAGAGGGGCTGACAGCCAGCGCATGCTGCTGGTGCACGCGTCTCCAGGCCTGTCTTTGGTAGAGAAATGGGTTGTGTTTAATATCAATTGTAACAGTCTTTTGTGTTTAAGCATAGAAATCCCTCAGCCGTGTTTCAGTCAGCCTGCCTCCCTGCGGCTTCTGTCTAAGGTTAACCTAGACAGTGCTTGAATCGCACCAGCTTATTACTGCCCTTCGTCAATAGACTATACATGGAAAGGAATAATCTAATTACAAAAAGCAGGCACTGATAAATTTAAAAAAATAAGTTAACGTTGGTCCTCAGAGAGGAGCATCCAGACAACCCCAGCTATTCACCCAGCACACAGCTGCACCCATTCTTCACTGGTTTAAACTCAAGCTTTGTCCTGTAATGTCCTTTTCAGGATGACCTGAATTACTCTAGCTCTGATGAGGCTCTGACTTGACATCCCATCTCTAAGTCTCCGTTCGATGAGAGGCAGTATGTCTTTTTCTTTGTGTTCTTGGAAAGAGAAATGATGTAGCGCAGAAGAAGATCCATATCCCCTAATTCTGTAAAGTAGCGTAGTTACTTATGCTCGTAGTCTTAATTCTGCAGTTACATAAGATGGATGATTTTGTCTAGTCAGAAATCCTGCTCCTACCTTAATTGCATTAATGGCTGATGGCATAACCATAGTAACAGCTGATGTGTGTCTTTCATTACACAACATATAACAAAATATTTCCAGGAGAAATATTGGGAGCCATTCGAGATCTGCTGTTCTTATTTACTCCCTGCCAGCTTACCTCCCACCCACAGGGTGAAACTGCTGCCAGCTCTCCCAAACGCAGTCCAGCCTTTAGGAGAGGTATGGTGTGATCGTATTTAGAGTAGAGCTGAAGAGTCATTACTGTATCGACTTTTTCCTGTCTTTCCCCTGGTTTTGGAAGCACCAGGCTTCACCCCACTGTGCTTTCTTGAAGGCCGGCATGAGTGTACAAATAGAGAACTTACTAAATTAAAAAAAAATAGCTTTGCGTTTTCATTTTTAGAACAGCAAATGTGTCCAGTTAATAAAGTGAATGCAAGGTTTTCCTCTTCCCCAGCACTTTTTTGCAAACTGCACTTAGAAGCTGCAGCAAAAAAAGGTCTTCATTGCCTTTCTCTCAGCATCTCTGAGAAAGTGAATTAATCTTTAATTATTTAGTTTGATCTTCTGAGTCATACAAAGGTAAAGTATTATTGCCAATCCACTGGGCACATTCTGCCTAAAACTCTATGGAAAAGACTTGCGTTTAGTAAAACATAAGTGTGTTAGACCACATCTAGTTTTAAGCGAAGGTTACCAGCAGGTACTTTGCTTGGACTTCAACGACTGCAGGTCCCTGGCGGGCTGCAGCCCCCGGGCACGGGTGGGTGGGCGGGCAGGTGAGGGCCGGCAGGGCCGTGGTACCATGACCAGCCGTTCCCCAGCAGGACCCTGGCTGTCGGGCTCTGCCAGCACCCAGCACCCGACGGTGTCCCTGTCCTCCTGCCGCTTCTCACCCCTCAGTAACCAAGTGCAAAGTCATGCCAGGACCTGCCAGGCTCTGCAGACGGCTTAATGGCTGTTGGCCATGTTTAGCCCTGAACTCTGTTGAGGCAGCAGCTCGCCCCTGGGCCAGTAGTAGAAGCTTTTTCTTCTCTCTCTCTCTTCCAAGGAAGAGTTTCTGACACGGCTCTTCCAACTTTCCTTTGCAGGCAGATACGATGCTGCCTTTCAGCTGAGCTCGCCTGCAAGGTAAACGGCGAGCATCCTCCTTTCTCCCATGCTCCACGTTCATGGGGTGAGCTGATGAGCATTTATCCCATTCCGACGGTGCTTACAGCTTCTCCTCCTCTGCTGTTGGGCCCCACGATCCCTGCATCCCCAGCTGAGCAGCACTGTGCGGGGATGGGGTCCCAGGCCCTGACTGGGATGTGGCTCAGAAGAGACGCCAGTGACTGACACTGAAATAATCCTAACTACAAGCCTGTCCTTCGCTAGCTGCCAGGTAGGAACAAATTCACGGTTCTGTTGCAGTCCCTCAGCAAAGAAGTGGCACACGCCTTAAGAAAAGCCCACATTGGCTAAATTAAATGAATACGGTCTCCTACCTCAAATTTTGCTTCTTAACACTGTGAGAGCTTTTGAATCTCATGCAAGTATATTTCTGTTTGTTATTTTTACCCAGCAGCCATTAATTGCAGCGCTACCAATGCGATCTGGATGTGTGCTAACAGTTAAGAGGCTATTTTGGACCTATCATCTTTGACTGTAAGACGGCCACCACAGCCCACAAAACAAGCAGCCCAATTTTATTGAGAGATCATCAGTCATTTCAACATCCTTCCCCCAAGGAAGATAAAATTGCCTTTAAAAGTCAACAACAAAAATCTGACATCCCGAATTCTTCATAAGAAAGCTAAGTAGCAAATACTTCCCCGCCATAGGGCAGCTACGTATACAGAGCAGATCTTCACTGCAAACAGCTTGCAGCTCACCCTGATACGCGGACCAGAAGTACTGGTGATGCGGCCACAGTAACCACCGCAGGTCTGGGTCAGCGTGCCACAAATGCTGCTGTTTGCTTCCATTTTCCTTCCCTCTCCCACCAGGAATAACAGGGGCAAAAATCTTACTGCTGCTGAGGTCCCGCACTGAGCTTACCTTCTACCAGCAGGGCAGTGCCGATGGCAAACACCTCTAATTCAGTGAAGCCTTCAGGGAGAGGGTATGCAGCGACCATACTTGCGATAAAAATGCCAAGAGATTTAACTTCTGCCCTCTGCTATAGCTGTAGGGCTGCTTTTTCTCCGGATCCCCCTTCTTCCACTAGTCCAAGGCTTCTTAAAGGAGCGGCTCACGTGCAGACACATGCTTGTTATTATATAAAAGCTTTGGGGTTTTTACTTCTACCACTACAATCCCCACAAGAATGTCATTAATGATGGGACTAGCATCAACCTGCACTCCCCCTTCCCCTGCAAATCGTATTTCAGACACCAGCAAAATGAAAGCATTCATTGCAATTACAACAAGTTCTTTGTAGAGACAAGATTAAGAATCCTGTCCAGTTAATTCTCCAACACTGGAAAAGAATTAAAGGTTGTGGAACGAAGGAAACATGTAATATATAATTGGGGAGTGACCTGAAAAACAAAGGGGCACTGATTGAGTTGGTAATTAGGGGAAAAGTATGAACCAAGAATTTCTGCAGCATATAGGTCCTCCCCTCACCCCTTTTTTTAGAAAATGGCCAGTGTATTTTTCTGGCAATGACTATTCTGTATATTAACATTTCTCTTCTTCACAACTGAGGCTCAAATTAAGGTGCACAGCCTGATTAAAGGCAAACACTTACAAATTGCTGATTTTG
The DNA here is from genome assembly GCF_965638725.1 of Aptenodytes patagonicus. Lineage (NCBI taxonomy): Eukaryota > Metazoa > Chordata > Aves > Sphenisciformes > Spheniscidae > Aptenodytes > Aptenodytes patagonicus. Next base: position 2,443,165 of record NC_134953.1, read on the forward strand.
GGCCCCAGACACACAAGGACGTATGTGAGTTGCCCAGTGGTGAGCGCTCGCGGGAACTGCCTTACTGTCCTTCTGGAGATGTTTGAGGACTGGGGTCCTGGAGTAGTGTGGCTCTGGAGTATGTGCAACGTGCAGCTTGTCCAGCCTCCAGATCCTCACCGGCCGGCCAGCTTCCTCCCACGAGCAAACCACACGATGGATCCGAGATGTGCATGAGCCCTTGTCATCTCCCAGCAGGGTCAACCATTTTCCTTCCATCTCTTGTACCACGGATTGATTAACTAACTCTCTGGGAAGTTGAATGCCTGGATCCTGCGGAATGGAAGGCAGCAGCTTTCAGAGTCCAGTTGAAACAAATGGTACTTTTTTAGCTATACAACTATTATTTATGTCATTTTTCAATGCCTGCCCGTTAAAAGGGAGCAACTTGGCCATACTTCTCAATTTTTAACCTATATTTAGAGTAGCAATAGCTATGGTAACTACTAGATAGGGTTGTTTTCTTTTAACGGCACTTTATTCCACCCTTTTTAGTGCCTTTGTTTCCTTTTTCTTCACTTCTCATTCCTTACTACTTTTTCACAGACCTACTCATTGCCCTGACAAGAAGGTGCCACTAGCACGACAGTTGCTACTTCGACACATAACTTTCCTCATTCTCATAATCCTACCACGAAATGGGAGCAAAAAGGGAGCTGAAGCACAGGGGATATTGGCTTCCCCCAGCTCAGGCCCCACACCGCGCTGACCCGGCTCTTGGCTGATTGAGATGTCAGGCAGAGTGAATTTGTTCCAGAGCTTGTTCATGGTTCTCCTGACTACACAGCGGAGGTGCGTTCACAGTCGGGGGTCTTAGTTGAAGACAGTGGTGGATTTTTTGCAGTTTTCCTGAAAGCCGTGCTTACAGGCTGTGATACCCGGGAGAACGGATCGGAGCCTCAAGGCTGTTGTGAAAGCATCTTGCCGTGTTTTGTGATTTCTGGCACTCAATTTATAGCTGTTTTTGATGTAGGTAATTGCCTTGATGGATATGCTCTTGAATTTTGAAGTAGGATTCAGAAGGGCATGATATTTGTTAGGCTATATGGATGTTTGGTTTAAGCAGAGCAAAATTACATTGCACCACATAAATCCATCGTTATGTTTGTCTTTCACTCACCTACACGTCTTGATGACAAAGAAGGTGACAGCCCTGCCTCCTAGCAGGGCAAATGACTGATCTAAGCCTGTGTTTTAATAGTGATCCATTGTGTGTTCTTGCAAAAAATTAGTGCTAGATCTTGTAAATGTGCTGTAAATCTTTTTAGTGTGATTGTTTTGAAAATAGATGGCTCATTGTAATGCTTGTCAACATAAAGCTGCACAGCTCTTCTAGACTAGGGATAAAGGACATGGGTATTGTGTGAACTGCCCTCATGAGGGCTGTCAGGTGCTTTTGGTTGCCTGTCGCTGTACTTCGCCCTCGCTCCCAAGCAAACCTCCCAAACGTGTTACACTGCTGGTATTTTCTGTGGTGTGTGTTAAAGTCTGTGGTACAAACTTTGCTCGTTCCAAAACTATTTTTTCCACGAAAGTAGGCTACTACCCCAACCCCTTAGGGTTTAGCAGATCTTTATTAGAATGAATACTGTGAACCCGTTGGCTGCTTTTCTTCAAGTGTCTTAAAAAAAATTCATGTCTAAACCTTATTTACTTTATCAATACTGAATCTAATAACACAAGTCAGTCACCGGCAAGCTTTTCAGTGGTGGTTCAGTGTCTGACTCGAGTGCGATTGGTATCAGTAGAAACTTTATGCGTCAGGCGCTCAGTATCTATTTTTGATGCTGTGCTAAGCTGACAAATAGTTCGTTGGGGTAGTATGGGATGTTGTACGGTCCAATATGGCTGCTACGTTCAGTTAGTTACAAAGGGTTTTCTTCAAGCCAAGAGGAGGTGTAAATGGGGAATAAATTATTGAGTTTGATAGAATCTACTAATGATAGTTCTTTTTCCAGTGAGTAAAACAAAGCTGCAGTCGTTTCCTTTCCCTCCTTTTTATGTAAGACACAACCTCGCATCGTGTATTCCTGTGAAGCCAGTGAAAACATGCGAAGGATAACAAGTTTGCCGAAGACATTTATTAACTCCTTAAATTATGAAGTTTTTAGTGATCCCTTTCTACTTTATGCATTCTTTCGATAGCTACTTGCTGTTTGCAAATTCAGGGGAAAAGGTCTTTCACTCAAGCTGATGTTATCTTGCAAGTTCACATTTTGAATTCCCACTGGTCTCTTCTCTGCATCAATAAAACATCCATTTCATTTTACCCTCTCACTTAAGAATACTTCACTGGTTACTAATCTGTTCGCAAGGAACACACAGAAAAAAGATCTGATAGGTTCTTGCCAGATGCCCCCATGGATTTCAGAAGACTGTATGGATTTGGTGGGAGCATATTAATCTTCGTAAAATATGCATTGGTACAAGCACAACAAAAGAAGGTGCAGTGCAAAGATAACAGAGCACTCACGCACTCTGAATTTTCTCCAAGCAATCAATGCAGATTACTGACATACTTTTTTATATTCACAGCAAGAACTTTGCTAAATTGATGCAGTATTATTCCTCTACCTTCCTAAATTGATGTAGTATTATTCCTCTACCTTCCTAATCCTTTCTTCTGATTCAGGTTTAGCCAAATCGTCTTTGACTTTTTATATTCAAAAGCACCTTTAAATGACAAACTGCAGCATTTCAGCAGAAGCGGGCTGGGAATACAGCCACACAGGATTTCAGTTTGATATCGCAGAGATGAGTGGTAATCCTGGTCCCCATGGGAAATGCTTCTCATCAAGGAAAGGAAACCAGAAAGCGTATTGTCTGGAGACCTTTTAGTTGCAGCTGCGTAAATTCGTTTTGATTTGGAAGCAGTGATTGGGAATATGCCCCAGACCGTAAATAGGCACCTGGCGCTGGCCACGGGAGGGACGATGCAGGGGACAAGCCCGCAGAGCAGCACGTGGACAGGCGTCAGCCCTTTGGGCAAGCCTGCGGCCACGTAGTAACCGTCCTCCTCAACAGTCTGGCAGTCTAACACGCTCCTCCATCTGATGCCTCCAGAGCTGTTTGGAGGAAGAAGTAGTGGTGAAGGCCTGGGGATGGCCAAGGAGGCTCGGGGGAGGCAGGAGCCAGTGGCCGTGCTTCTGGGGGGTGAGCATGGGGGCCAGTGGGGAGGACGCGAGGGTCTCCAGAGCGGGGTTTGTGATCTCTGCGGACAGGATGGGGGCCGGGGGTGGGAGGCGCCGCCTGTGCAGAGGAAGGGGCTTGCTTGCAAGTGCAGAGAGCCAAGATCAAGGATAGTATCCAGGGAAAGCTCCTTGGCCATGCTGAGCCAAAGTGAAGGAGCTGTAAATTCAGTGGGAAGTAGGAAAGCAGGAGGGCATCTTCAGAGTCAGAGCCAGAGCGGTGCTGCGCGAAAATCCCTTCAAAAAAGGACGCAGCTCCCTCATCTCCTCCCCAAACGTCATGCGTTAACCCTGTGCTCGTCTACACAAGGAGGCAATGCTGCCTGGCTCCAGACAGTCATTCACAGCCGTGCCGTGGCCTGGTCTCTGCACTGCGCGGCCGCCCGGGACCAGGCTGCGCTGGGGCTGGCTTTCCTGCACACCGCTGCGCTTCAGGCATTAGAGAGACGAAACTTGCTGTGGAGTTGAGATGCATCGCCTTTGCTTCCTACTGTTTGGGTTGCCCCTCTAGAGACAGGTAGCTTAATTCGTAGTAAATTGAGTATGTTTGATAAATATATGTATATCCACTCAGGCTAGAAAATTGATAAAGTCACTAGAACATTAATTGCATCCTAGACCTCTTAGTCTTTGCTGGATACACCAATCATGATCGTTATCAGATATGTATAATTGTTGCCTTGATCTGTTACCTGTCTCTCAAAATGGATTTTAGACACCGATAAATAATATGTTTTGTTTGCAGTTAGCCTACTAATTTTAGGGTCATATACATATTCACAATATAATGAAATATGCTCGCTCTCTCTGCTGCATAGCGGCATATTTCAGCACTTCGCAGGAGAAGGCAGCCCTACAGAATATAGGATATACCTGACACCGCTTGTTTAGTTTGCCCTGCGGGGTTCAGGCCGTCCCACAGCAGGCAGAATAACAACTCTTTCAGGAATTACAGTTCAGCGACCAGCACCCAGTTCTCAAAGGAAACTCTACTTTTCAAGAGGGGCTTTAGTTGTATTAAGAGAGGATTTGCAGACCAGCTCTCCTTCTGTTTACTATTGCTCTCGTAAAGAAGCAACAGGACTCTCTCTGAACCATTCCTCAGTGAGCCTGTGCTCCTGACCATCTGTGTAAATGAACTTCTAGGCCAGGTATGACAAAAGCGCCTCATTTTTCCCGTCGCTGTGATATTGTATATCTTCCTTGTCTTAGTAGGCTTCTACTAGGTGTAGAAGGCCTCTTGTCTTACCCAAGCGCACTTTTCAGTGCACATTAGGGACACTCGACAGAACCGTTTATAAACCACACCTGTGAATTAACCAGGGCTTTCCCCCACATGTCCATAAAATAAATGCTACTGTTTTTTTAAAGATTGCCTAATTGATTTAGCTTCTGTTACCCGATCCTTTGAGCTCGGTGTAATAAGCAATTTCTTCAAGCTGAGTTGCCTTTTATAATAGAGTGGAACGAGACCTGTAAAAACTGCATTATGTTATCTCACAAAACTAAATTAATCATGATGAAGGCAAAGCCTTCAGTTGTGCTTTTGTTGTCATCTCTAATGTGAGAATGTTGCTGAATTATTGTTTGTTTTGTAGCTAGCTAATGAAGGAGGAGAGGAGTTTTCATAATGTGCCATTTCAAAATGATAGTTCCAGGCGTATATAATGAAGCATTTAGTCCAAGAATAATCAGAATAAAAATAAGAATAATTACACAGGCAATGTAATTCTCCTGTTATGACCCCACCACATGCATATATATACATACATTGCATCACCGAAGATAATAGGTTGAGAGGAGCTTATTGCTCTGAGAAAAACAACATTAAGAAAATAGAATACACCAGGGCAAAAGCTTCCCTTTTCCCTTTCTTCCTACCTTTTCTCCCTTCTTCTGTTTTCTTCTTTTTGTTTTTTTCTATTTTTCTTGGTCCCTGTGCGTAAGACTTGCCTTGCAGCTTCCGAGAGGTTTCCTAGAACGGGCACAAGGGCATGTACTCGGCCTGCAAAATCTTGAGGCTGTAGGCAGGTAAATCAGCATAGGAAAGCTGGTGACTACCGGGCTGGAAAGAGGGCAGAGGGTTGCTGTGTAAAACACTATGCTCCACCTGCATTCAGGAGCCACGTAAACAGCGCCGAGAATTAAACAGAAGTTGAATTCTTCTTGCATGCCTGAGGAAGCAAAATAAAACCGACACTGTTTCCTAAGCAGAGGTGACTCTGCAGGGCTTAGACTAATACTATTAAGGTCCAAATCAGAAAAGGTTGTTGCAGTCAGCAATGACCCCCTCCATCATGCAGCTAAGGATGCTGAGCCCAAAGTTAGCTGATTTTGTTAAACTGTAGGGACCTTACTGGGTTTTAGGGGATGAAGGTACAGTAGAGAAGAGGGGCCAGGAATATAAACCTAAAAAAGTTTTGCCCATTTAAAATACATGTCAGATGTGATTATGGTATGTCCAGTCATCAAAATGGACTACAGTGGACTGGTATGTGGCTGTGGCATCTCAGAGAAGAATAGTATTTTTTTCCACGAGAACGATGCTGCCGGACATTACATTTACGCTGTAAATGTACGTGTATGTTTTGGTAACTCTGTGGGTGTGTGCATGTGTGTACAGACACATAAATACTTCTCCAGCCTTACTCACTGTGTCTTTGGTTTCCTTCTTTAGAAGACTTGTAAAGATTCCCCTTTAGCTGCTGTTCTGATCAGAAATGAGTCAAGAGCTTATGCCTAGCAGAGCATATGTATTAATTTTCCTATTCATGATAACTTAAGATTTAAATCTAGAATTTTTTTATATATATATGTGTATACAAGTCAATGATACACTTGATTTGTTCATATGTTTCTTTCCCTAATCTTTGTGTCATGTCTTCTTTGGCTGTGCTCTATTAGAGATACAGGTGTCGGTCTTTGATAAAAACTTTTAGAGTGCCTACGCCTTACTAGAGCTCCTGGACGTTGGTTCAGTATAAATGTGAAATAGTAAGCACTTTGTAAACCATACATTCCAGCAGCGAGAATTTGCTGCAATGCTTCTCTTTTCCTCCTTTCCTCCCCGCCCCCTACTACCAGCTGTAACGTCAAGAGAGTTGGCATAGCAGAAAGCTGATAGATGACTGTAGCATGTGTGAGTGATACTTGTTTTGAGCTTTAAAGGTCTTTTTGTGTGTGTAACAAAACTAGTCAGAAACATCGGTACCCTCAAAAAGATTCACGCTGTGCAACTCAGTTGTGTTTTTCACATTTGTGTTATTTTTTTGACATTAGCTTGGTGGGTGGTTTTATGGTAGTGAAAGCATTTACTGGCATGGAATCACACATATTTTCTGTGCATTTATTGTTTGTGGGTGGAAGCATTTTCCAGCTTCCATCTAATGGGCAACACAAATTCACTCTCATTAGTGCTCAAGACTAATAGCCTCAAAGACAGGTTTGCGGCGGGTTTTTAAAAAGAGATACTTAGTTCATCTGCTGTTTTCCCTCTGCAGAGGAGTTTATAGAGAGTTTCTCCCAGAGAATTTTGCTGTGGGGTCCTGTACGTCCGACCCCAGTGGCATTTGCCTGTCCCTGTGGGGCCTTTGGAGAAGAAGATAGAAGAGCCATGGCCATGGTGGCTGGCCCACTCCTCCCTTAAGGTGAGGCAAGAGTTAGCGTCACATCCTCCACCCCGGGGCCAAACTTGCCTTACCGGTTACTGGGGGGATCATTCTCCCGCTGGACCTGGAGGTCCTGGGTACTGTAGTGTCGTCGACACCCAGCACTTTAAATTTGCGTCAGTCATGAAAAGACCTGCCTAGGTGCACAAGCCCAAAGAGAAGAGGGAGGGAGGGAGGGAGGGAGAGACGAGGTGGATTGGTGTACACCTCCATCTTCTGCTAGACTTTGCCTCACTGAGCGTTGCTGGTTGCAGCGTGGCCTTGTGGAACGGCTTCTGCTGCGCGGGCAGAAATGGGTCAAATGTTGCATTTAGAAGGGAGGCGTATGCATTTATGTCCCCCTTGGGTTAGAGGTCTGTACCCACTTCTGCTGTTCTGTACTGGCTATAACCACCAAGGTATGCACAGAAGAAATACCACTGACTGACTTTTAACGCTCCATGCCAAAAACCATTTGGGTGTTTTTTATTTCTTCAGCACGCCTAGAGGTCTATTAATGATTTCAGCCCTATAGGTCTGGAGGAGCTGCCTTCATCAGCATTAAGTGCAAGATCCAATTTAGAATGACGTAATTCATTAACGTGCTCTCGACTTGCATCAGTGGGAAGGATTTTCCACTTTACAAGATGTGCCCTGCCAGAAGCTTCTTGGAGATGCATTTACCTAATGAAATTGATTTAGTGTCTGGCCTGTGTTGTTTGCTAATAAAACCTTTCAGACAAAACCATGATAATAAGGTATTTTATGGCTTTCATTTATGATAAAATATGCTGGTTTATTTGCTTTATGCCATATTTCTCTAAGTATATGGGGAAAAGAAGTAAAAATAAATTCTGTCCAATGGCCATATTAAAAATGAGTGACTTGGTGGAGCATGCTGAGTTTGTCACTCAAGTTTTGCTGTTGAGCTTGTGAGTAGAATCTGCTGATAAAACATTTCTGGTTTCAAAACGTCTATATGGGAGAAAATGGAAACTATAATGTCAAGTAATTAACTTAATCTTACTAAGAACAAACCAAAAAATTTTCTCTAAATTATACCCCACTTAGGAAGGATAGGAAAGATTGCCATGCGCTGAACTTGGCTGACAGTAGACTTTGACCCCATTTGCTTTGCACTTACTCACACCAAAAATATAAACAGGGGATCTGGCTATTCGCGGAGAATGCAAAACAAATTCTTACGCTTCTGCTGAATGACACTTGCCGGCTGCTTCTTTGTATGGTTTTTTCTCCAGCTGACATTTTTAGCTTGATGCAGAGAAGAAACTCTTTACTTCCTAAGTAAGCAGCAAGGAGCACTATTTTCATGATTTAGAGTGCAGAATTGTGCCCGTGGAAGAGAAGGGCCTAACGCCCACTAGTTTCATTATGGAATGGAATTGGCTGTCATGGAAAAAATGTTTTTACTCTGCACTGGTACCTTTGGCACTTGCAAAAGGTGATACTGATTTTTAAAATCTCATCTAAATATCACCTGCACCTACAAGGAAATTAGCTAATGAGTGTTCATTTTAAATTAAGTAGCATGATGTGTGAATAACTGTTCAGTAGTTGGGAGGAGACAATACACTTAAGCCTCAAAAATACCATGAAGATCTAGAAAGCTGTTGCACTGCAAACAGATGCTTCGGGGACAAACCAGAACTGTGTGTAAAAGTGAATACGTGGTCTGTTGAACACAGTAGCTAGATTTTGCTTCCAGTTTTCTCTCTTCCGTCTCACTGAATTAGGGAGGGAGCATGGACGTAACCAGAAGCAGCATCTAGTTGCAGCCCACTCACCGATGCTGCCTCGCGTGTGCTTGCAGTTCCTGTCGTGCAGTCCCTGAAGTGCAAGTACCGGCATCTACCCTTATGTTTTTAGGCATCTCGTTTCACTGCCTTTGAACGTTCTACCAATTCTCTCTCTTCTCTTCTGCCCGCTCCTTTCTGTTACATCTATGAAGCCTGTGCACCCGGAGAACCCAGGTGCTCCCACCAAGGCCTTCCTCCTCCTCCTTTTCCTCCTCCTCCAGCTCCTTATGTCCAAAGCCTACCCGAGCTGGCTTCCTCACCTCCTGATGAACCTCTTGTTGGGTTTCCTCATGGTGAGGCCAGTCCCACTCTCTTGGCCGTTCAGATCAAGCCTGACATGGGTGTATCTGTGGCTTGACGCTTAACCCATCATTTGCATCATTCGGTGGTGATGAAGGATTGAAAGGATTAAAAGAGAATATAGCAAATGGGGAGGAAAACCTTAAACACGTAAGTGCTGATAAAACAGAACTGGGTTATTAGTTGACTAGTTCTTTTCCCTCCCTTTCCCACATGTCTCTGACACACTTGGAGATACACTCACTCCAAGGTGAGAAACATGTTAATGTTACCACTTTTATTTATCTTGTTTTATTAATCTTTCAGCCTACCACCAGGTCTTTCTCTTTCTTGTTCAGAAGTGAGTCTGTCATGTTAACTAAATAGCGGTTTTCTTGACCAAGTGCATAGCATTAGCAGCTGCTAAGGCATGCTTTATTGATTGCTGTTGGTTTTTATAAATTAAGTTTACTTCTACTGCTCCCGGCATTTAGTCGTAACTGAGATGTTTCATTTGTGAGGCAAAATTGAGGGTCATGAAAGCAAATCTTCCCATACAGTTACTGCTACTTTCTACAAGTTTATTATTCCAGAGTTCCAATGGAGGGAAACCACTTTGTCGGATGCATTGAAAAAAATAGAGGCAAGAGGTTAATTATGTTGAATTGCTTTTTCAAGTAGAATTTAACTTCAGTGGGGAGAGAGGTGTTTCAGTCAATGTTGCGAGTATTGAGCTGAGGCAGAGTCTGGGCAGCAAGGCAAGTTGACCAATGAGTGCACTAAAAAAACCGATGAGCTTGGTCTTAGCTTGGAGATCATTAAGGGAACTGAGAAATCATTAAATCTAGAAATGGGACATAATGGAAGTCGATGAGAGAACACCTATGGATATTTAATGAGCAGCACTGCATCATGTTCTCATCTCTTCAGAAATAAACAATGAGATACTTGAATTTCTCTTTGAACAACAATAAATGTCGAATGTGAAAATAGCATGGGGAAAAATAATCCTTTGGGCCATCCTCTCAGTAAGTGATTTCTACAAGCCTTAATTAATTATCGGAGTTACTTGTGAAACAAGCTTATGCGAAACTATGGCACTATAAAATGTCTGTTTAATAGTTAGCCTCAAACCACATCTAGATTACCTTGAAAGTCTCAGAGTTCATTACCCAGAATTATTGAAAAATTGTCAGTGTAATTTCATTCTGCTGAAGAACACAGGATGAATTCTGAATGGAAACAGCTATACGCCAGAAATCCTGGTAAGCAACCTTTGTTAGGAACAATGCCTTATACCGTTGCTGTAATATACTCATTAACCTTCAGGTAGTTTGTACGTAGCCATAGGTATGTTATAGCTGCACTTCTGACTGGTAACTGCTGATTAAATATTTGAAAGGAAAAGCAGAATCAACAGGTCTGCAACAGGGAGGAGTGTTGGAAAGGAGGGGTGGGGGGTGAACTCTGGAGCTACTTCAGCCAGTTTATCCCATAGGGATCCTCCTCGCACAGGCGGATCCTCCGCCCGGGCAGGAGAGCAGGGGGCAGTAGGGAAGCGGTGGGGACGTGAGGGCGGTTACACCATGCAGCCTTCTGCGTCCAGCTTAGCTGGGGAACGGGGTTCCCTTAATTCCCTCTGTTGCCAACAGGAAAAGAGACCGGCTTCAGCAACGGGCAACTCAAGTTGCCGATGTTACGCTTATTTTGGAACATCCTGTCCCTCTTGACAGCCACCTTGGACTGGTCTTTTGTTAGGGGTTTGAGATGGCTGCACAAGCGTGGAGGAGATCTGAGTTTTGAGGAGTAACATCCGCAGCAGCTTTTCAAAACACGTCTGTCCCTCGTGGCGCTCTCAGGTGTGAGCTTTGCATGTTGAATGGTCTGTGGCAGGTTTTTTTGGTTTGTTTGGGTTTTTTTAATCTTTTCTTCTAAACTCCAAAATGTCTTTTGGGCTAGCTTGTTCATATTTCTTCCTTGGCTTTATGGCAGTTCATATGATTTGATTCTTCTATGCACCTCTGCAGAAGGGCAGCCGTAGATACAACCAGGCTTTTAAAAAGGTGCAGAGCTGTAGTTCTCTCCTAGGGAAATCTGAATTTAGATGGTTATCTACCAGAGGTGGAGAGAAGAGCCATGGCATCCTCAAACACTGACAGAAGAGACTGTGATGGGCACTTTTTCTGATCAATATGGCTATAATTGAGATCCAAGAAAACCTAATTTTTAGAGAAACCTTTGTGGTTGTAATTCCTTTCCCCTTCTTCTCTGACCTTAGGTAAAGAAAAGGGAAGCTGGGAAGTGACCGGTGCCGAAAGGCCAGCAGGATGCCGGGTGGTTTCTGCCTCAACCAGCCACATTTGATCCCACACTCCCATTTCTTTGGGTGAAGCAGATGGCAGAGTTCCTACTGAGTTAACAGGGTCCCGGATTTTAGTAGAATTGCTGATGTTTTACGCTGGAGTGAGGCATCTGGGACTCTCCCCTGTGACGCTGCTGGGCACTGAGGCTTTCCTCGGCTCCAGAACTGGAAGAGAAGTATTTCCCTAAAGCATCTCTGAAGGAGTGGTGTCTGGTTAGCGCTGTGTTGCTAGCTGTTCGGCTCCATTCAGTTACTCCTCATTTCTGTTAACTTTTAACTTGTGTTTTCTGTTTTGTGCCTGACACAGGGGTCAATTTTTCTGCCGAAGCTATAATGCAGTATGGCTGGGAAATGGGGGAGTAGCAATCTGATCAGGTTGAAAGTAATCATCTATTAGTTTCTCCAAAGCTTTTTACTTTTGAGGGAGTGTTGCACATTTATGGTGTGAGTGATTTATGTATTTTCACACTCAACAGAAAATAATAGTCTTTATAAATGTGAGATGTCCTTGCTGGTATGAATAGAATTCTGCTCCCGTCTCGAGTGGCAACTTCTTAAGCTTTATATTTGTGCATATTTGGGCTCCACTTTTCTCACATGTATAGCGTTCTCTGGAGTCAGATGAAGACTGCTGAAAACATGGGTGGTCTCCATCAGCTTTGCAATTACGGCTGCCTTTGCTAATAGATGGGAAACAACTGTCTTCAAGGGGAGCGCACGAAAATAATTTGACGCTCGGTCCTGGGCTGTCCTTAAGACAGAGCTGAGCTTTTCTTAGCATTCCTGAAGCTGTCCCACGGCCCTGCATCAGGTGGTGCTCCCAAAAATGGTCCCTCGCCTGGGCTTTGCTGTATCGGCAAGACAGAGCACAGTGCTCAGTCCTGCAGGCGTGTGCTAGCCCTGATATAAACCAACATATGTGCACATTTACTGGGTTATTCATTGTTTATTAGTATCAGGCATGTTGCCAACAGTTCAATAATTGCTTGATCAAACTAGGAGTTTTTAAAAGAAAATAAAGCCTTTTAATAGTACCTCTGTATATTTTTAGTATTCTTATATAGGAGGCTTATGTTCCATTAGCACAAGAAGCTGTTTTTAAGTTCCCTGCGAGGAAGTAAATTATTGCTCGTTCCTGCTCAGACAGCAGTTATCTTGCCTGTGATGCAGGTCCCCAAAAAGTATGTTTGCTTTTTGCTTGCCCAAGAGCCACAGATTGCCCAAGGAGGGTGTTTTGATGGGGCTCCCTGAGGGAAGAAATGCTGTCAGTACGCTTCCAGGAAGCAATAAGCACCTTCATGAAAATAACTCAAGTCCCCATCCTTAATCCCTGCCTATCCTTTTTTATCTGATGGACTCAGCGAAGGCTGGAAGATCACAGTGCGGCTGAAAACGAAAGGGAGTTAACAAGATGTGACCAGCCAATGGATAAAACAATAGGCGAAGCCCTCCACGTTGTCTAGCGCCCAGGTGTCCTTCCCATGCACAGGTAGCCATGTGGATCGTGGTGAGTTTGCTCTGCTGCTTAACGCTCGGAGGGCTGCCACGGGCGGGCGGCTTGTGCCCATCGCAGTGCAGCTGCGCCTTCCACAGCCTCAGCGAAGGGACGAAAGCCAGGTATGCCGATACTCTCCCCGCGGGGGGTTGCCGCTCTTTCTCCGGGTGTCGGGGATTTTGTTTCTTCTCCTCTGTAAGGATGCTCGGAGGAGAAAATATTGCGTCCAGGCTTCGTGTCCATTATTTTTCCAGTCGCTTTGTGCTCTAGCTTTATTTGCAGAGGATTAGCCTCTGAAAACACAGTAAGCTGATTTCAGAGAAAGCGTTTGGGCATCTCCTCTGCGAGAACAGAAGTGACATAATTACCGCTGGTGCAATGGCAAAAAGGGAATAAAATTGCAACAACATTTTCTTTTTTTTACCTTTATGCTGAAAATGCTAGTTTTAAAAGGCTTTATTCTGCTCTGCTGGTTTGTTTCTAAAGTGTAACCAGATTTGGTTTATGTTGGGGTACCAAAACCTGCAATTCCATTTACTTAAAAAAAATCCTTCATATGGAGACTTTAGGTAAAGCGGTAGGCTGTAGGTGAGAATGAACCGAAAAAATGGATAATAATAATAGTAAAAATAAAATCAGATCATTCTCAGACGGGAAACTTTCCGTTAAAAAAGATGACAAGACCAGAAGGGCATCCATTTTTGAATGCAGTGCCGTTGTACAGACACTTCTCTGGAGGACTGTAATAAAAAAGTCTTTCTGAAGGGTAATCACAAAGTAATGATCTGACTTAATGAAATACAGGCTACATTTTTATAAGGTGTGGTTCACAGTAGAGGAGGTTTTGTGACAGAGATACAGTATTTGCAAAATCCTTTGGAAGAAATTTTTTCTAGACAAGACCGCAGTATGGAAATGAAAGGCTGTCCCTGTATTTTGGATCCCCTTAAAAAGATCTACTTTCTTATCTCTTTTATGGCGCTATAGAATTAATATCAGAAACTTTCCCAGTAAGAAACGTGGTTGAGACAGAAGTAGTCTGCAATTGTTAAAAGGGAGTGCAATAGCGGGAGAGCCAATTATTGCTCCATAAATGTCACAGTTCCCAGGGGAATTTCCTCTCGGTGACTGGAAAAAGCTGTAGTGTGTTTCGGTAAGATACATAATAAAGCAAATATCCATTAGTCCCTTAAGGAGCATAATGTCACCTTTTTTCCTGCATTATGATTCGTATTTCTCACTAGTAGGAGGAGATTATCCCATAGATTAAATGTTTAGTGCTCACTCACATGGTTTAGGGACACTATGAGAAGCACACTGTTTTACTGCCATAGCGTCTCCGTTATCAAACAGTTTGTGTCATGCCTACACAAAAAAAATGTTTTATTGGCAGAGGATTTCTGGATTTTTCTTATTTGATAGATTTTTCTCTTCCTCAAAATCTCAACTTTCAGCTGAGGGTGGGCAGGATTTAATGCCACAATAAAGGTGCTGGATGGGAGCAATGCACTACGCTTTGATTGTAAATTAACAGTTTAACTGTAGGATCAAATAAGATTTAACTCCGGAAGGCTTGCATGAGGGGTTCAGCGATGCTACTTGCTTTTGTTGATAGTAGAGGAATAATTGCTTTCAGCCAAAACCAATCTGGTTTTGGCAACTTTGTAACACTCTGTTTATCAGCCAGGCAGTGTGATAAGAAAATGTTACTTGACTGATCACATTACGTTTCTTGCGGTATCTTGTTTAGCATGCGGAGTGGGACGTGCCTATCGAACCTGCTACCTTTTGCAAGGTGGCTTTGTATTTTGTTAAGAACTTGCCTTTCTCTCCTTGCTGATAGGCAAATTGAAGTGCAGTCTGAGAGACCTGGTTTGTCTCCCTGCATTCCTCACGGCTATCTACAATCCCACATCGTGGCAAAGTCAAAGTCACAATCTTTTTGTACGAAGGCTGCGAAAATGCAGCACAGGGTTTTCATGATTTGACCTCTAGAGATTAGAAATGGGAAGGAACAATTAAGACACATAAATCTGCCTTGCTTTTAGTATAGCATTTTCCAAAGAGTTAATTTTCTGCACTTTCACTCTCGTAACTGTACGTGCCTGCGGTGCAGTGACTGCTTCCATCCGGACACACCTTCCAGACTATTTCATAGTGAAGCAGAGCTTGCTGTAGTGTATTTCCAGTGAGTTGTTAGCTGACTTTCTTATCCTCATTCCACGAACCAAAGACCCCGTGCCGTATTTAACCTATATTACCTCCTGCCATCCCACACGTCAGTAAGGCTTCTTTTCGTATGTCTTTTATTGTTCAGTTTATGGATCCTTGTGTTTTAACATGCGCTAGAATCCTCTGTTGTGCATGAATGTTGTCACTGCTGCCTATCATAAGTACTCTAAAAAAAATTGAAAGAAAAAACCCCCAGAAACAGGCTCAGACTCACGCCACTCCAGGAGAGGCACAACGCTGCAATCTCTGCAGTCAAAAGGTACACGTGAATTACTGCAAGTTGATGTACTTATGGCGATGATGTAGAGATCAGCAGCAAGTAAGAAATGACAAGGAGAAAGCCTGTGGAAGAAGAAAGGCAGATCAAAATCTTGCCTTAAAATAAAGTTTCAAAACCTTTTCCAAATACAAGAAAGTCACATCTGTGTTTGTGTTTTCCCACCAGGACAGTGCTGTGTAATGACCCGGAGATGACCCTCACCCCCGTCAACATCCCTGTAGATACCTCCAAGCTTCGGATAGAAAAGACAGCCGTCCGCAGGGTGCCGGGAGAGGCTTTCCACGCGCTCCACAACCTGGAGTACCTCTGGATGCCCTATAACTCCCTGGCCAGCCTCAGCGGGATCACCTTCAAGGGCCTCCGTCGCTTGCAGGAGCTGAGGCTGGACGGGAACGACTTAATATCATTCCCCTGGGAAACCCTGGCTGACATGCCGCAGCTAAGGCTTCTGGATTTACACAACAACGAACTTACCTCAATCCCTCCAGACGCTGCTCGTTATGTCAAGAATATCACATACCTGGACCTGTCTAGCAATAAGCTGATGACTCTTCCTCAGGCTCTTACTGCCACCTGGGCCAGCCTCCAGGCCGTTCCTTACTTCCCCAGCGATAACTCCAAGCTCATCCTAGGTAAGAAAAGCGCCTGTCATTTTGCAGGGGGCACAGCTGTCAAGAGCGCCGCATCGTACTGCAGCATCTTCGCCCACTGTGGTTACCACAGCAAGTACGCTGCTAATTTAATACCCCGTATAAAGTCTGCAAAGTCATTTACGTATTAACAAACTCACCTCAGGCTCCCCACACCCGGCTTATTACACCACAAACTTCAGCGCTTGCTTGAATTTTTGTAACAGAAAACTGGTGGCTCTTGCTCAAGCCCTTTTTATGTACTGACACTGCTATTTTTGAGGGAAATACAAATATGATTAGAGCTCCACATCGTTCATGTGCTCTTTTCTAATAACAGTTACTATGGAATCGATCCATTTCAAGCAGCATTAAATAAAAAGAATGATATTTATTATGTTCAAATTAAAGAGGAATAGAGCCATCACTGAGCATAAAATCTGGGTCAGGACTGCCAGTTTGTCCCTTTCCAGAGCCTTGTTTATCTGTTCACACAGAATTAAACCCTAGTCTCCCCAAAGCCACCGAGATAGTGCTGCCTTCAAGGGCAGCTATAAAGTTACAGGAATCCACTTTTTGTTGACAATTCTGGGCTCCTCAGAAGTCTGGCTTTGGAGCAATTGTCCATTTCTGTGTCGGAGGGCATATTACAGATGACTGTCTTGAATCCTCTCAGTTGCAGTATCCCCAGATGAGGTTTCGAGCACATTTTCTAGTTCAGGGGATTACTACTCAGCCTTTTCGCCATCGTGCACTGGTTCAAATCCACGGCAGGTTGATGATGGTTCAGAGTTGTTGCCATCTGCTGTCTTCACTTCCTATGAGCTGACCCAGCTCCGCTGACTGTGTTTGGTCTGCGGGGTGTGTGCATCTGCGTGTACTGCCTCTACAGCCACGGGTGTGAGTTCAGGCACTTGCTGGTAATCTCATCAGAGACACGCAAGTTTTCTCTCACTCTGGGAAGTACCCGCTGCTCTTTGTTCTCTGGATAAATTTGGGGGGGTGTGAAGTTTTTAAAACCAGATTGCAGTGGAAAGAGGCACAAGACTTTAAAAAGATTCAAATTGCCGCCTACAAAGCTTTTAGTATCTTTAGCAGATGTTGTTTAAGGTTTCATTAACATCAGGAGAGGAGCAGGTGTTTCGTCCTCTCGTTTTGCCAGATGCGGTATCAAGTTCTTCAAGCCAAAGCTGGCTGTTTGGGATTGCCCATTTCATTTGTGGCATGACAAGGCACTGCCTAGATCATACTCTTTTCTTTATTTATTTTTTAGAGTCAAGTTACTTGTAAAAATGTTATTCCGTTCAATATAGATTAGGAGAGTATTTTGTCAGGAAGAACAGATCGTGCCTTGATGCTCGTGGCCAACCTGAGCGTTTACGTAGCCAGCTGCGCACAAGTTGCTTGTGCCAGGATCCTAAAAAATTCAGAATGGGAAAACACAGCTGCACGTTTCCGTTTCACTCTGCCCATGAATGTTTCTCATGGAGGCATAAAACAATCCATGAATAACAAAGAGTCAGCCCAGTCCCTTCCTTTGTCTACAGTGCATCAGTGTGACTCCTCCTCTTCAGAGCCCTTGCTTGTAGACTACTTCAAGAAGAAGTACTTCCAGCGGTAGCTTGCTGGCTGATAGCCTGTGCCAAGGCTGCAAGATTTTGCACGTGAGGATTGCCCGCGTGAGCCCAGAGGACTCTGCTGTGCAGGGCAGCAAAGGGCTCACTGGGGCTTTGGGGGTGCCGCGGCATCGACTGGGGCTGGGGCACCTGCCAGGGAATCTGGAATAAATTGTTATCATCTAGTGCATGAAGTCAGAGGTAAGCTGCTAGCAAAAATGCCATAAAACAAAGCCAAGCTGAACTTTCATTCTTTATGTAGTTCCCTCAACTTCAATACATTAATTAATATGAAGTGCCCTCCTGCCAAGGCCCACCACCTTCAGACCCCCTTCCAAGCCCAGGGAAGATGGTATGCAACGGTCTCAGCAAGAGATTTTTCAGCAGACTCTTTAAAACAGTTTATCTGAGGCCTCAGGGGCTTTTGATTGCCCGTGGGTTTCTGTTGACTCCAGCAAATTCAAGCAGCCCCCTGATGCTCAAGGAGCCTTGTGGTGCAGCCTCTGTGCTTGTGCCAGAACTTGGTTCTTGCCGGAAAGCTGCTGCTTGCCTGACTACCGCTGCAGCGCGCCGGGGGCCGGCAAGAGTGGGCGCCGTAGGGTGGGCAGCTGTTGTGTCCTCCTGCTGGGAATCGAGGGGTTATTAGCACTTTTTGCTTTCAGGCAGTTGCCAGCCCCAAAAGCCACGTCCTTGGGCTGCCTGCGGAAAAGAGGAGGTGAAGCCCCCTTGGAGGGAGCAGAGCTCACTCCCATGGCAGGCAGGAGGCCTGGGACGCCGTGCTCCTTGGCTTAGGCTTCAAATGCGTGCCTGGAGTCAGATGGTGTAAATATCCCCAGTGCCAATTCTGCTAGCTAAAGTCGTTAGAGACCTTTCACCTGACCATAGGACAGGCGAATGTGGATATTTGTAAGTAGGATGACAGAATATTTGTAAGTAGGATGACACAGATTTAATCAGAATGCAGCAACTTCTGTTCCTGCATTGCTCTAGTTCCGATTTTGCTTTTTCAGTACCATCTTCACGCATCTGTTTTTAGTAGAGTAATATCTAATTTTTTCAGAATTTGAGTTCAATAAGCGCGCACTGAGCAGAAAAAAGAAAAAGAGAAACATTCTGGGACTCTGAAACAGGAGTGTATTCTTCAATATACCCCTTTCTATGTGTATATTCTTAATATAGTTTTTGTCTATTTATGTTCTTTTATATACCATAACACGTATATTCTTCAATTTGCTCCTTAAAACGGTTCTTTCATCTTATCAAGTGTAAATTAGTGTTTCAGGAAAAACAACTGATTACTAAAATAATGAAAAAACCTTAGAATAACAGGGCTGGAAGAGAACTCTTACAGTCAAGTAGGATCACCTACACCTATTGCAGGCCTGACAGTTGGCCTGATAATCTGGCCAACATTTTAATAATGTCCAGTGAGAAGAATTTCCTAGCCTGTCTGAGGAGGAGACTCCGTAGTCTCTTCATACCAAAAAAATCCACACCCCAAAACAAACCAACCCTCCCCCATGGCGGCTTGTTTTTTCCACCCTGGAACCAAATCTGTTTGTAGTAACTTCATGTTTTGCTTCTTTACCTGCATAAATACCGATGTTTTCATGATATGGATAGTCTTGCTTTGAACTTAAAGAATATGATTTCAACTCCAGATTTTGGGATACCTTAGCAAGCCATATTTTTTCCCTTCTACTAACTGGCAACTATGGGATCAATCGACCTCAGCCAACAGCAGCGGGGGGCTGTCGGGACCCCCCCCCACCCCGCATACCCTGCATATGCCCAGGCAGTCCTTACCAGGGCAGGTTAGGAGCCTAGTACAGTTTGTCCCGCTGAAAAATAGAAACAAACGTGGCAGAAACAAAAGGTGCTGTTGGAGTGACTTAGTGCTCTGGTTTATTTTGACAGGCTTGCAAGACAATCCTTGGGTATGCGACTGCAGCCTGTATGAAATGGTCCATTTCCTAAATTTCCAGTCTCCCAACATAGCATTCATTGAGCCCAGGCTGAAATGCTTCACCCCCCGGAGCCTTGCAGGAGTCTTCTTCAGCCAAGTCGAGCTCAGGAAGTGTCAAAGCCCCGTCGTACATACGTCCGTAGCCAAAGTAAAGACCATCCTGGGCAGCACCGTGCTACTGCGATGTGGGACAACGGGGGTGCCCATTCCTGAGCTCAGCTGGAGAAGGGCTGACGGTGCTCAACTAAACGGCACAGGTGGGTTTGGTTTAAGCTTTTCTCGTACACATGGACTGAGTGAGGGAGACCGGCACCTTTATTTTCTACGGACTGTACAGCAAATGGAAGCTTCTATGACAAAAGATCCTGCCTACTGATAAAAGACCCAAAAAAAGAAAGTGGTGCAAAAATAAGATTCACTATAATTCACAATAGTATTGTGTGTAATTCACTATAGCATTGTGATTTTCTATAGAATATGAAATAACTTACATGTTGATGTAAATATCATCAGATAAATGTATACCATCATGCGTAAAAAGTTGGTTTTGCTTTGTTTCGTAACAATTGTGGTGGTGGTGAGACACGTTGAGGGGTTTTCTGCTCAAACCTGTTGGAGCTGAAGAAATGAAATATGTCCAGTTGTAGCAAGAGGCTTTTTCAGGTTAGTTATTTAGTTATTCAGTCACTGAAAAGGCTTCCCACTGAATTATTTTATGGGTCTTTGAGAGTAATGATGAGCTACTATGAATCAGTTGGTAAACATCTCTGGCAGAGAGATGTCTGACATGAATTCAACTGGGATTCAAATCTGCCGTGGCAAAGGAAGAAAAGATTGCAAACATGCAACATTACTGATATATTAAAAGAGAAAAGAGCCACTAAACTGCTGAAGGATACACTACTTCAGTGACAATGCTTCCAAGAAACGGTTCATTTCTGATGGATTGACGAGGTCTCTTGGAAAAATGCTCTATGGGAGAAATGCTGACCAGGTCCCTCTTCTGTGCTCACCCCTCTTGCGGGGGAAGCCTTCAAACAACCACTGTTTTTGTGACCGATCATGTTTTCATTTCCATTCGCAGGAATGATTGGACCCCAAATTGCAGTGTTGGCCCCTTAATGTGTGGGGAATGTAGGGAAGAAGCCTTTGCTGCACTCAAGGCAGTCATCCTTAGCTTTTTGCCCTAGAGGTTTTAGATCAGGACCTGAACCTTCATCCCTCCAACCTCCCCTGAATGCTACTGTCTCCCAGGCCTGGCCCTGACTTTCATAGAGGGTCTAAACTCAGCAGATAGATCGCTAAGTATGGGGTCTGATCTTCGAAGGGTTACTGGGCTCCTCAACGCACAGAAATAGGGGAGAGAGCATTTTTCTTTCACGGCAGTAGAACCACTTGTAATAAATATCCTTTTTTGAGGATCTGCACAAGTTGTTGCTCTGTTGTGCATGATGTGCAGGATGTAGCAGAGCTGCTCCTCATAATGATAATGTCTACCCATTGTGCTGCGAACATCCCTCCTACGCTTGAAAGAGAACCACAACAAAAAATAAAACGGCGGATGCTTTCCTGAAAGCGTACGTTGAGTTTACTTTGAGCTGCAACTGAGAATGATGTATTTTGTGCCCCATTAAACCAGACTTTAGCACCTTTCAATAAAAAGTTGGCTGAAAATATACATTATTTCTCAGCAATGGCAGCTTCTGTGCCAATGCTATAATATGACTGTTTGAAATGTCGGTGTTCTGAATAGAAAGGGGTGAGAAACAGCCCTCAGTCTGTATGTATGGGGAAGTGCCATAGGAAGACCGGTAGCTTTATGTTTTTTAATATAACCGTTCAGTAAATCATTAAACTGAAAAAGTAACTTCTGCTGCCATTGTATTTCACTGCCATTGGAACGTGCCCTGGTTGCCAAGGCTGGATCCTGACCCCGCGAGGGCTTGGGAGAAGTTTGCGTCCTGTCTTACCTTTGCCTTTCAGACATCTCCCTGGCTTACCTTTCAATGAGAAAGGGCAGAGAGAGTACGTGCTCATCCTAAGGAGGCTGGTTAAATAGTGAAGAGGGAGCTTTACCCTTCTGCATGATCCCAGCTCTTTTTTTCCTGCGCAGATAGAAAAAGGCAAAAAAAGCTAGTTTTAGCCTCCTGGTAAACCAAGTGAGAAAATCAACCCTCAGCTGTGTACGTATCGTTCAGTGGTAAGCGATCAGCTGTCCCTGTGTTTGGCTCAATATAAAAACCTGCACTAACTTAGCAGTAAAAGGGATATTATTCTGCAGCTATTTTTTTCTCCATATACTCTAGACTAGTCCATACATGGTTTTTAGAAGAAAATCTCCACTGTTTGTATTTTCTGTGACTCAGAGAACTGCATCTAATGTTCAACTAGGTCGTGTTACCCTCTACTCCTTCCACTCTTTTAAGTATTGTACCTACATAAGAGCTTTTAAGCTTTTTTTTTTTTTTTTTTTTTAATGGAAGAACCTTTCCTGCTTTGTTTTCAAACTGTACGGCAACTGGGAGGAAATAGGATCAACTGCTTCACATATATTCGGTCTGAAGCACTGTAAATCCCAACATAACCTAATTTTAGTGTTAATGTCCTTTTCTTGGATTTACTTTGATTTTGTAATGTTCTTGGTGGCAAAAAGAAACGATGATTCTACTGCATCGAGCAGACATTTGGCTGATTGAATCTTAATATTCTACAAAGCCTGTTATGAATTCTATTGATTATTGCCTATTTATTTTACATTTTTCCTTCCTTGCAGTTCACCAAGAGATTTCCAGTGATGGGATGAGCTGGTCTATTCTGGGCCTGCCTGTAGTCTCTTATCTCGACTCTGGAGAGTACATCTGTAAAGCAAAGAATTTTCTGGGGGCGACAGAGGCCTTCATATCTCTCATCATCACGGACTCAGAAAGCACGGATGGCCCCGACTCCAACGCCAAAGGCGCGTGGAGTGGGAAGGTGAGCGGGATGGAAGCAGCTGCCTACAATGACAAGCTGGTGGCAAGGTACGTTATCACCACCTCCACCGTGCCTACCCTGGGAGCTGGAGTGGGCACCGGAGAGGGCCTCCTCCTCCCAGATGTGGCACAAGATAGCAACCCCAGAAACCTGCTGGTGAGCCCGCCTACCGGTCAGCAGGAGCCGGAGCGAATCGTGAGGTCCGTCAGGGTGATAGGAGGCACCGACCAGAGTATCACCCTGGCCTGGAAGGCGCCTCTGGCAAAGAACACGACAGTGTTCAGTGTCCTCTATGCCGTCTTTGGGGAGAGAGACATGCGGCGGATCAACGTGGAGCCAGGGAAGACCAAGGTCACCATTTATGGGCTGCTGCCAAAGACCAAATACATCGTGTGTGTCTGCGTGAAAGGGCTGATCCCCAAGAAGGAGCAATGCATCATATTTTCCACAGACGAAGTTGCCAGCGCAGGAGGGACCCAGAAGCTCATCAATGTGGTTGTCATCAGCGTGGCCTGTGTCATTGCTGTTCCTCTGACGCTGGTGGTCTGCTGCGGAGCACTGAAAAGGCGCTGCAAAAAATGCTTTGCGCGGAAACCCAAGGAAATTCAGGAGTCCTACGTCACCTTTGAAAGCCTGTCTCCTGGGGCCAAGCCGAAAGGCGTGGAAGGAGAATACTTGACTAGACATACCCCCGATGAGTCAAACAGGCTGCTGTCCGCCCGATCCAGCGTGGACTCAGAAGCAATACCAAAGATAGAGGGGCAACCTAACGAATACTTTTGCTGATAGTAACTAGGCTGATTGTCGGCTTGCTAGGTGGAAAGCACGTGGCTGTATATACGACTCTCTGCTCCAGCATTGCCGGCCACCCTGTCAATGCTTCTGTCGCTGACATGTTCTGGAGGAGGACGTAAGAGGCTAGATGGTGCCCAAGCTTTACAGAAACATGTTGCTCATCCCACTTGGGGTTTGCTGTTTTGTACCCGGTCAAAAGCTTCTGTGATAATGGCCTCATTCTCCTGGACCACTTTTATTTTTGTAAAATGAAGCGTGCACACTGAGTGTGAGGACATTAAGCAACATTTCTGAGCGCGCTCTGCTTGGTGTTGTTTAGTACCTGCTCTGCAAGATGCTCAGTATTTTATTCTCAGCTCTTTTGATGTTCTTTTGGTTGACAAACAGGGGAGTGTTTAGTAATTTTAATATAAATATCTATGAAGGTGAAGATTGAGAGTCTCACCTTTTACATCCCCCATGTTTGCATGAAACATGCAGCTTGATGCTTAATAGATCACTAAACGCAGATGTACAGCAACCCTTTCTAGCGTGTCCAACATAACAACAGCTCTATGCTCTGAATTCAGAGAAATGTGCAAAGGAGAGAGAAATCAAGAGACAAAACCCAATCCACTCCTAAGAATACATAATAGAGAGCGTTTTGTGATTGCATTTTGGCCCTAAACACTATACTTAAGATTTCCTTGAACAACGGTACCGCGCAGGCCTTTCGGTATCAGGCCTAGCTGGCATTTTCTAGCTGTATTGTAATTAGTAGAGTATGTTTTATATCATCTGTGCTAGTGAAAATCATACAATATCCTACTCTGCAAATTGTGCGAGGTGTTGTAATGCTTTGTAATCATACTGAAAAACCTACATGAGACAGTTCTGCAAAAACCTCCCAGACCAGCCCCGTCATTGCTGCCGGCTCTCCTGACAAAACTGGTGGTTAAGACCAGAGGGCTCAGCCAGGCACTTGAGGTTTGGTCATGGAAACACCTTGCTCCGTGCAGAGCAGGGGTGTGTGATGCCGTGGGAGACCGCTGGCCAGGCACACATCAGCCAGACTTCCACCATGGCATCGGTGGTGGCAGAGGCTCAGTGCGGACTTTTGGGTTTCAAACATTTTACAAGTTCAACAGCCCTGAAAAAACCCCTGTCTAATATTCATCTAAATGTACTTTCGTAGCCAGGGTGAGCTAATCAGTTATTTAAGTCCTGCAGCTCCACTGGAATTTGGATCTGAGTGCTTATCACAAAGCACTTCCCAGCTGTATAATTTTCCACTCCAGTCCCGCATGTAGTAATACTGTATATAATGTTTTTCTCTTTGTAATAAATATTCTTCACGAAGAAAATTATATGTTCTGCCAAATGTTGAATGGGATGGATCCAGCCAAGTTGAAATGATAACTGAGAAGGCTTGCTGAATTGTTTTGAACTGTATATTTGTAAATTTATTGGAAGGATCTCCACTCACATTCTGGATGTGTATGTACAGTGTGGGTTAACAAAATTCACTGGTTGGAACGGAGCCCTGTATGGATTTTGCAAGTCCTCCTTGCACAGAAGCCTTTCAGTTATGTCAGATTACTTGGCCTGATGGAAAAAGCAAGTCATTTGACCTCAACATAAATACTAGCAGCAGGGGATACATTACAATAGTTTCTGATAGGACTCCCTGTATTCCTCACATTAATGATAAAGAACTTCTCTTGTATTGGGAGAATTTGTCAATCCCTGTATAAAATAATGCATGCTACTTCTGTCTCTGGACTGCATAGATTTTTAGGTTTACAATTAACATTTTGCAAAGTTATGTATTTTAATACAACAAATTAATTGATGATACATGTAGTATGTAACATCTATTATTTATACAGTTGCATTTCCCAGGATGATTTTTAGAGTCTCTCTCCAAGGTAGAACAAAAATATTCTTCCAGTAGCAGTTTTTGGGTTGAGTTGCAAGGTTTGCTGTATTATTGAGCCTGATTCCTGCCCACATCTGCAGCACTATCACTGGGCTGCGCAGAAATCAGCCTGACATGGCCCTGGATGGCTAAGCTAGCCCTGAAGGATCAAGACTGTCCTAAAGCTCTCCTGCAGTGGAGTGGACCTACTGCCCAAGGACTTTCCTGTAAGTCAGGTTTGCAGGATCTGACTGGGAACGAGAGGTATTTACCTTTCGGCTGCCTGGAGGCATGAGCTGCGTAATTTGCCGCATCCAGCCCCGGAGAGGAGCAGCTCTCGCCCGCTCCGTTGGTGCGTGCTCCGACACACGGTCTGTAAGTCGGGAATGGAAAAGGCACCGGCTGGGCCAGGGCCGTCGCTCTTTGCTTGCGGGGAGGGGAGGATGGAGAGGTCATCCTGTGACATTCACTGTGGATGTGTTAAGTTTTACAGACTCTCTTGGATATTTTTTGCACTTTGAATAAATAGCGAACCCAAGTAGAAGAAACATGATTTTTCTTTTCTATTTCCTATGGGTATTCTCAGTGTCACATAGGTGAGGCATCACAGTTTAGCACTCAACTGCTGCTGCTCCAGAACAAGCCTCTCTCTGTACTGCACTGGTGATTCACACAAGATAGGCAATAGAGAGAAACTTGTATAAGCTCTGTGTCGTCTGCTGTCGGTCAGAAGGGAAACCCTATACTTGCTAAACTGCGGGTGAAATTTCAAACCATTAAGTAAACTGATTTTCTGCTGAATGTGACTTTCAAGGCTCTTGTCGTGGTTTAACCCCAGCCGGCAACTGGTGGTTTAACTCCCCCCCCGTGGGATGGGGGAGAGGGTCGGAAGGGTAAAAGTGAGAAAACTCGTGGGCTGAGATCAAGACAGTTTAACAGGGAAAGCAAAAGCCGCGCAGGCAAGCAAAGCAAAACAAGGCATTCATTCACTGCTTCCCATGGGCAGGCAGGTGTTCAGCCATCCCCAGGAAAGCAGGGCTCCATCACGCCTAACGGTGACTTGGGAAGACAAACGCCATCGCTCCCAACGTCCCCCCTTCCTCCTTCTTCCCCCAGCTTTATACGCTGAGCATGACGCCATATGGTGTGGGATATCCCTTGGGTCAGTTGGGGTCAGCTGTCCCGGCCGTGTCCCCTCCCAGCTTCTTGTGCCCCCCCAGCCTGCTCGCTGGTGGGATGGGGTGAGGAGCAGAAAAGGCCTTGACTGTGTGTCAGCACTGCTCAGCAGTAACGAAACCATCCCTGTGTTACCAACACTGTTTCCAGCCCAAATCCAAAACACAGCCCCATACCAGCTGCTGGGAAGAAAATTAACTCTACCACAGCCAAAACCAGCACAGCTTTGGGTCAGATTTTTAGTGGTATGAAGCATGTAAAGCGACAGATAAATACGTCACTGGATCTTTTTTTTTTTGTTGTTTTAACCGAAGGGGTATTAGGCACCTAGTTTCAGCAGGGTTAGCTCGGGCAAGCTTCCCTCTCTGGTCATAAGACATGTGAATGGAGCTGGCTCGGAGTTCAGGCAAGGAGAATATTCATCCCTGGAAACAATTTCTTACTCGGTTAAAGTCAATCCTGGGCCAGACGTGCTGTAAGAACCGAAACGAACACCTGAATATCCTTTGGAATTACTGCATTCATAGCATTTTAAATATTTTTTTTTGACACTTCGTTCTATTTGGTTTTCTTTTTCCTAGGAAAATGTTTCCTCGGAAAATATTTCCTCTATTAATAATCTCTTTGTGCCAGGTTTTGACCAATTTGTTGCTTTTTGGGGTCTAATTCAAATATTTTGGCACTGTCAAGCAATCTCTTATTTCGGAATCTCTTGGAGTACAATGTTCCCTACTTTTACTGTTAAACCATTTAAAAATTTCTTCTCAGGGGAGTGTTGGACCACTTCAGTAATACTTAGGAATACAGTACCTGTCCACCTGCGTTAGGCAGGAGGTTTGCACCGGCCGCCTGGGCTGAGCGCTTTGGAGAGCAGGACGAGCCACTCCTCAGCGGGCACTTCATGTGATATATAACAAAGGCAAGCTCCTCCTTCCACAGTATCTTTTTATACTTAGTCTGGAAATCAGATTAGTGTAAAATTGAAAAATTAAGGATAAGGATTAAAAAATAAGGTAATCGTGTTTTAAAAATGAATCCAAATAGCGCTGAACTGTACTGAAAAACTGTTATTATTTCTTTTTCTCAAAAGGATCTGGAGAAAAGCAGCTATCAAAATGAGGGAACCGAGCAGAATATAAATGAAATAATGTGCCCAAAGTGATTAAAAAGGAGTACCGCAAGTAGCTGAAGTGCAAGAAGAAATGTAAAAAAAACATGTTGAGGCTTTGAAATATGTTTTTCCAAACATCTTAAAAAGTGTCCAGATTATCTGATGAGTAGATCCAGACAAAGGTTAATACTGGCTCTGAATTATAAAGTCTCTGCAAATATTTTTAATGCCACATATGTATAAAAATTCCACAAATGCAAAATAATGTTCGGGCTGACAAACACCTTATTTCCACAATGTGATTTAAACATGTTGGAAGGTTATAAATGCATTAAGTGTGGTCACTTCCACATTTATTTCTGTGTGCCCAGAAGGAATAGACTAAAAGATCTTTTTAAATGATTAAAAAATGTAGGACGCAAAGATGTGCATGTGCATGGATATATAAATTTGTGAAAAAAAAATGAAGAACCCAAAAATGTCAAGAAGGACAGTAAAACATTTTTCAAGATATTTTAAAAAGTTGATGAATGACTTTGAAAGTATTCCAACGGTAAAATAAAATCTAAAGGTTAAAAAGCTCCTGAAGAAGCTGACATCAAAGTCCCTCAATGTCAGAGTGTTCTGGGAATGTCTGAAAAGTTTCAGGATGTATTTAATCAACAGTCAGTGCTACAGTACTGTGGCTTAGCGGGAGCTTCACCAGCTTTAAAGTCCATGAACAGAAGACGCAGCTTGTTGCCCAAAACAGAGCAAAAGAATTACCCCCCATTTTCCTTTCCTAGTAATCAAAATTAAAAAGAAAGAATTTCGCAATCGCCAGCAAAGTGATGAGAAATAAGTGTGTACACCCCAGAGAGCAGGGCCAGGAGCTTCTCAGGGGCAGCAGCGAGCCTTGGAGCGCGGCCCGTTTCCCAAGGGCCGGGGGCTGCTGGTGGTGACGTGGAGCTGCTGCGCCCGTAGTCGCACCCCACGGGAGCGTGCTGGCCCTTGGCTCCTGGTTTTGGTGTCGGAGACGGACTCTGCTCCTGCCCTGAGGTGCCCAGAGCAAGAGACGAAGCCTTTCCTTTCCTCCGGAGGGTGAAAGGAGGCGGGTGACGCCCCTTTGCCAGCTCTCTGTGGGACTTGCTGCGGTGGAGCTGGAGCTGCGGTGCCCCAGGGGACCCTGCCAGGGCCGTTGGGTTACTCAAAAAAATTGGGGAAAGACTGGCAAGTTTGTACAGCTGCTGTTGTTGTTGAAGGCGTGTGAAGGAAAAGCCTTATTCACCTCTTCTCACGTCACCCTCCTCTTCTTCAAAGCTGCTTTTTCAAGCCTGTACCATTCGGTGTTACGTGCACTGTATCCGAAATACCCAACTGCAGCCTTCACCTCGTATGTCCTCCCCAGCAGGGATTTCTAACGCCGATAGCCCCGGCAGAGGGACTGTAACTGTAAAGCATCAGCCTGGACTTGATTTCTTACAGAGCCGTGTGTGCCCGTCGCTTCAAGACGGAGTTTGACTCCCCCGCCATTGCTGGGCGCACGCAATGGGCATCCTTTCGGCGTTTGCTTTGGCAATCAGAGCAGTCTCTTAAACTCCACTTCCCATAGATTAGCAGACAATGTCTCTATGGAGATTTATTTTGGCAGCTTGGGTTTTAGACAGCTTGTTCTGCATTTTGGCTTCGGCCAGGATGCCACATGACGTTAAAGAGCAGCCGAACTGAGTGGACATCTGCTGTCACGAAAGTGGCCATTAAATTTACAGGCAGGTATAAACTGGGCTGAATTAAAAAAGGCAACAAAATCCCACTCCAGTAGGGAACATAAACATAACGGCTGTGGCTAACGGTGTTTAGGGGATTTTTTTTTTTCCTTTACTCTTTTTTCCCTTCTTTTCTTTCCCTGCCTCTCTCTACCCTAGAGAGTGGGTAGACTCTCTACCCACTAATTCATCTGATTTTGATAAGTAGTTCACCACTGGTTTCTCAGGTTAATAGTGAACCTTCTGAGTACACCTGGGGTTTGGGACTATTTAGAGAAATGGCCTCTCAAGCAGCAAGTAAATATCAGCCTGAAAACAGCCGGAGCGTTGGCCCATGGTACTGACTGACACCACTCTTTGAAAGGCCATTTTCCAGCCTTGTAGAAGACAGGTGGGGCTGGGGGGAGAGCTCATGTGGGAGAAACAAAGCAACTGCAATTCATATTTTTTTTTTCTGTTAATCAACTCGTTTATTTCAATTAATTTATTTCTTTCTAACAGAGAAGCCTGGGTGAAATTTTACTTGCTGCATCCCAGGACATTGGGCATTATTCTGCACCTGTACTGTCCCCAAAGAAGTACGTGGGGGGGGACACACCAGTTGTTTTTACTCCGTATATAAACCTGTTAATAAATAATGCTTTTCATGAAAGATTTTTTTGAAGACGTGACTTAGCTGCCACGTACTTTAAGACCCTCCCTGCGGGCCGTGGAGGAGGGATGTGAAGGTGGCAAAGGAGGCTCCTTCCCTGAGAGCAAAGGAGTTTTTTTTGCAAGGTTGAGCCTTAGAAGTGGTGAATCGCTGCCGCTGGCCCGCCTGGTGCCGGAGACAACCAAACCGTCCCAACCCAGCGGCCTCGCCGGTGGCACGTGTGCAGCTCACAAAGCGGGTAGTCTTCCCTCACACCGACGGGCACCGCCATCACCTTGTGAAGGCCTGGACAACGTGACTGGACAAGCCAATGACCTGGGTGGACTTCAGCCATTTCTCCCGTCGCGGGAAGGTGCCCCGTCACCTCTAACGCTGAACACCATCAAGACGTTGGTTTTCTTCTGCCTCTGCTGAAAGCTGTTCTCTCCCAGACCCTGCAGCGGACACATGGGCAAACCCCGGGTTTGCTCCTGACTCCCGGGTTTGCTCCTGACTCCCAGCTATTTCCTAACTAACTGCGTTGTGTGTTGTTTACTACTGTTATTACCAAGTAATAATATCAGGCGTTATAATAAAGTGTAAAAGTATAAAATATTCTAATAATAATTAGAATAATAATAATAATATATAATAATATATATTATATAATAATATATATAATAATATATAATATAATAATAATAATAATAATAATAATAATAAATAATAACAACAACAACAACAACAACAATAATAATGATGCTTTATTAAGGAATCTTTCCATGGCAGACTACAGAAGAGGACCAAAGGCACTGGTGAGCGTGGCATTTGTGTCCCCAGAGGCTGGTGCCGAGGCAGGGTGGGCATGGGGTCCCCGAGGCCCTCTGCTTCGGCGGCTGAGGGACGAGCGGGAAGGACACATCCTCCCATTGCAGCTGCCGGTGTCGCTTCTGCGGCACTCCCGGTTTAGCCAGCCAGCCCCGCGGACGGGTGGCCCCTTCGCTGCTGAAGCTACGCTGAAAGTGCGTAAGGAGCCTCTGCCTCAGCTCACGGGGTCTGTGCTGGTGCCACTCTCACTGCAACAGCAACAGCTTCACCAAGACATGTCCCCAGCGGCCGCCACAGTCAGGTGGGGGATTTAGAGCTGCTGCATCTGCCGTGCTACAGACCAGCAGCCTTTCTCCTTCACTCACGGCTTACTGACATGTTAGAATGTGGGGCAGCTGTTGAAACGGCAAGTGCTGCACCGTGGACGACTAAGGAACATTTCAGTTTAAAAATAAAATAAGATAAAAATCCCATACGCTCGTGGTTAGACGCTGGGCATAGCGAGCAACGGTGGCTCAACGGGCCCAATACTTGCAGCTCGCTGCTTGTACACGGGAGGCAATCGCAAAGCGCCGCGACAGTCCCCGGCGGTTTCCCCACCGGTTCGTTTTTGCCGTTTCGCCTTGAAATCAAAGCACCTTCCCATTTAAAAGCTGCAGGATCAATCCTATGTCTTCTGTAGGCTTACTGCGGCCGCGCTATTGCAATCGCCCCGACAGCCATGTATAGATCTAAGCCGCCACGCTATAAATATTCTTCTACCCTGGTCCTGTAGGTTAGAGGTTAAGTAGGTTCAGGCTAATCTCGATTTGTGACCCAGCTTCATACGTACCGGCAGTGAGGTTAAGCCCTTTTCTGGCGGCGTGCTGCCTTCTGCGGGCTGTAATGAAGCCCATACACACTAGATGGCCCCAGGAGAATGCAGCGCTGCTTGGAAATTATAACCGAAACCTGCTATTTTGGACTAAAAAAAGATAAATAAATTTGGTTTCTCCAAATCCCTTCTCATTTAGACTGAGTTTTTCAAGGTGACCGAAAGGCAATGGGCACATGTCTTACGGGGAAGCCAGAGAACAGCACTGGAATTTTATATTTATGCAATAGAGATTAACTTCCAACGTACTCTTTTCTCAGAGAAGCCCACGGACTGGCTACAGCTATGTTACCGTTTTCATTACCACCGTGTAAGAATGGAGATAGTAGGGGGAAAAAAAGTTGTTTCAGAGGAAAAATAGTGCTGTACTTCTGTTTCCGTGACAGAACAACTAAGTTTTGGGAGTAGGTTTCGCGCTCACCATGTGCAATAGTGCACCCTGCACAGGGCTGCGGGCAGGTTTTTGGGGCCCCGTGGATTGTGCAATACGGCACTGTGCACTGACAAATTACAGCTGTGAAGTCCGGCCCTTACTGTGGTTTTCTGCCTTGATGAATGTCATTAAAATGTAGGAGATTGAGACAGACCCCTTGAAATTAAAAAGAAAAAAGCAAATAGGCCTGGTTAACTACTTGCAAGGGTTTGGGAACAGAAGTGCTTTTGGCTCCATCTTCATATTATCAACCAAATAAACATGTTTGTCAGAAACCCCGCAGGTAAAAAATAAATGCCAGGCGTGGTCCCAGGGGTGATTTTTAGCACTTTGACACAGGCTATGAACCATACTACATGTTTTCTTTAGGGTTGGGTCCCCAGCAGGATTTATTTCTGCGTCAAGGAAGATTACAGCTAATAGGATTTACTTCTTGGAGGCTGTTGGCATGTTTGGTGCAAACCCTGCACAGTGCTTTCTTAAAGCAGAATATGGACCCTATTTGTTATATTTTTCTTCTTCTTCTGGCCTTCCACAGGATAAACCCATCTGTTTCGTCTTGTGTCACAGGATGCTCTTGTTCTCAAGACAGCTTTGGAAGGTAAGAACGCTAGTTACCCTAGTCATAGCACCAGTGAAGCAGCTCGGAGAGTCCCAGTATATATTTGCCGATGATGTGAGCACCAAAACCAAACAGATGGCCGCATGGTATGCCTCCTCTGATACTTGAATAGTACTAGCTTGAGCATAGAATGAGGTTTCTCTTATTTCCCTGAGTTATGTGGTTGCATACATAGCAATTTTTATGACTTAATTGTGTTCTTTGTGGGAAAACGGGTGTAAAACCCTGGGAAGGATGGATGTATGGCTTATGCATGCCCTGTATACAATACCTTATAATTATTCAAGTGCTTGCAGGCCTGTATAGGGAACTGGTTTGTTAGCCATGAACGTGGTGTGCGACCTGGAGAATTTTCTGGTTTCCTCCGTAGGAGTTTGCTCTGCATGTCTGCGCTGCTGAGGCAGATCCCTGCAAACATCCCTCAGGACATCCGGAAAATTAGAATAGAAAATTCTCACCTAACAGAATTGCCTCGTGGGTCTTTTGAGAACATTAGTGCCTTGGAGTATCTCTGGCTCAATTTTAACAACATCACGGTGATGCACATCAAGAGCCTGGAATATCTGCCGGCTCTGAAGGAGCTGCGCTTGCAAGGGAACAAATTAGGTTCGGTGCCATGGACAGCATTCCAAGACACCCCGGCTCTGAAAATCCTGGATCTGAAGCACAACCGGCTGGATGTCCTTCCAGAACACGCACTCCGCTATCTGCCCAACCTGACCTATTTAGATCTATCCTCAAATCAGCTTACCATCATATCCAAGGATGTCTTCTATAGCTGGCCCGTCTACCAGAGAAGCCAGAGGGCGGAGGGGCAGATAGAAGCTATTTCCAACGCTGTCCTAGCCCTTCACGACAATCCCTGGATTTGCGACTGTCGCCTGCGGGGATTTGTCCAGTTTATTAAGTCAGTCGGCCCACCTATTATTCTGATGAATTCCTATTTAACTTGCTCAAGCCCGAAATTCAGGGCAGGGAAGTTTTTTCATGAAGTGGAGCTCAACAGCTGCATGAAGCCGCTGACGACAGCCCTTGACACCAACCTGACGGTCCCGGTGGGGCTGAACGTCACTCTGACCTGCTTTGTGCAAGCCAGCCCTTCCCCGGCTGTCTCGTGGACCTATGCACTCAAACTTTTAAGGGCATTTAATGGTAAGCAAAGCTTTTTCTTCTTTTCTTTTTTATTAAAATTTTACATTCTGCTATTCTACTTACAAAGGTCTTAGGCCATCTGGTCACCACATCAGCTCTCAGCCCCTTTAGAGCATCACAGTTATTGTGGTGGCAATAATCCAAATAATCTTAATCATCCTATGTGTCTAAGCACGTCTGACTGGCATGAGAAGAGCTGCTTCATGCAGGATGTAAGTCAAAGATGAAAGGAGCACAGCCTCATTTTTACGCCATTATTTAATGTGTGGATTTTTAGTAGTAGCTCTTTCATCATGACACATGAAGTAGAACTATTAATAATACATCAGTCATACAAATATAATAAATACATAGTTATCTAGACATGCATATATATTTACACTATATATTATATACTACATATATATGCACACACTCTATATAATTATATTTGTATGTACATGTGCATTTGTAGGAGCGCACATACACACACACACACACACACACACGCACGTATGTTTATATACTATTCCCGTAAGTTTTCTCAAGAAATACCCATACAAACCACAAAACCCCAGAGCCCTGTTGCCTGTGTGTGTCCAACAACACACAGGTCGTTCTACAGCCAAAACAGAGGTTGTTGTTCTCCATAAGCCTCACTAATTTATCTTCTTTATTGAGGACCTCGTAATATGAGGCTTTTTCCTCTTCCTCCCCATCCAGCGCGGCTCTTACGTGCCCTCCCTTACATTTATTTTTACTGAGTCTTCAGTAGGACAAGTTGCTGTTTTCATCAGGTAACCTAGTAATACATACAAGCACCACACAGGTTATGTGTGTTCCTAATAAGCCGGCTAGCTAAATAAGATAGCATTAGCCCTTAATTCCGGACTGATATTTGCTTTAGTTGCAGTTTTGTAGCAGCACTTGTGCACCTTGCCACAAGCACATGCTGAATTAATTACATACAGGCTTTTCCTGACCACAGCCACGCGCCCCTGTTTGGGTAGTTGACAGGGTGTTTCACACTGTTCTTAAAACTGCATCTCACTTCCAGCCCAACACTTCCCGGCTCCACACACCTCTTTTTGGCCCAAGCCTCTTGAGACTGACATTTTTCCGCAGTCAATCCTAACGGCGGATGAAGCGTGTGTCCGAACTGCAGCCGTGCCTTCTGCACCTCAGTGGCTCTCCTGGGCTTGCCCTGACCTGAGCACGCTGATGGCAGATGGCACATGGGTGGCATGGCCTCTGCCTGCAGCAGCCTCCCCAGCCGCTCGTGCTGGGATAGGGGTCGGACGCACTCCCTGTCTCCCGTGCTCGGGCACCTGCGTGCATTTATTGCCTTTGGCCTGGATAACGCTTTGCTGATGAGCTCTGTGGGGTTCGGTGCACTCCCGCGCCCCTCTTCCTCTTTCCCTGGGCGGGGCAGGTCCTGCCTGGCCTCCTGGGCCCCATCCCACACCGGAGTGGTCTTGGGGCTGCCCCGAGGGCAAAGTGGCTCCCTGCCTACACGGGCAGGAGGGGCCCCTGCCTGCTGACACAACTCCCCTCTGCCCGCAGTGTCCACCAAGCCCATCAGCGAGGAAACTGTCCGCTCAGAGCTGCTGATCCCGGCGGCACGGCCAGCGGACACCGGCAACTACACCTGCACGGCCGCCAACTTCTTGGGCAACACCTCGGTGACCATCACCCTCCGCGTGGGGGCCCCGTGGGCATCCACCACCCCCCCGGCCTGGGCCCCCATTGCCCCTGCTGAGCCAGGCGCCCACGTAGAAGTGCGCATCGCCAAGCAGACGGTCTATGGCATCACCCTGGAGTGGTTTGCGGTGGCGGCGGCAGCAGCGGATCCGGGGGAGACCTGGTACACCCTCCTGGTGGGCCGCTACGATGCCGCCCAGAAGGATGCCATCTACATCGGGCCCGGCGTCAACACCTACTCAGTGACTGACCTGCTGCCGGCCACCAAGTATGAGGTCTGCGTGGCTGTGCGCAACCAGGCGCCTCGCAAGGGCCAGTGCGTCGTCTTCGTCACGGGCAGCGACATCAGCCAGCTGGAGCAGCGCGAGAAGCTCATCCACATCATCGTCATCATCTGCGCCATGGTGCTGGCCGTGCCCGCTGGCATGTACGCCTGCACCGCCGAGGCTCACCCCGGCTGCCTGGTCCGCTGTCCCGGCACCTGCCCCCGCTGCCACCGCAGGGGCCAGGCACAGGCCGCCGGCAGCAAGGAGAGCACCCTGGACAGCCTGCCTGCCGGCAGCGAGGACGAGCTCTGCCACCCCGAGGGCGGCCGTGGTTCCCGGCGGCCCCCAGCCCGTGAGGACCCCGGCAAGACCCGGCCGCCCCACAGGAACAGTGCTGACCTCTACTAGCCCGGCCCCTGCCCGCCCCGCGAATGCAGCCGCAGTGGCATCTTTTACAGATGACCTCGAGCCATAGCACGTGCTAGTCTTCTTGAAGGACCATGCAAGGAAGGCTCCGTGCTGCAAGGACTCGGGGCACGGTGGGGCGCACGACCGGGATTCGCAGCAGGCTTGGGAAGCCCTGGGAATGGGGGGGGGGTGCCCGGGGTGTGTGGCCGCGGGTGTGTGGCTGTGTCCCCGCACCCCCGGGCTGCCTCCGCAGCACCGCCACGGAGCAATGCACACAAACACACAAGAAAACAAGCATTAACCAAAAAAAAAAAAACCCCAAACCCAATAGGAAGGCATGTGGCAAAAGGCCAAAGGTCTCCCCTTGCTCACTTGCACAGGCGTGTCTTTATTTCTTTATTTATTTTCCCCAGCCGGGGGGTGGACGGGAAGGCTCGTTTGCCGCTCTGCCCTGTGCCGGGTGCTGGCTTCTCCTGGGTGCTGCCTCATGGAAGCAGAACAGGGGAGCCAGGGCAGGGCTGCGGTCATAACCAGCAACAAAAAGTCGGGGGGGGGAGGACTGGGTCAATGTGATGGAGCTGCTTTCTTTCGCTTGGAGAAAAAACTTTTTTTTTTTTTTTTTGATCACAGGTGTTGGGTGTTGGTTTTGGGGGTGGATTTTTTTGTTTGCTTGTTTTTGTTGTTTTTTTTTTTTCTTACTCATCCTTAAGGTTTACACAGCCCTAAGAGGTTCACAGCCTCGGTCGTACCACAGACGGGAAGAGTGTGAGTGTTTACTGAAGGCCAGCGTAATGTAGCCGCAGCACAGGGTGTCGGGGTTTTTGAGTCGTTTTGGTTCCTGGTTTGGTTTTGTGGGTTTTTTTTGTACTAGGGAGAAGGGGAGGGCCTTCTACTTGTGTCCAAACATATCTCACAGGACCATTTTAGTTTCACACTAACACACGCACACACGCGTGTGTCCGCGCACACTCTCTAACGCACTAATACACACACCCACCCCCAACACCTATTGGTACACAAGTGTGGTGTTAATATATTGTTTTTAAAGTTAAGAACAAGAGCTGGTGACAAATGAACGGTCTGTCTTTTGGAGGCAAACACTCAACTGTTGTTTCCCCTCCCCACCACTTGTCTCCTCTTCCCAGCGTGGGGCTGTGGCTGTGGGGTGAGGCGGGGGGTGACGGGGACCCTCAGCCTGAACCGGGCCGGCAGGACAAGTGGCCAGGGGCAGAGAGGGTGGAGGAGCCAGGGTTTGGGAGCCGAAGGTGCGAGCCAGGCACCTTCCCCAAATGCACAGGACTCCTGCCCATCCTGCCGCTTTGAAACCAAAGCTCGCCTCCTTTCTAGAGGCAAAATACCCAAATATGCATGTAAAAGCAACCGGCCCCCGCTCGCTGAGCAGCTCACGCTGCGTTTCTCGGGGGTCTGAGGACATGTGACTTATTTTTTTCCTTTTTGGCCTCGTGCTTTCCAGCACAACCAAAGCACGTGGCCGATAGACTCGCAGCCCTTGTCATGTGTGTTAGACTGCTTCAAAAAGAAAAAAAAACTAGAGTAGAAACCTCAGCTGTAAGCAGAGATAAAGCCTAACGTGAGCTTCACTCCGTGGCAGTTTGGCTTTCTAGCTGTATTTTGGTTTTTGCTGTGTGTTTTCTGTGCTGTCTCTCCTCCACGTTTCCTCCCCGAGCGCCTCCTTCTGCTGTAACTTACTGCACAGCTTTTGAGCAGAGACCTGTTTGGTCAGCGCCGACCTCCTAGTCTCGTCGGTCTTTTAGTGTCAAAGTAATAAACACGACGGATTTTCAGAATACGCAGATGTCCTCTGCTTCACTTCTATTCTTTTACCGTTACAAACTGCAAAGAAACGTGAATGCCGAGGAGCTCCGGGGTTCGGCTGCAGGGACAGGGGAGGCCGGGCAGTTGCAGCACGTGTGACGGGGGGGGTCTGGAGCGGTGGGGAAGGGGCAGAAGCAGCCGGCCAAGTGGGGAGACAACCGTGTCCTGGAGAAACCCCCTGGGAGACGGTTGCATACGGGGTCAGGCATGAGCTGATGCTGGTTGAGGACCGTCACGGGGCCATGTACGAGGGGGAGTGAAAAACAAACCAGTGCCTGTAACGACTGGCCTTCTCCCACCTCGGTCAACGCGGCGGAACAACAGCAAACTGCGGAGACTGTAGAGAGAGCTGCTGAATCACAGCGAGGAAACGGACAGGGAAAGACAAAACATCCCATCACCACGTGTAGAAAATTCATAATAAATCACGTACCCAACAAGCGTTGGCATCAAACTAAACCTGCCGCCTCACGAAGAGTCTTCCTGCCCCCGCCGGGCAGTGCCGCAGTGGGCTGCAGAGCATGACGGGTGCTCGGCCAGGGGCTCGTCTGTGACCCTGCCCGTCCCCCATGCCCCATGGCATCCTGCTTCTCGCCTCCTCTTCTTCCAGGCTGGTGTTGCCCAAAAACCGTACAGCCCCTCTCCTGACTCGCGGCCTGCAAAAGGGGCCATTTGGTCATCCTGGAAAGCCGTCTGGCTGCCTGTGCCCGTGCGGTCAATGACAAGGCATGGTTGCCAGCAGAATCACACCATGCACAGAAGCACCTTTTGTAGTTTTTTTAATTTCTTTATACCCCCCCCCCCCCCCCGAAGTTGAAATACAGAGGAACGGGAAAAAAGTCTCACAACATAGTAATAAAACATCTTTATTCCCTCTTAAATATAATCTCTAAGACTATAAGCCTATAATTCCTGTTAAATCTCACTTAATTGAATGGTCTTTATAGGCTTTCCTCATTGGATAATGAACATTGAATACTGGCTTCAACACAACATCGGGAAGACAGTAGTACGGGGAATAAATCACGAACTTTTGGTACCTCGGGAAACGCTGCAGAACCTGGTGGAGACACAACCAGCAGAAGGCGCGTGCTCGCGCAGGGAACCAGGAGCGGAGCCGGGGGCTGCACTTCCCCTCCCTCCCACCGGCTTGCGGCCGGAGGACAAGGACGAGGCGAGAGCCTCAGCCTCACGCCGCACAGCCCTAGGAGGAGGGATAAGCAAGAAAATGTGGAGGAAACGAGATGTGGCAGAAGCTCTGGGAGCAGCGCTGCTGCCACGGCCACCCAGCCGGAACCCTGCTGCACCTCTCGGCTACGGCTCCTGGCTCAGCCCGCAGGTGACATGAGCCGCCGTCGCCCTCTGGCTTCTAGGTGGATTGAACCGAAGTTAAAAAACACAGGATTTTTCCCATAAGTGGGTCACTTCTCATTCAGCCAGCTATCCCCTAAGCTGATGAAGTCCTGCTGCAAACAAAGGGAATTAGACCAGCTAATGGGGTTAGGGAAGAAGAGCCCCTGAGGGCCAGGTCTGCTGGTCCAGCTGAAATGACAGCTGGAGAAGAGTCTCATGAACCCCCTTGAATTAACACGGCGTCCTGTCCTATAGGGTTTTCTCCCCATCTTGATGTGCATGGTGCTGATCCATGACAGCACAGCTGCCCTGCGGGGCCAGGGCTCAGGCAGAGGGGTGCAGGGTGCTGCTCCCCAGCCAGCCCAGTGCACGCTGCCTTCTCCCCAAGGGATGGGAAACAGCCAGGCCCAGCTGAAAAACATCTCCTCAGAGACGAAGATGAGGGAGAAACTGTGGGGTAGATCCAGTGAAAAAAGTGCTCTGCCTTCGGTGCCTTTTTACTGTCACGTAACAGAAAAAAAAAGTGTCAGCTGTCCCCCACCCCCCCACCCCCCTCCACCCCCCGTTAACTGTCACATAATTCACTCAAAAATACTGATAGGACAAACTAGAATATTTTATGGAAACCTCCTTTTGCACTCACCAGTCCCTGGAGCAAGCCAGGGGAGGTGATGAAATACATTCCCCGACACCTCCTGCTAGCAGCGTACAAAACCCAATGATCTTTCCAGACTCTTCCCTGACCAACACATGCGACTTCCCAGCACCCGTCTGTATTTTTCACTTATCATTTTTCTCTTGGTTTTACCTTGTCTTCCCTGCTGCTTTAATCATGGCCTTCTCCTGCTGGCCTCCCCCTCGTTAGGGGACGCGGTGTCAGAAGGAGGCAGTATCAAGCGAGCGCTGCTATTGAACTTCCGCGCTCGAATCTTGCCCCAGCTGGTCTAGGGAAGGCTGAGGTGGCCCTCCCACCCCCTGATTAGCAGGCAAGGCCAGGGCAGAAGCGAAGCGCAGCATCATGTCAATGCACTCTGGCAAAACCCAGCATAAGCTGCAGGAAAATGAAGAACTTCTCCAAGCCTGCCCTTACCTTTTGGGAATGAAGGTACTCAGGCCATGAGCACATCGCTCCGCCAGCTGTCGCAAAGCGCGTCGCGCCCTGAGGACAGCAGGTACCACCGAGGACAGCAGGTACCAGCTACGCGCTACCCTCTTGCAGCGTGCAGTGTCACTGCTGCAGGAGACCTGCACATCGACTCAGTGCTGGTGCCACAGCCAGGCCAACGTCTTCAAAAGTGGGTCTGGGATTTGAAGTGATGGGTTTTTGGACACCTCAAACCCACC
Organism: Aptenodytes patagonicus; assembly: GCF_965638725.1. Classification (NCBI taxonomy): domain Eukaryota; kingdom Metazoa; phylum Chordata; class Aves; order Sphenisciformes; family Spheniscidae; genus Aptenodytes; species Aptenodytes patagonicus. The sequence continues at coordinate 2,483,839 of NC_134953.1, forward strand.
TGCCAGACCAGGTCAGAAGTGGCATCCGCCAGTGCTTTGGCTGCAGAACGCCTTGTTTGAAAACCAGGGCTCTGGGTAGGGACCTCCGAAATGGGGGCAACCTGAATCCCTGCTCACTTGGGGAGACTGTGGCTGGCGCGAGAGTACTCAGCACCCTGGTCTGACAGCTGCAGGGAGGGACCAGCACTGGGACACGAGCCGAAGGAACTGCAGTCGCAACTGGACACGGACCGCAGCGTTTGCTATGGGTGGGGTGACTCCGTAGCACGTAATACTTGCACAAGGTGAGGGGTGGCTATCACAGCGAGAAGCTGCTCTCAGTTCACAAGGTGCTGACAGACACGGGGAAGACCACAGCACATAAATACATCCACGCACAGCCACAATCCACAGTCTCTGGCGGCTGCCAAGAGCCTAGATGTGGGGCTCACCGATAGCTGCGTTCTTCTTCTCAAACTTCATTTTGAGCTCTGACACGAGGGCATTGTGGGCGCTGCTATGACCTCTCTTCTTCAGCTGCTTGTTCGTAAACTTTGGAGTGAGGGAGCCGGACACGGTTGGCACCTGCCACCCCGGGACATCCCCCCTGGGAGCCAGGGCAGGGGGCGGCGGGGGCAAAGGGGCGGTCGGCGGCACGGGGGCAACCTGGATGTTGTTGTTGCTGTTCTCGTTGTGTAGGCTCTTGGCATCATCCTCAACAACAAACTTCTCTGCGGCATTGCTGGGCCTCTTGAACTTCAGCCACTCCATCCTGACTGTCCGGGACTGTGGGGTCTGTCTCTTTTTTATGATCCTTCTTACCGGCATGATTTTGTTGGACCGCTTATTGCGCCAGAACATGGCAGTAGAGATCATGACAGTTATCAGCACCATTATGCCCACGACACCAGCTAGCACTCCTAAGGCTTTCATGGGGTTATCTTTAGTTTGCATCAAAAAGGCGGCCATAGGCCCTTTGTGAAGAGTCTGTAAAAGGGTACAAAGAAAACACATGACTTACTCTATGGGACAGACAGTGACCCAGAAATTTCATTTGTCCAAAATATGTAACAAGCAGGGCTGACTAATGGAAGCTGTCTCTGAAAAAATGAAAGTCAAAGAGCCAGTCCAGGTTTGGAGAATTTGGATGGAGCAGGAGACTGGGCAAGCATTACAGTATTGTGAGATGGACGACTGCCGAACACAAAAGCTTACAGGAGTACTGCCGCCGAATTAGGACGGATTCCTGCGTGTCACCATAGTGGTTGTTTAACTTGCAAGAACTGAGCAAGAAAATAATTTGCTCCAGGATCTGCAGCTGTATTGTTGTACTACATTTCAGAGTTAATTTTGTAGGAATAATAGTGTTGAACCCAAACAGAAGCTTATGAGTAGAAAATGATCTTTCAAAAACAGTTGCAGGTGATACGGTGATGCAGTTTATAAGACTATTACTGAGTATGGCATTAAAAAAATTATGAGAAAACTTCACTTTATAAAATTACAGCGTACAAATGAGTAGTTAGCAGGTACGTGCTGCATTCTGTTTTCAAGTACTCTTTTACAGACATAACAAAACTCTTTGAGGTAGGGGACATGAGTAGAGCTAAAGAGCTTTGTTTTTAGAAATAAAAGAAAGAAGCAATAACATAAGCTACATATGGCATATTAAGGACAAATGAATGGCCAGTTCACTTTGCAGCTTAGCACACTGTGCGTCTCGGAGGTCCCCGTATAATTTTGCGGATTTTGCCCTGCGGGTGGAGCCTGGATCTTTTCACACTTTTCCAGTACATGATGGTGGAGATCACCATTGTTACAGAAATGGTGGAAAGGACGCCACTCATGCAAATTCCAAGTATTGTCCACGGACGCTTCTTGAGACCTAAAATATAGGATTTTACCCTGGACTTGATCTGGAAATATCAAAAATAAGAGAAATGGTCAACCCTCACACATTTATATTTGAAAGAGGCCAGTATCTATTATAAATACAGCTAGGGAACTAGGGTAAAATGTGTACAGGATAGAGAACATGTAAAATAAAGGGAGCTAAGTGTTGAACTAGGCACGGGAGAGGACACAGTTGCAATGACATTGAACTGAATCCAGAAACACTAAAAGAAGTTAGGAAGCATGTACAAACACCTGGCTGATCAGGGAACAAAGAGTAGCAGCACGGCACATAGATCACCCTTCTTCATGGCATGGTAGTCCACCCTTGGACTACATTTCCAAGAGAAGTTCATAATGAATACAAGCTCCTGCAAGGGTACCTGGACAGACAGCAGCGTTGTGCAAGGCCAGGAGATCCTTCAGAAATGGCACATTCACGAGCAAGAGCCGGTCATAAAGCTACGTGCGGCTGCGGAGAGACAGGGCTACCCACCATGCCCCACTCCTCTGGCCTCGACTCCAGGAGGGAATCATCACCCAAACTTTGCATGTCTAGTAACAGGTTATCTGCATTTTAGTCAGTGGTCTAAGCTCCCAGCTTTTAGTCAATGGGGAGAAAAGGACACCTCCAGAGTAGTGGTCACCACAAGCTAAAATAGGTATCAAAGACAGTGAGTATAAGGAGAGCCTTGTGACTAGCTTGGACTTGAACCTCTGACTTTTAGACATTTAAAGTGAGATCAGATGGATTTCCCTGTATGACTCTAAACTAGGATGCTCATCTCTTTACCCTCCCCAGTCTGTGGAGGGAGGTGACTAAGAGTATCCCCAAAGGATGCTTCAGAGTACCTCTTGTCAGGTATTACACAGGAACACTATTTTTAAATCACGTCCCTAAACTTAGGGAATATAAATTCATTAATACACACCCCATTGTCTCCACTTCACTTCTGTATTTTCACAACCTACCTCAAACACATTATCCAAGACCACCCTTCTCCTGCCCTGAATGTTTCCTATTGCCAAAGAAAAATGGGTGAAGAAATGCTATTGAAACTCATGGACCACATTACCTTACAGGTAGCAACCAATTTTCATCATTTTGCTGTGCAAAGAGTTTTTCCATTATTTAATTAGAAGTGGACCTAAGCTAGAAACCAAAAGCAGAGCAGCCCACGACTTTGGTGGAGCTGGGATTCACATCAGCTTTGCTGTTCTGCATTACATGGATTTTGTGTACTTAAGTCCCATCAGATGACAGAAATTCCACCCTGGCTTACTTAACTTGATGTGAAAGTCTGATGAATTAAGTGTCAGATAAACCCTGCTAAGTAGTACATGACCTGAAATGAGTCCACTTATGACGAGTGTTGTCAAGACCTATTTTGTAGCGAGGCACTGATGGCTAAATAGTATAGAATCATAGAATCATTGAGGTTGGAAAAGACCTCTAAGATCATCGAGTCCAACCGTCAACCCAACACCACCATGCCCACTAAACCATGTCCCTAAGCGCCTCATCTACACGTCTTTTAAATACCTCCAGGGATGGGGACTCCACCACTTCCCTGGGCAGCCTCTTCCAATGTTTAACCACTATAGGGCCAACACAGGGAGAAAGATGACATATGCTTAAGAAGATCCTATATCTCAGTAATAAATATTTGACTAGCTATTTGAAAACCTTGAATAAATGGGATTAGACAGAAGTACATGTTTATGTTGCCAGTGTACAACAGTTGCAGGGGTAAGAACTGACGGAAATCATATGGGGAGTTTCAGAATTTGGCTTCGTTCATCTCCCCCTTGTCTCACCAAGTTTGGCACCTGTTCAGAGCTTCCAGTTATGAAGAGGTGATTAATACCAAAACTAAAACCATTAATAGTTGGTTCAGCCTATATTCTAGTTGCTGGGCCTGTACTATACAAAGCTTTGCCTAGAATCAGCCTTAGATAACAACGCTTCTGTAACGTCTGCATAAAAACATAAGGCATTTTGTAAGCACACGGTGGGAGAATTTCTGTTTGTCATGGCCACGACACTCACAGGATAAATAGGAGGAATAACTTGAAAAACAAGCCTGGAACAGCATCGTCTTAGCCAGCCTGCAGAGAGGCTCATGTAAGTGCATTTGTCACCAAAAAGCTTTGCAATCTTGTCTGTGTCATCACCGTGGCCCAGTCAGTTAACGCACTGACCAGGTCTGAGAGAGGTCCGAGCACCCTCTGACAGTGAAAGTCTGGGAGCATTTGGACACCTAAGTTTAAGCGCTTTGGCTCTGAGCACTACCCTGCACATTCAAAACACCTTCAAGTCATGGTATCGATTACCAGCAGTGCCTCAGAACTGGGTCAACAAATGGCGCCACTTTGTAATTTGTTTAGCTGTTGTTTTTTCCTAAGAGGTGTGCTGCATTTTGAAGAGTACTGATTTTTCTTGGACACGCAAAAAAAAAAAAGCAGATACGCAATGAAATGAAAGCTGGTATGGGAAGCGCTGTCATACCTCTGTGGGTCAAAACCTGGAAGAAACACTCTCTTTCTTAATAGCCATCAAAGGAGTTAAAATACCACTGCTCACAAAAGACAATGCTCTGCTGTTGTTTTGGTGTGACTTCACAGTTATAATGAGCACTGGCCCGGGGAAGGGTTGGGGACAATTAGAGGGTTACAGAACCGTGGCAGAAGTTTGGAAGTAGCTAAGCTGTTCGCATCAGCTTTGAGGAAGGAGAAGTCCAATCCTGGGACAAGAATACAATTAAAAAGATTAAAAGCAACTGTTTGGATTAAAAGATGTCATCACCTATTTTTTATTTGACGGGAATGCATGGTCCCTTGCAGAACCCTTGTGACTGTCTGTCCCCTGCAGAGAAGCTCCTCAGCCCAAGTCCCGCAGGGTGCTGAAGTGTCCAGCAGTCACTGGGACTCGCCAGCTTTTGAGAGGCTCTAACATTGACACATGCCTTCGAAGCCGGTTTCGTAAGACCCAGCTATCACCGTACATGAAAGCTGCATTTACATCACTTTGCAATACAGACACGAGCATGGGGCAAGACTTCTCAAATCAAACCGACCTTCTCCGAACAATTTTTTTTTCAAGGTCCATGTAACCACCAAGGTTCCAAGGTGGAAAGAAGAGGCTACCTGCTCTGCAGATGTGGCCAAGGATGTTTAGTGCCATCAGCAACCACAGTTCCCACGGTTGCAGAGTTAGTATGAGAGAGGAGGAGATATCCACATTAATTTACAGAAGGTATTTGTTGAACCTTTCAATTAGGGGAATCTAAAACTGAGACTCACCAGCTATATTTAGAAGTCTAAATGAGTGGCCAAAGCTATTAAGAACCACGGAGTATGCTGCCTAAGTGTGGACTTAAGTCTCAGTCCATGAAGAGGTGTAAATAAACATCCCCATATACGTGCAGAACCTCAGTGGAGTCATGAAGAGGCAGAGGGATCCCCCCATCAGGCCAACCTTCAGGATCAGGAGTGGGAATCAGCTTTCTGTGAATATCTTGGGCAGCAGGAATAGATTTTTGAGTGAGACATAAGGGTGAAAAAAGAGTGGCTTTTTCAGCATATGTTTCTTGTTCTGTTGAGAAAGGGTAGGAGATTAACAGACGCCACTCAATACCAATTTCCATAAAACCAGACTCAGTTAAATTAAAAGGCCTCTGGAATTTTTTATCACTGTATTATTCCAAGAGCTAAAGGTCCTTTTGATGTGCAATACCGCTGAACTTAGCCACAAGGCATCTATCTTGAAGGACACAGCCTTGCGCTAATTGCAATGGTAAATGTTAATCAGAAAATATGTCTGTTTAATTACTTGGTGTGATTAGCACTGCAGGAAACCTCTAGAGGATGCATTCAAACATGTCCTCCTTATCCAAAATCAGTAATACATAAATGCCCACCAAACAGCTAACTAAAAGAGACTTTGTACAGCTGGAGCACAGGGGGACGAAATGTTCATTTGTAACAGCCTCTGAGAGTGTGTGCCTGTGTGTGAGTGTGTGTGTACGCAATGTCCCTATACCAAGAGACTCTTTTCTTCACAAAGTGTTAGCAGTGACTCTGCCGTCTCTGGGACGTAGGGAGTGACCAAGGGTTTTGTACACTGGCACTGCATCTCACTCACATGCAAGCCGAAATTTGAGAGTGGTTTTTGCAAGGAGATGTGGATAAAAGAAAATCCCAACCCAAATCATTGCAAGCAATGGAAGAAGTAATGCAGAAATGTACAAAAGCTTATGGAGGACGCGACATCAGATTAGTAGTGCAGATCCTGCTGAAGAGACCTGCTCAAGCGAAGAAAGAAGATGCTGTTGCTAGCTCGGGCTTTGTGTTGGGACTTGGCATCGAGAAGAGCATGGAGAAGAAGGGAAAAACTGTGTCTGAGAGGAATCCATGTCTTCACAGCCCTCTCTGCTTCCCCTTTAGACTTTATCAGGAGGGACGCTCCATCACTTTGTGCCAAACCTGTGCCCCTGGAGGGGGAGAAAAGGAAGCAGAGAGGGGACTTTGTACGAGACACCTTCTTTCATCAGGTGCTGATGTTGCTTCAAGCACTAGAAGGAAATCCAGGAAACTCTTTATCCCAAAGCATCAGCTGCTCACGCTTTCCTTCCAGATGTCCTTCATCAGCTGGTTCAGGGACACATCTTCTCCCCCAGCAGAGGAGGTGTGGGGCACCCTCCCTCCCCTCCACACCCCTCAGCCCTGTACCTTAGCCCCGCACGCTGACAGAGGGGTTACCAGCTCATCCGGGAGGGGAAGCTGGAGGCTAGATGCTGGGGGCCAACAGTGGGGACAGTGCCTGAGGCCGCCTGGTGCCACGCACTCCTGAAACGTGCGCCCTGTGAGAAGCCTGGAAGCAAGGCAGGGAGGACGGGCGCTCCCACTGTTGGCTGCGGCTAGCAATTCTTATTTGTTGTATAAAACCCACCAAAACTTATGGTTTCCATAGGAAATCGAAGTGTTAAGCAATTTATTTCCTTTACATCAGTAAGAATGGCTAAATCTCTAGACTTATCACGGAGACCCAGTATGCACAGTCCCCCAGCTCCACCTGGCAGAGCCTTGAAGCGGCATGCCCTGCCCACGCTGAGCCCCAGCGCTGCATGGCAGCTTTCATGGAGCCTGCAGCAGGGCTAGGGTAGGAAGGAAGGCTCTGCAGAGGGACCTGGACAGGCTGGATCGATGGGCCCAGGCCAACTGTATGAGGTTCAACAAGGACAAGTGCCGGGTCCTGCACTTCGGCCACAACAACCCCATGCAGCGCTACAGGCTTGGGGAAGAGTGGCTGGAAAGCTGCCCAGCAGAGAAGGACCTGGGGGTGCTGGTTGACAGCCGGCTGAACATGAGCCGGCAGTGTGCCCAGGCGGCCAAGAAGGCCAATGGCATCCTGGCCTGTATCAGAAATAGTGTGGCCAGCAGGAGTAGGGAAGTGATCGTGCCCCTGTACTCGGCACTGGTGAGGCCGCACCTCGAACACTGTGTTCAGTTTTGGGCCCCGCACTACAAGAAGGACGTCGAGGTGCTGGAGCGTGTCCAGAGAAGGGCAACGAGGCTGGTGAGGGGTCTGGAGAACAAGTCTGATGAGGAGCGGCTGAGGGAACTGGGACTGTTTAGCCTGGAGAAGAGGAGGCTGAGGGGAGACCTCATCGCTCTCTACAACCACCTGAAAGGAGGTTGTAGCGAGGTGGGGGTCGGTCTCTTCTCCCAAGTAACAAGCGATAGGACGAGAGGAAACGGCCTCAAGTTGCGCCAGGGGAGGTTTAGATTGGACCTGAGGAAAAATGTCTTTACTGAAAGAGTGGTTAAACATTGGAAGAGGCTGCCCAGGGAAGTGGTGGAGTCCCCATCCCTGGAGGTATTTAAAAGACGTGTAGATGAGGCGCTGAGGGACATGGTTTAGTGGGCATGGGGGTGTTGGGTTGATGGTTGGACTCGATGATCTTAGAGGTCTTTTCCAACCTCAATGATTCTATGATTCTATGATTCTAGGGCTGGCCAGCCCCAACAGGCAGCCCCACGCCAGGCACCCCCTCTGCTGGGGCAGACCCGAGTCCCCCGGCGGTCCTGGTGGGGCAGGCGCTGACAACGGAGACGGGGAGTTACTCCTGTGCTGCTGGTGGCTAAGTTTACCTTGCCGACGAGCACAAGTCTTCTCTGCAGACACCTTCTAACTTCCAGCAGGCTCTGAACTGTATACAAGAAGCATCATATAAATGCACCTGATAAGGAGTATCAGTGGAGTAAGAGAAGATGGAGAAAGCAGAGAAAGATGGTACTAGATAAAAGAGCAGTGGGTGCATTTTGACCAAAGGGAAGGCCAGCTGCTGTCTGTAGGATGAGATTTGCATCTTTGCCCAGTATGTGTGTGGTCCAGAGACTGTCAGGCTAATGATGTGTTTCTCATCTACTTTAAAGCCCATTTCCTCCCTGCTGGTACCTACTTAAAGGCATGGCAAGGCGGTTACAATAAATAAGAATCATGCAAGCATGCGCTGCCCACCATAAATCGCCGCTTGTTCTTTGGTTGATGTAGAAGTTGGAGTAACAGGAAACTCACAACCTACGTGTGCTATCTTTTAGAGTTTTCTTGTTTCGTCTGCTAGCAGTACTGCAATTATTAAACTTGCATCCAAAATTCTATGTACTTTAAAGCATTTCTATAAAGTTTTCTCAGTTTTCCTATGTCACTTATGTTGACTTGCAAAACTGCTCTGATCTATTTCACTCTGGCCCCAGCTACTTTCCACTCACTTTTTGTAGGGGAAAAAGATTGTTTTCTTCTCCTGAATGAAAACAAAAAAATCAGAAATTTAGCAGCCAGGATTCACCTTTACTTTCAGGAGTCTATAGCCCTTAATTTGCATCTCTCTCTAACAATCAGATGCAAGAAACTCATCTCCCAACCACACTATGCTCCTGCCTTTGTACCTTTGCAATTTCTCTGATCAAAGTGACTTTTACATTTGTGGCTGTAGAATCCAGCTTCACCACAAGGCTCTAGAAACACTCAACAAAACAGAGCTAGCAAGAAAGGAGAAGCAATGGCTGGCAACTTTTTGGCTGTTGATTTCAACTCCTGAAGCATCTTTAAAGTAGTCTCAGAAATGGAGCAAGCAGTGACTACTCTTTGGTGCCCCTCAAGGATCATCTCACATACGGATTTTTCTAAAACGTTTGCTTACCTCCTCTGTGATATCGATCTTCAGAACTGCCGTGGTACTGAAGGACGGGGAGCCCCGGTCTTTGGCCTGCACCACCACTGACCATATGCAGTCTTTGTTCTTTGTGATGTTGTGGATGATGTCCAGGGAACGGATATAGGATTTCAGCTTGATTTCCCCAGTGCTTTGGTCTATATCAAACACGTTGGCTGGATCTGCTTGCATGATGGAATAATCTACAATGTTGTTGGGTTCTTCTGCATCTTGATCTATAGCCTGGTAGGGGAAGTGCAAAGAAAAAAGATGTTATTGTTTGTATCTTTGCCTGAAGACAAAACCCTACAGGTTTCTGAGCATTCACTTCCGACAATATCCATGCTGTGAGATGACTGGGCTGTTTTTGTTTCGTCTTGGAAACAATTTCCCCTTCTCTGGTATCAGCTATGCTACATTTTCTAGTGAAAAACAGCAGGACTAGAGTTCTTTTTGTATAAGCGATTTCTATTTGAGATTAAATAAAATCAGAGGAAAAACTGAACCTATCTGTAGAATGCAAATGGTCCACTGCTGGGGAGTTTCTCACACAGCATGGGGGACAGATGTGAAGTGAATAGAGAACAATGGGATTAGCTCCGCACTATAAACTATAGCTGCCTTAATTTTTGTGCTGTGGCATTTATTCTGCTAACATTAGGTGTTGTGTAATCAGGCTTCACGATATGCATTCAAATACGTGTAACATAGGATGTTCTGCTCCTTTGCCTGTGAATTGTTAGTGCGTTTTTTTTAGCTCCTGTTCCACACTGGAGCAATGAATACAATTCTGCAAAGCGAAGGGAAAGAAGTTGTGTGGTTGAGCACCAAGGCGTGGCAGGAAGGTTAAGTATTCAAAACACTGTACTTTCATTCACTCGTCTTATTTGGGCTTCTTATGATCCAGGATCCTCCACCAGCTGATGGTTCAAATACTGTAACAGAATTTCATCTTTTGCCTATAGAATTCATTTCTCCTTCTCAGCAGTCTGTAAATACTATCATTCCACGCTTTAATCCATTTGTTACATACAAATGGGTGTGCAAAATAGAGCCCGAGGAAAAGCCAACTTTCAGGCATGCCTCATGATCCCTGAGCAACAAACAGCAGAGCTGGGGCTTTTCCAAAGCACTCTGCTTTGTGACACGCTGTGTCGACTCTCACCTCTATCTTCACCGGTGACCCGATGATCATCGTCTTTTCCTGGATGTTTTCGTTGAACTCCGGAGAGTGGTCATTGACGTCTAGCACAGTGATAAACACTTCAGCCAAGCTGTATTTCCCATCTGTGTCCTCTGCCTTCACGTAGAAGTTATACTTTGAGTTCACTTCAGCATCTAATATAGCCCAGGGCTGGGAGTAAATTATACCTGTTGATGGGTGGATTAGGAACCTGGAAAAGAAGCATGGAAAGACCTTGGGGTTTTTTGGTCAGTTAACGTGTGTTTACAGCCTGGGGCAAAGGTGGACTCTAAACATGGAAATGCTGTGCCCAAAGATTGGTACTCTTCACCTAACTCCTGTCTGGCTGATGTTTCCAAATCATTCACTCTACCTACTTTTGGCTAGTGCCTTTAGGCTTGAAAACCAGAGAACTATCAGTGTCTGGTGTTTTTCTATCTATTGTGCATTAGCCATTTTAGCTGCATTTTCTGTTAAAGCCGTTGTCCTCAGTAAATGCTCAGTGTGATGGCCTTCTCCCGGAGTGATTTCTTTGTGCTAAAACATTAAGGAACTGCCTAATTTTTTTTTCACTTTCTAAGTACAATGTATTAGATCATGTCCTGCATAAATTAAGATTGATTGATATCACCTCAATGGCTAAGGGAAGCGTGCTGCCTATCATATTTAAGCTCTTAGCTTCTCAGAATGGGTAAGAAAAATAGCTGCCCTCAGACCCCCCAAAGTGCAGGGCAAATTATGTCCTCCAAAAATAATCACTTTTCCATAGACTGGCACTGGGATGGAGTCGGTGTTCAGATTTATCTGTAGCAAGTTCAATTCTACACATTTGTAATTACTGAGATACTGTCAAAAGTGTCAGCCAAAAGCTTGGATTTATAGAGAAGATACCAACCCAGTGTCTTTTTAAAATGGACTGCCAGTGTAGGCTCCAAGCAGTAGGGTTTTTAACGGATGAAAGGTTTTATATACCCTTTAATTAATGTACAGGATAACAAAATATTTTGTGTATTCCAACTGTGAGCGCAATTGAGAGTGATTATAAAGGGGGCACTTAATAATCCAGAATCTTCAATTGTTTTCATTACCCTGTTAAATACAAATACAAAAAAATGATGAAAGCCAAGACCTGGAGGTGGAAAGAGCTGTGCAAACTCTTGGTAGGAGTCGGTGCCTGTGCTGAGTGCCTCCTTAGCACCCAGCCCAGCCTAACCATGCAGAGAGGACTCTCATCACCCCCCGTTTTAGTGGAAGAATAGAAGCACTGAGATGTGAAGAGATAACAGCAGTGTACCCCACCCCCACTGGCAGCTTGGATGTAGGATTACCAGCATAATGGTTTCATCTTCAACAGTTAACACTATTCCTCTTACTCCAGTACAACTCATTTTTCTGCCAATGCAACTGCATATCCACTGATGTAACCCCTGAGACAGAAAAAATCATGCCTCTAACTGAAACTCTCAAATCTGCATCAAACTGTGTGTTCAGCAGATCTGGTGGTCCCAGAGCTAGGAAATCAATCCAACCTTGCAGAGCCATGCCATTCTGGCACAAGGAAAAGGGGGAAAAAAAAAATTGTACTTAAGAAGGAAAAAAAAAAAGTCTTCGCATCTTAATTTCCTCATTCGACAGCATAAGAACAGTGAGTCTGAACGTCCCCGTAACTCCCATCAGAATAAAGTTGCACTCACAGTTTTTTCTAAATTCTTTGTCAACAACTTCACAAGCTTCTTTGCACGAGCTGCTACATTTTAAACCTAAGAGGTCTGCCTGCTTGACATGACCTTTGCCTGCTTGCCTCTATGCAGTTAGCAGCTAGCTTAAGGACTTAGTGAAGAGCTCAAAATAATCCATCCTGGAAATGCTCCCATATGTGTATCCTTCTGGCTACAGAAGAGGTTCACCCTTAACATCTTGGATTTGGGGCTTTGATTGTGCCTCCTAAATGGCTTTGACCTTAACAAGAAGTGTTCAGCTGTAACTCCAGGTGGATAATGTACAGAGAAAAACGGATTCTGGGGATGAGTGCCTGAAAATCTCATTCATTTCCAATATTCTGCCCTGCAGCCCCACCATGTCCAGCAGGAGCTGCAGGTTCCAGCAGCAATACCTGTGATGGCCAGTGATGCTAGCCATGGCTGGGAGCCCCAGCCAACGGGCCAGGGCAACTGCTGGGATGGAAGCAGCGTGGGAGAAACCAGTGTTTCAGGATGTTCTTACCCCAGCACTGTCCCCAAAGACAGGGAGAGGGAGGTAGGCATCGTTACAAAACCAAGTAAGCGTCAGATTCCCTTCTTCCCTGATGCAGGACTATGAGGTTTAAATATATAAAATGCTTTGAACACCCAATGCAGCTGGCCTCCAAAGCTAAAGTTCATATTCTTGAAAGTCTTGTCTTCTCTGATTTATTTTGACAAGAGTTGAAACTGAACTATTTGTACAGCTATATGGAAAGGGAAAGGGAAAGAGCAAGGGATTTTTTTTTCCCTCCAGAATTGACTTTTCACAACAACTAGACCAAAACCTCCTTTTTCTCTTACAAGTGTTTTTCAAATGGTGATTGAACAGATCCTGTGTATTGGTACTTCAGCTGCCTTATGTCTCTTTGGGGGCTTGTGAGTAAAATTCCATGGGTTCATGAAGCAGATGTTTAATGATCACACTAGTTTTTCTGTTGTTGTTTTCACAGAACTCACAAAGAACATGGCACAAATGTCCTTGGAAATGAGCAGGTCAAGAATGAGCTGTTCCTTTTTTTTTTTTTAATTCTTTTAAAACTCTGCTTAGAGGTTATGTGGTTTTCTTTTTTTTTTTTTTTTTTTTACTTACAGATCTGCTCCTGTTCCATAAATAGAGTACTTGACTTCTCCCCAAAGCCCTGAATCTGGATCTGTAGCCTTAAGAAAAGAAAATAAGAGAGTCATCCTTTACTAAATTGCAAAAAGAAACGTTTCATTTTTCTTTTAACAACAGGCCATGTAAAAACCCAAATGCTTTGCCCTCTTTTGGCCATCACATTTTTAGGGGGAAAATCACATAAACAAATGTGCACCTAGAAAACTGCAAAATCTAACACAAGGAAATGTCACTGGCTGTCCCAGGGAAGCTGCCAAGATGCCGCCCGTCTCCTGGCCAGGCTGGGGCCCAGAGGCTCTAGCAGGGAGAAAGCCACTAGATGGCTCCATCCATTGGCATTTAACACATCTTTCCCTTAACAGAGATGAAGCTAATCTCAACGACACGAACAAACTGCCCGCCCTCAAGCCTTCCTAATTATCAGTTAAATATTAATGTATATCCCCTAGACAAAATTATTTACTTTGTATAGAGTGTTTTTTAAGCCTCTGCTTGTTTAATTGATTCGATTTAAAGTAATGCATAACAAATGTTTCAATCTATACACAATATTTCAGCTTTGTTTATGTTTTAATCACTCTTGTGCCTGTGTGACTTTTAGTAATGCAGATGCTACACCAGATGATATCTTTGTTCTGGACTCTTGTCGGCTTCCTTTCTTAGCTCAGGATTAGGAAGGCTATTGATTTGGTAACAGCTATTTCCATAAGCTCCTGCTTCTCTGATAGCTCTGAGGAGGTGTTACATTGCACCGTTGTATCTGGCCGTCAAAATTCACGGCGGCAGTGGCTGGTTCATTCATTATCCTGTTTAAATATCTGAAAACTGGAACAATGTCTTTGGTCCCTGCACGGTTAACATAACACACCTGCAGCCCTACCGGTAGGTGTTCTGTAGTTCTTTAACGTGAGCTTGTCAGATTCTCTCGCCCCATCATTTTGACCTCAGTCTACTTTACGACTGCGTAACTTTCCCTAAAGCATTTGCACGCCTGGGGCTTCTGCCAGGATTGCCATCCTGAGTACGTGGAGTATCGCAGCTTGTCAAGTATATCTGTGAATCTGGGTCAAGTACCGCGTTGACAGCACATGACAGTGAATTTTACGTGGACTCCTCAGCTACGCTGTCCTGTGCACCTTGGCTCAGAATGGCCAGTTTTGTTGCTTTTGCAAACTTTTTTAAAACTTCTTTTTTCGCTGTCCACCTCCTAGAATTTTTTATTCCTTTTGCTGCAAAGAGAGTGACGTTTGGGAGTCTGTTTGCTACAGCCTTCCTGTTAGCTTCCTCTAATAACCTTTTCTGTATTGTTTACGTTCCACTTCTTCTTTCATTCCTCCATCCCTAAAATTTGCCTGCAGCGCTTTATTATTCTGATTATTTAATTTTCTTTCTTACTTGCAGCCAGCCTGTGCTGGAGATCTCCGGCAACCTGCTGCCATCACCCTTGCCCGCGAGGCCTCTGCAAGGTGACTCGCGTCACCCGCCGAGCCCCACCTGGCCAAGAGCTTTCTCGGCTTTGCGACGTGAGATCTGCTTCCAGTCCTAGCAGCTGCACTGGAGAGATACAGCGCGCACCAGCGGCTGGAAAAGCTTCTCCAGCACGTAGGGCCTGTGTAATACCCTGACTTTCTTTCTATGAAAATACGAGATACTGGAAAATCTATAGGCATATTTTTCCTGCTGTGAGAAGATACGTACATAGGGATCTTTCTTTCCCAGCTCTCCCCATTTTAATGTTATATTCTTGCCTTCATTAACTGTCTAATTATGCATTTAGCAGCCAGATTCCTCCCAGGAGGAGGAGACTAATACCTACTACGCAGCCATCTTGTTTTCTTTTTACTCATACTTAAGCAAGCAAATCCAGTAAATCCAACTCCACCTAGTCATAACTGAATCTTCCTGCTGGACACTGATTTGACTGGGGCTTTCTTAGTACTCACAGGCCGTGTGATTTGTCTTAAAAGCAGATGGCCCTTAATTAAAAACCAAAGTAAATTTGTTGTTCTGAAAATGTTTGCTTAAAACTTTATTTTTTGCAGAAGTGGGGTTTTTTTTGTTGATTCTGGAAAGGAACTTGGAGTTCAGTCTGGAAGCTGAATGGCAAGTAAGATTTGCTACTTGCCTCTGTCCACTATTTTTAAGGTACTTGAACGGTCTCCAAAGACACCTAGAAAAGAGAGCATTTCTTCAGAGGTGAATGAAACTTACTGTAACGGCAACTACGTTTGAGCCCCCCGGCGAGTTCTCGGGGATCCTGGCAATGTAGTAGCCGGAGGAGAACTTCGGGATGTTGTCATTGGTATCCAGCAAGCGTATCACTACGTCAGCTGTCGAGCTGAATTTCTCCGGTGTGTTCACCTCTATTGCGAGAAGCTAAGAAGAGAAAACCAGGAAATTACTACAAAGCAGCTATTGTTACCTCTTAAAGGAGCTTCCTTCCACTAACGATGGCACGTTGGTGCATTTTAGCCTGGTTGGACCAGACAGCTCAAAAACAGGGAGATGATGAGCTAGGTCAGTGTGCAGCCTAGGCTTGTTTGCGCATGCTTGCAATGGGCAATCAAGCTGTGGAAAGAGGACTTCAAACCTGCGTATACGTATTAGACGTCACGCGACAGATGTGATTGGTCATAACTAACCACCACAGCTCAAAAAGCCATAGCAGAAGCAAGGAAACACCCACCCCTGGAGAGCTCCTAGAACTTAGGGAAACATAAGCACTGAATAATTTTGAATAATCACGTAAATTGAATCATGATCCTTTGCAGAGGAAGCACAAATTCTTCATCAGGAACGGTCAGGGCAATAAACTGCACCAAACAGGGTAAAGAGATGAGAGAACCGGTGCCCTGGAATGTTTGGAAGCAGCAGTACCCCCACCCCCCAAATGCAGGACGGTCAGGGATCAGGCATGTAGAGCAGAATCCCACTTCACAAAGTTTGTGAGAACTCCTACCACCAGGCTTCTTGGGACTCTACCCTCGCTGCCTCGTGCTGATTAGGACTTTATCATATACCCACCAGGACTTTGGAATTGCCTCACTGTCTCTGAGGAGGAACAGAGAGCGCTGGCATAATACATTCTCATAACTCTGCTCAGCTGGAAGGGCAGGCAACCACATACGGCGAGAGCAGGGGTGGGGAGAAGCCAGCAGCACGGACGCTCTGGCTGGCTGTCAGCAGAGCTTAACACTAGTACACGCCTGTCTCGGCCCTCAGCTGGGGGATGGCACTGCTGGGTTAGCAAGTTGGTTTCTCACATTGCCCCTTAATGCACAGCTAATTGATGCAGGGAAGAGCAGCCGCCACAGAGAAGGAAGAGGATAACCCGGGCGTCTGGCGCGTGGCACTTCTCAGTAGGCAGCAGGGAGCTCCCAGACCCCCCCTTGGGAACAGACCTCAGCAAGTATTCGGTGAGTCACCTCCAAAGCCTCAGACAAGCATTTTTCCACAGGACTTCAGCTACTTAGCACCAAATGTTTTCTCTCTTAGTCTAACACAAAATAGCAGCAGTGTTTCTACTGTGTCTCTGCTCCTCAGTAGATGAGGGGAATGTCGGTCGGAAGCCTGAGCTGGTGCAGCAGCAAGCCTATTGCTCCGGCGGTGTGCGACTGCGCAAGAAAGAGCAGCGTCAGCAACAGGTACTGAGAGACACCGAGCCCTTCACAGCCTCCAGCCCAGGTGTCTGGTCCCTGACGGGTGGCTGCATCACACAGAATCAGCACTAGGACATCAGTCTTGGGCTCCGTAGGGGCTGAACCCAAATGACTAACACAATGACCATTGGTCAACCATTTGGTTTTCATGCTTGGGCAGAGACCTAGTTAACACAAAGCAGGAGGGCTCTAGAAACCTACTGAGGACAGCACACCACTGATAGACTAGCGAGCAGGCATTTAACTGAGATATGAGAGGCTCAGCTGAAAAATCTAGCTGCATGGGTTTTAATTCTCAGTAGACGTATGTCCCAGGAGCTCCTTCAAAGAGGGTGAATGCTTAAGTGAGCTTTGAGCTTTGGAAGGCGAAGCAGGGCTGCCACAGCGTCTCCCGCTCCGTTGGTGCAGCGCCTCGCTGAGACGAGGGCTGTGGGACCACATCCTTCCCGTGCCGCTCGCCGGGGCGGGAGAAGATGGAGTAGACAGGGGAAGGGCTATCTCAGTATCACCTCCCGGAGCTGTTCCTACTGTGTGAACATTTATAATGGTTGGAAATAAACAGTGAAATGGTTCTTGAAGAAATTAGTCTCGAAGGATTGCTCGTAATTACTATAGGACACATCTGCTCTAAAAGGGGAGTTTGGTCACTGCATCTCTGTGCTAACTTTTGTGTTTGGGAGTCTCGGATGGTGTTAGAGCAAAAGACATTTTTGAAGGGACAGTCATACAAACATCAGCAAAAACCTGCTCGTGAGCAATCTCAGCTCCTAAAGCAGCAGAGAGATAAAATCTTATTGCTTACCGTGCACGTGGAGCTATAACTAAATTATAACATCTGCAGTGAAATAATCTTTGCTGCTGGAATCAGCCCATCTTAGAATACCTTATAAGGGCTTAGTATTTTTACTTTGTTTTCCACATTCATTTTTTATTCCCTCTCCTTTTAGCAGCTGTAGTCCAGCTCTGTTGACATGCTGACAACACCTTCCTTCAGGGAGGGATTTTTGTCAGCTTACTTGCCTGCAATGTCTTATGCAGAGCTGGACTGTTTGTTTTATGCAGAGAGAGAAAAAAATAGCATCAAACTGTTACTTCACAGGACTACGTATCAACAATTAGTACCAGTGCCAGAAGAGCAAACTGAGATATAATCTTAAAAGGTAAACTTTTAAAATAGAGTTTGATTTTGGCAACTGAAGATGATTGCAGCCTCATCCGCTCCCGTTCTGCAGGAGATGTGAGTGTCTGCAGAATGCGAGGGGTAGGTCCAGGCTCCTGTCAAGGCGGGATGTACGCTAAGCTGAAGGAGGTGGAGGCAGGAGGCTTGGCCCCCAAAGCGTGTCAGCTCATGACAAGGTGGGACAGCAACATCTGGCCCCTGTGGCAGAGGGACCTGGGATCTAAGAGGCCAGGCTGGAGGGGTACGAACTACCACAGCTGCCATACCTTGGGAAACCCACTCCAGCTCTTGGACAGCTGAAAATAAAGGAGGTCCTGACTACCAACTGCATTTAAGAGCCAGCCCTTAAACGGAAGATAGATTTTCTCTAGTAGCCTTTGCTTCAGGTAGTTTTTCAGTGCACCTCCCAGTCAAATTAGCTTTAATTCCTCTCTGGCATTTTACTGTTCAGTTACAAACCGGAGGAGAGGGATCATTGTTTACAGAACCCCCCCCCGAAAACAGCTTCTCAAAGCTGCTGTGGGATACATGTTGTACAGAAATAAGAATATATTTCATCCAAAATTCTAACCAGAATGACTACATTGGCAATTAAAACTGGGTAGGAAGCGATTTGAACTTTCCAGGGAAATGAAGACAGCAATGAGGTCTTTATAAAGTATTTGCTGCCATATATTACTACCATATCATCCAGCTGCACCTTTTTCATTTGGAATCTAGACAAAGGCTCTGTATTTTTAGCAAAGCCTTATGGTCTTTCTCCAGTAGAAATAATTTCATCCAAAAAAAAAAAAAAAAAGTGAATAACTGCTTAAGCTAAAAAAATATATAACCTTTTTCCTGGTAATTAATTCTTTCAGTGTTCATGGCAATCACATTAACTACTTTGATTTCTATTAGTATTCATGAGGAGGCCATGTGTAACTTCTTTACTGGTCTTTTGGTAGTTTAACCTGGATAAATGTGCGCTTATTATAATTAGTTTCGGTAGCACTTTATAGCCCTTTCAGAATCTTCCATTTTAATACGGTAATGATGCCTCATATTTTTGTAGCATCTATAACCTATGAAGCTCAAAATGACTAAGGAACATTACAAGAGGAGACATGAAGCATACTGCACTGAAATGACTTGCTAAGGACACAAAGCAAACCACGTAGCAAGGGTGAGAACAAAACCCAGGAAGTTGGCTTCTGGACTGTGCTAAAAATGCCACTTTCTGTACAAAATCAAAACTAGCGTATGTTAATACTCAGCTAGATAGTTTTGGCAATTTTTTTTTTAACAATTACAGGGATTGTCTACTCCATTCTTTGCAGTCAGAACTGAACCATCTATACTCATGTTCAGAGGCAGCTGACACAAAACCAGACTACTTAATTATCTTGTTGATGAGCCGATGAATCCGTCAAGGAAGGGGATAATGCAAGGGTCCAGCTTCTGGATGAAAGCTGGTTCTTGTATGGCTGGCTTGGAGCATGGGTGAGATAGCCTCAGGTCAGTCTGCAAAAGGCCATATAGATAGATACACTCTGACAAAGGCAGTGAGCAATTTTGGGAAATTATCTGCCAGTCAGCTGGGGTCTTCAGCCTGCCAACATTCAAAAGCATGATCATGAACCAAATTACTTAGGACTAAGCAGGTAAAGTTCTGGCTCCAGAGAAATTAGGATTTCATCCTGTGAATTCATCATTGTAAGAGCAGAAATAACACCCTTAGGGTTCAGTCTAGAATGACTCAGAGCCACCAACATGTGCAGTTTCCAGAGAGATAATACTCAACGTTTTGCACTGACTGGACTAAATTCATCCACAGATGCATCCATTAAACCTTTGGAAGTTGATGAACCATGGGCAGAAATGAGTCTCCCTTACATGGAATATAATGTCACTGACAATGCATCAGACAGCTCCGGGTGGATTAAGAAGCTAAATCCCATCAGATACATAAGCCATCATACGCATATCACATACACAGGCAGAGAGGACCTGGAAAGCAGAAGTACCTTGAAGGTTAACACCTTGAATTTTTCATAGTCAATAGCAGCAGAATTTTCCACTATTATTGTAACCTGAGCCTCATTCAGGACAGTCTGGGGAACCACTCGGAAGATGCCACCAGGTCCAACAAGACGGAGGTTGAATTTAGCATTGGCTCCCTGTGAATGAAAGCAGATACGGCATTGTTTTCAGTGAACGATGCATTTCTTACAGCCTAGATTGGCCCTGTTTCTTCACACTGTATAAAATTAGAATGAGTGTTACTGCTTAGAGCCCTCTGCTCTCCATCCCCTGGGCAAGAGATTGCTAAGAAGCTTAGCTATATAATCCCTCCAGCCCTGGTCACAAGACGGACACAGCTTTTCTTAAAATAGATTGACAAGCTTGGTTGTTCTTTCAGTCATAATGAAAAAACCCTGCAGCAGGACTGGCTAAGAGAGGGACTGCTGTGGCGAGCAGCCTTGGGCTTCGCGCCACGCACAGTGAGCTACTGCAGGTGACAGAGATGACGCCACGTGCACATAGGCAGGCAAGTCCTGCCTCCTCCTGGTTCCTGCCGAGGAAAGACAACTGAACTGCCCGAGTCAGGACAGTGGACCCCTCAAAAACCCAGCCTGCGTCCTAAATGTTCACAGCCTGGGATGATGATGCAGAGCCACAAAGGTAGGCAGTTTCCAAACAGAGGTGGTACTCCACGGTTTGCACTGACTGGGTCAAGCTAGCCCAGAGTTACAGCCACTAAACCTTTTGGAAGTTGATGGACTTGGGAGGAGAGAGGAGCTCCGCTTGTGCAGGATGAAATATGACACACATTTGACAGCTCCAGGCGAAGTGAGAAGCCAAATCCCATAATACAGATAAACCTTCTAGCCAGAGAGGACATGGGAAGCAGCAGTATCTAGAAGGTTACCACCACTTGTGTGCGAGCTGGGAAGAGTGAGCCAGAGCCAGATGGACGGACCAATTCTTTTAAACCAAACCGGAGCATGGAAGAGAAAAGCTGAAATGGGGATTCTCATATTTCTGCCTTCATACCTGGGAGGCATGAAGATGAGCTGAGCCCATTTAACCAACTCTCCGAGTTCATCAATTTCTCAAACAATGTCACGGTTACATTGTGACAGCCAGCCAGATCCGCTGCCTGGCTGGTGCCGTGTTCTCCCCCTAGCACGCGTCTTGAGATGAAGAATTTCTAACAATAACTTTCATACGGGGTAACTCTACTTTCAGCTGTATCCCTGGAGGACTTGTCATGAGCAGTTCTTGCTGCAACCCTAGCTCATGTCAAAAGGAAAAGCATTCAGCACTAGCCCCCCAGGGGAACCAGAGTGATCTTGGATCCAAACTCAGTGGTCTGCGTTGTTTGGTCATACAAATCCCCACAGCTACAGAGATGACAACAGTCTCTCTTTTGCGGGGTAGTAAAGCCAAACACACAAAGCCAGAGCTGCTGGACTATGGAAAATAGCGCTGATGGGGAAAAAGTGGACCGTCTGACCATACGAAGTCCTCTGCGCTTGGGGCTGTGCATGACTGGAGGGACGGTGGCATTGGCGGGGAGAGAACTGCCTCCTTCCAATGGCTGAGTGATTTCTGACCGTGATGTCCACTGAACCCAGACCTGCTCGGAGCAAGCCATGCTGCTGCATGTCTCCAAGCAGACAGCCACGGGACACAGGAATGACCGAAGGAACAACAGCACTGAGCCCCAAGCTGTGTCTGTCGGTTGAGGAGGGCTGGGGGAGAAATTTCTGCGTAATGTTCTTGCAAGTGAAGATGGCATTTCCATCAAACTGCAGGCCTAAAACAGACCTTGCCCACGGCTTCCTCCTCCTCACCGGTACCATCCACTCCCCCAAAAGAAAGAGTCACTAATGGCTGCGACAGAAACAGACATATGTTTAATTTTCTTCCCTATATAGTCCTCTTGTGCGGAAGGGAAAACATTTCATTCTATGCCTTAAAAGAAAAGCAACGCAACCCCCCTAGAGTGATGTTTTACGCTGTACTAGGAAGCTTCTTGAGAAATCTATACGGTGTATTTAGCAATGTTTTCTGCTGATTTTATAGCCTAACTTGCAGCCTGACTATTTTGTCAGCCTACATATGATACGTATATATTTTGTCTCTAAATAGAAGAGATGGGTCTTGTTTCTTTCCTTCTGCAGCAACATCCCCTGTGACAATAGCAGGATAGACGTAGCACTGCTTTGAAAGCAGTCATTTATCTGCTTGCTGCAGAGCAGCGGGAGGGAGGGGGAAGAAGCTAGTGGCTTTGATAGAGTACAATACAGTCAAAACAGCACAATACCGAGCACAGTCATACAAGCGCACTCTTTCCAATAGTGATACAGTTCTCAGGTGCATTAAGCTTTTCTCTTGTCACTACCTAACCTCAGGCTAACTCAGATGGATGCCATTCATACAGTATTTAGCTTAGGGATCCCCATAGCAACCATCACCATAGTATCTTACGGGCATCACAGGTCAGATAGCAGGCTGAGATGGATGCAGTCTTCTTCCCTTTTCCTTTATCTGGCCAGAGTTAGTTTGGCTCTGGCATAATTTTTAAGATTACGTAAAATATCACTCCAGTGGGAATGATTTATCAAAGCATGCACTGCAGACTCTGGCTGTAACATAAGGGCCAGAAGGACAATATATTGTGATAAAATCAATGTAAGGGTATGGACTGTACTGTTTCCAGCAGGGCCTGAGAAGATACAGACAGCAATTGCACTTGAAGTTACTAAAGTGATTGGAAGCTCTAAGTAAATCTCCAAAGGCAGTACATTCTCGGGCATTACACTGACAACAACTGAACGTGACCAGTAGTTCGGGAAGTTCATAAGGACTGCTCAACTTTCGTCGCAACAAGAACTGGGCTGCAGCTTTAGGACCACCCTTCTCATCGACATAACAGTATATGACACACTAAGTATACTTCTGGGTCCAGACTCTCTGTGGTACTGGACCCTACAACTACTTTGTCTGCCCTAGGCTTTTGGAGAATGCAGGTGAAATAGTTGAGTTCCTAAAATGACGTTTCCCCAGCTGACAGCTCTTGCTAGTCTTTGGGAAAATAGGGCGGGAAAACTGAAAGTCCACATAGTTTCCACTTACCTGATCTGAATCATTGACTGTAATCTTCAATCCCCTCAAGATTTCACCCTCTGGGGGATGCTCGTACATGGTCAGTTCAAATCTGTTCTGGGGACCATTTTCTCCATAGAACGTTGGTGGATGGTTGTTGAGGTCGACCACCCGTATAGTCACCACGGCAAAAGCGTACACTGAGATGTCATCTTCCTGACTGACTTCTGATGCCTGCAGCAGGCAGGAGAGAGAGAAGGATGACGAGGGCATACTCTCTTTCCTCAGTTCCATGTTCAGGTATTGTTCTGCACGTACAAATCACCCTGACACACTAACTTGTACAAAGATTCACAGCTTTATATTTCTGTAGAAATCTCAGTCCATTTCATGTTGAAGTTTACGATGATTAGAAGGTTATGGTAATAAACCAGTCCCAATAAAGCCCCAGTAAAAAAATTCTCCTCCTAATTTGATGAGCTTAGCACCTCACCCTGGGTGAAAACAGTTCTCTAAAGACAGATAATCTAATAGAGGCAGGATAATCGCTTGCCTAAAGTGTTAACAGAATAGAAAAGGAAGACAATCTTTAAATTTGCTGTGGTATTACAGGTAGTTGATTTTTATGTTGCATGCAAGGACTGCAGCCTTGAAAACTCTGCGAGAAAAACTGTACTTGCGGTATTTAGGCAAACACTTGAAAAAGAAAAATGACACACTTTTTTTTTTTTTTTTGAGATTTAGTCTCTCATTTACAATTCTGCTTTGCTGTCTAGATGAGCTTAATTTAAGCTGGATATAGTTTGGACAGGCAAGCAAACCTAGTCGGCATTTTTCTGAACTGAAAGATCAAATCTGTCTGAGTTTCAACAATGCCAACATGCAGCCTGATTCACTGGACTGAACCCAAGATGTTTCTTCTGTCAGGACAGAAACTCCGGCTGGTGTTTTTGTAACAAAACAGCTGTCTCTAACATGCTTTTTAGCTCAAAGGGCTCAAACCCAAAGGCACTAGGCTGCTAAATTTCTCTGAAGATGCTAATCCGGTAACTGAGGCGCCTGTCACTACCTATGCTGGGTAGTACAACGCTCTTTTGGTTTCTCAGGCAGATTTTGTAGCCTGCGCGGGCTCTGGGTCACCACAGGTATAACTTCGAGATCAGAAAAGCTTGCAAGGGCTTAACTAATCCTGTATCTGGGAAGCGCTAGCAGACTGCAGTAAACCAGAGAGAGTAGGGGAAGAAATGGTGCCTGAGTTTGACTCGGACAACGGGAACTCTATGATCTCCCAGGTTCAGCAAGCTGCCTGAGCCCATTAGCAAGCAAGCGCCCTTGGGGACGCTACATCAGTTCTGGCAGCGTGCAAGGCCTCAAAGCTGCCTTCAGACAATATTGTCCTTACCGTGACAAACTCTCGTGGTTGTAATATGCATTTGCCTGAAGAAAACTGATATAGTCTTCACAATTTAACTCTAAATTTTTATACTCTTGGTCTTTAGAAACTGCTTAAAATAGAGCAGCCTGTCACACTGATACTAGCTCATCAAGGTGTTAGCTTACCAAGGTGTTAGCATGTATTTGTATGTGGCTGATCAATGCTTCAGGAGTGGATACTGACATGACATTGCATGATCTACCCCAGTCCTATTACTAGTCATAGATTTGACAGTTACCTATCTCATCACATAGAGTTTACAAGATATTAATTCCCAGTTTAGCAATAAAATCTGAAAACACGGAGAACAGTTATCTACATATTGTAAAGGATGTTGATTCTCCAGACTCAGAGATGAAATTAGGACAAGTTGACTTCATTTGAAAGAAGTAATCTGAGATACTAAATATCCCAAGGAGCAAAAGCAGTTTGTTCTCTTTTATACTCTCTGGCACTCTGCTCAAATATAGGAGGTAGTTTCTAAAAGAGGTGACGTCAGCTATAAATTGAGCTATTTTAGACAATCATGCCTACTCATGGCATTTAAGAGCAACAGTCTTCAAGTGGCCACAGAACATACCTGAACTTTTAGTTCATACACTTCTTTCTTGAGCTGATTTGGGCTTTTTATAACAGAAATGGCTCCAGTTGTGTTGCTGATTTCGAATGAACCTTCGCTTCCTGCAATAAACCCAAGATGCTCTAGTTACATGCCACACTTCCTTTTTCTGAACAAGCATGAGCAATCAACCCTACACTTCATTAAGCTTATCTTTGTCCATATGTGTATCCGTATCTGTGAGTAGATCTGAAGCCGCTTTTCAAAAATGAAGCATTTCTATGCCTGGTCACAGTGAGATGAAAACACAGATGAGGGCCAAAAAGGGTTTCCTCCCCTAGGAACGGCTCAGTGGAGCTCTGCCCGTATGGGCAGCTGCCCTCACTTTCCTCCTCCCACCCTGGTCGGGTTCCCTTCAAGCCTCAGCAACCAGGCGTGCAAATTTGGTATTCATTTCTATTATGCCGTCTTCTTTATATGCTGGTTTAGACAAAAATAGACATTCCTTATTTTAATTAGCAAATGCATAATTAAGTCTCTGAGAAACAACAACATTTCTCTCACTAATATCAGCTAAGGTGAGAAGTCTGACAATCTGTCTGAAAGAAACATAGCCACTCTTTCTGCAGACATCATCTCTGGAGAAGCATCTTCTTGCCTTAGACATCCAGTTGTTAAAAAACTCTCAGCCTCTTGCAAGGCTGTCCTGAACAAAAAGGGATTTTGGAGGATCTGGGGTAAAACGCAGGCTTTTTTCATTGAGGCAGAGTCTGACACACAGGCAGGACGGGGCTGCAGGCTGACTTTGCCGCCCCCGACCTAACTTCCATTGATCTGAGCAGAAGATCAGTTACAGGGCCGTGATCCCCTGAGACCTGGTGAATTTGTGCTGAAGCAAATGCCAGCTTGCAGAGAGGCGTCGTCGTCTCATCACGTCTCGCCGTCACGGCCAAAAGCAGGCTGGTGCCTGGGGAGGGGGCCAGACGGCGCCTCAGGGGGCCCTGCCCTGCTCTGCCAGGGGGCTATGGGCACCCCTGCATGCTACCACACATACGGTATTGGCCACTATCTACGCTTTCTACCACTGAAAGGAAAAGAGAGGAAAACCCTTACAATGAAGGAGACCAAGCCTTCCGAAATAAAGGATGATGACCTGAAAGCCCAGTCATTTTTCTTTTTCTCTAACTCAATTCCAGTGCTGATTTTTAAACCACCTGATAGTGGTTTGCAATAACTGCAACTTCATTCAAGTTCACTAGACACAACATTGAACAGATATCAACTCATACAATGGTCAATTATTAAGATACATTGGCCTGGAAAGTACGTCCTGACTGAGAGGAAGCTTAAGTCAATAGTGGTTTCAAGCCACCGTACTTCACGCTATTGTCTAGTTATCACAGGGAAATTGGTAACTCAGAGTATGTAGCATTACATGTGTTCCTTTGTACAGCACGTTCAGAGGATTGGAGTATTTTCTAAAATTATCCCACACTCCCTGGATAAAAAATTCTTATAAAGAATAAATAATTTCCTATTTGCTCTTAGTATTTTGTTGTCCCTTAACAACTCAGCCTGCAGGTATTGGAATAATGGCTTGTCACGAGTAACGCCAGGGTCTGAGGTGCAGGGGGAGAAACCTGCTGTAATTTTTTTTCCCTATCTATTTCTTAAACTTTCTATGCACTGGAAGCATATTCCCTTCCCCTCTTTTCCATTTCATGCTAACAAAATCCCATGTTAATGTGCATGAGGAAAGCCTGCTCTCCATTAGTCATATTTTATGCTACTTATCTGTCATCCCCTTCCATCTTCATTTTCCACTCTTTCCTAATCACTTACCGTTTTTATCCCATAGCACCTTTTTGGTCCTCCGCTATTTACTTTGGAAATCTAATATCTTTCCCCATTAATCCTGTTTCCCTTTGACATTTCCCCTGGTTCATCTGCCTTCGCTTATTCTCCTTACTCAATTTCTCCCTTGTCTAGCATATTTTCATCCCACTTATTTGTTTTTACTCCTCATTCTCCACCTTTCTTTTCTCATTTTCCATCTATTCTCTTCTGCAACCTTTTTTTCTCAATGTTTCTACCTCCCTTTTACCCTCTTCTATCTATTCGCTTGCATCGAGGAGAAGGAACCTCAGCATGGGTCCCATCCCACATCAAGGCAAAACCTCAGTTGTAACCCTCTCTGTCCTCTCTAGACCTTGCTGTTTAGATCACGTAACACAATGAAGAACTTACTGCATAGCTCTGCAACTACACCTCAGACTTCTCTTAGGAAATTTTGGGATCTCTCACACCCGGGAGTTGGGGAGCCCGTTTGCCATGGAAGTCTTGTTTTGGAGGAAGAGAGAACCAAACAAAACTAAAGTTGTAGCTTGGAGTTCAGTTGAGCTTAGTTGTTGACTTCACCAGCTAATGAATCATCAATTCAGCTAAGTCTCGCATTTATGCTATTAAAAGACGTGCGACAGACGCCCTCAGAATAGCTGATGAAAAGCATTAATCTTCTGATAACATCTACTTTATTCCAGTGCAGTGTACAGCCCGTGCCTCTTCACTGGTAAATATAATTTCTTTCAAGAAACCAGAGATTTGACCGTTTAGCCACTTTAATCACAATATTAATAAAAATGTCCGTCTAAATACCATGTCTGGGTCTCCCAATGCATTCTCTCACCTCCTAGATTAAATGAGAGAGATGCTCAGCAGCAGTGAATGCATCTCCCTTTACGCTTTCTGAAATGACAAGCAGGCTACTGATGCCTAACAAATCAGCAACATTAACAACTCCAAGCGTAGTTCTGTGAAGCAGATGCTAAAACTCAGTGAATCCTATCTTGGCTGTTCTCTGCTAGACTAGACGGGGCCCTGGAGTTGCTCGAGGTACCTGGCATTATTTCATGAGAGTTTGTCTCAGCTTTATTAAACTCTAGCCTACCCCATTCTAATTTAATGTCAGAACCAGTTTTGACTGCCCTTCAGATTTCGTACAAGACAAGTCTACTCACCGTTCACGATGCAGTAATGAATACCGTTAGGCTTTCCTCTGTCTCCATCAAGAGCAACAACAGTAAGGACCTCAGAGCCCTGGGGAGAAATGGGAAATCACAGTCTGTGTGGTGAGATCAAAGAGCAGTGAAATTGCAACTGCGTATTGATAAACTGAACTTCTGTAAGTCTTTCTGCAGTGAGGTGTGGGGGGAAGAGTGGGTACTTTTGCCTGTGCTGTATGGGGAATGCAGCAAGGGCCACTGACTCCCAGCCAGAAAAAAATCAGTGCTTGGCTTTGCAGAACAGGAGCTGGATGCTGCTCCTTGGACCAACTCTGTGTTGTTCCTACATCAAAAGTTATAGTTGTTCCCAGGTACGTCGCAGCCCATGCACCGTACCTCCATACGAAGTGGGGACACCCCCGCTGCTGCTCGCTCCCTACGGAGCCGCTGCGCGACCTGCCCTTGCCAGCCTGCTGCCAGCGCCGTGCCACTGCCTGCGCCGATGGCAGAGCAACCTGCTTTGGTGCGTGGGCCTCAGCTGCCCCAAGGAGGGCCAGGGCTTGCCGCAGCCTCGGGGCATGCCAGCTTGCCCAGCGCCCTGCCCTCTTGTCCTTTTTTCCGGCTCCACTTTGGGTGAGCGCCGGAGGATCAGCACTGCTCCCCGGGGGCTGCTCTGTGCCCACTGCTGTGGCAGGGCCGACAGCGCGGGTGTGAAACGCCTGCAGACCCCCCGTGGTTAGGGGTGCCTCAGCCCCGGGGGCTGGCTGGCCGCGGGAGCAATCGGAAGCTGTGCCCAGGGACACCTACCTTGAGCCACAGACTTGGACAGAGGATTTGGAGTAACCAATCTGAGACCCAAAAGGTTTAGTCTGGGTCACTACCAAGATGCCCTCTGGTAGCTGCTGCGTAGGCTCCCGGCGTCGCCGCGTGCCCCGTGGCCACGCAGTGTGCTGAGGCACAGGCAGTTGCTGAGGAGTCATCAGGTCACTTTGGTCCTACCTAATTAAGTTCAGGCAGGCAGCAAAAGCAAACAGTGGATCACAAAGCAACTTAGCCCACAGAACATTTAGGGCATAAAACTGGGATGAAAATCATGGTGATTTAACTGTCCTTAAACCTTCACTGTCTTTCTGCGCAAGTAACGTGGCCGTGTACATACATACAGAACTCGTGTACTTGGAGACCATTTGCTCGTGTGCCTACTCCTATCAACTCAGAGGGATGATGACTGTCAGCATTAAAATGCTCACACAAGTGGCAAAGAGCTGTGCAATTTAGGCCTCTGAACTAAAGCGTTACTGTTTGGGGCTGCAAAAACAGGGAACGTTGAAGTAACCGTCAGTTAATCACAAATGGCAAGACGGAACATTTTCATAACAACCCTCAAGTGAATTTTTCAAACAAGAGCAAGGTTCTGTTACAGCAACTGGAAATACAGAACTGTATTTATGATCATTTGTGCTGGAAGCTGTAATAAAATCTGCCTACTGGGCAAAATGCAGTGCTGTCCCTCTGAAGGTGACAGAGTACTTGTAAATCCTGACAACTCCACCAAGGAGAAAAGCAGCAAGTTTACAAAACTAACACCAAACGTGTAAACAACACTAAAATCAGCTAGTGCATCTCTCTCTGTGGAGTTCATTCTAATAGCAAAACCCACACTGGGAAGGACTGATTTGTGCTTCCATCATTACGATATCATAATGGTGTAAGTTATGAGCTCAGGCTGGATGTAATTAACATTTATTGACTCCCATTTCCATGGTAAACACTAACTCCTGTGTGCACCTGATAGTTATTTCAAGATCTATATGTAACTATGCAGAATAAATCAATATACATAATATCATTCATCCCAAACATCTGCAAAGTACACAAGCGTTACTTCTCTGCCTGGCTGAAAGGTAACAGCCGATGCACTGAACTGCAATATACAGTCAGGCAAGGGCCGCAGCGTACATTGGAGTTCTGGACAGAACGTAAAGACGTGATCTTTTCCTGAAACTCAAGGGAAGATCAGGTGAACAGCGTGCAGTCACACTGCCAAGGAGATAAATAGCCTAACGTTGCGCAATTTCAAGAGTAGATACCATTTCTTGTCCTATGTGTGAAGAAAATGTTAATTAAATCTTATGTATCAGGGTGAAAGCTGATCCACGCACAATATCATGCCACTGCTTAGATATAGAGAAAATTAATTAGTTTGCAGCTTCAAGATTAATATGTGGCTGAAAGCATCACGGTGGATATAACACACTAATTCGCTAAGCTGTATACTCCCTTTTAAGCAAATCTGCCATTAGGCATTTCTGAGGCGATGGCACAGCCAGGAGCTCAGTGTGCTCCTTGGATTCCGTGTCCGTGATGGATACGAAGTGGTATCTTCAGCAGCAGACACATGCCGACAAATGGCGTGTCCCCACTTGTAAGCGGTTCTCCTAAGCGTGTCCCTGCTTGCTGGATAATCTGGTGGGTTTTAGGCCTGGGAGGACCTCCTGGCCCGTTCTGCCTATCGAGCTATCACTGAGCAGAAAGTATCCTGCATTTTGGGGATGTCCGGATTGCTTCTCCCCGTGTGCTGTCCAGGGAGCAGCCCAAAGAGTCTAGAGCATTTGGGCAGAAATTCTCCCCATACCTTGCACAACCAGCTGCTGGTACCAGACTGATCAGCTAGAAAATAAAAGCACCGTAAGACCACGCAGCACACAAACACACAAAGGCTTCTAGCGTGATGTGTTCAGGTGAGGTAACTGGCAACCTGCTTAAGCCTTCAGCCAAGTCCCTCTGCAGGTCTCAGCTACGGAAGAGCTCTCAGTCACTGTCTGGGCTTAGACCAACAGGCAGAATCCTTTTTGACTTTGACGACAGCCACAGGAAGCCTTGCATGGCAAGTTTGCAATGGGTGTAAATAAGAACAAGTCTGAGATTTGGTCAGCTCATTTCACCTAGGAGTCTGTGCTGGTTTTGGCTGGGGTAGAGTTAATTTTCTTCCCAGTAGCTGGTACGGGGCTGTGTTTTGGATTTGGGCTGGGAACAGTGTTGATAACACAGGGATGTTTTCGTTACTGCTGAGCAGTGCTGACACAGGGTCAAGGCCTTTTCTGCTCCTCACCCCACCCCACCAGCGAGCAGGCTGGGGGGGCACAAGAAGCTGGGAGGGGACACGGCCGGGACAGCTGACCCCAACTGACCCAAGGGATATCCCACACCATATGGCGTCATGCTCAGCACAGAAAGCTGGGGGAAGAAGGAGGAAGGGGGGATGTTGGGAGCGATGGCGTTTGTCTTCCCAAGTCACCGGGATGCGTGATGGAGCCCTGCTTTCCTGGGGATGGCTGAGCACCTGCCTGCCCATGGGAAGCAGTGAATGAATGCCTTGTTTTGCTTTGCTTGCCTGCGCGGCTTTTGCTAGACCTGTTAAACTGTCTTGATCTCAGCCCATGAGTTTTCTCACTTTTACCCTTCCACTTCTCTCCCACATCCCACCACGGGGGGAGTGAGCGAGCGGCTGGGTGGGGCTTAGTTGCCAGCTGGGGTTAAACCACGGCAGAGTCAAATCAGAGTTTAGGTCCTAGTTTCCGATAAAGCCTGTGCTAGAAACCATAGGGCCATCTTGATTGAGATGTGAAAGATTGTGCCTGTTCTCCTGCAGGCGAAAACCAGCACTTACCGCGAGTGTATCCTCATAGACATATCCATAGTAGGGAGTCCCGATGAACATGGGAGGAGTGTCCTGAACATCCTCCACATTGACAGTAACTGTTGTTGTGGCTGAAAACACTTTGTTGTCTCCCCTGAGCTTCCCACCACCATCCTGGAAGAGAAGTCATCGTCACATCCCTCTGCTGAAACATGTCTGCAAATCAGCTTATGGCATTGCATACACCTCATGAGCCTTCGGAAGCACAGTCCCAGGAATCCCTTTTCTCTCTCAACACACAGATTAATCTCTGCTGCCCTATTCCCTTCTCTTTTCCATTTGGCCTGCTCCCTCTCTGATGAGGAAGACAGCCTGCAGTGTCTCAGAAGTAATTTCTTATATTATAATTGGTTGTGCCAATATATGCGGTCATACACAATCTTTTGTCAACAGCACAGGGGACAGGGAGTTCAAGTTTTTTGCAGGGAAAAAGAATGCTAGAAACTGATGCAAAAATTTAGTGACTAAAGTCTACAGCTTTTCATCCCACATACAGTCTTGTCGTAAACACAAGCCAATGCACAGCGGCAAGGTAGTGCATTTCTAGGGGGAAATTAAACAGTGCACGTGATCAAAGTCTCCTAGGGAGTCTCACGTGGTAAAGTGAAAGCATGGAGGAGCTGTGCAGCCAAGAGCTGTTAGCCACAGTGTGTAAACAGTCTCTGGCGACTTGACTACAATCAAATCTGTGCTCCTGATACAGCAGAGCCAATTAGAAAGATGACTTGCAGTTTCAGAAGCTTTTAACACGCTTAGTCTCAGAGCACCGGCTGGAGGTCAGTAGTCATGCTGGTGTATAAGACTGTGAATTGTTCAGCATGTCTGCTGTACCAATTCTAAAAAATTCAATTTTTTGGAAAAGATATGCTCATTTTTTCCCTCCTTACTGCCCCAAAGGCAGCATTTAAGCCAAATTTTGTTACTTCCCCTCAAACGAACCCTGGCCAAATAAATACATAAAAAGATCCGTATGTTTCTCAAAAAAACATGAGAAACTCGAAGTCACCATCAGTAGCAGCAAAATCATCCTCTTTCCACCCATGCGAGTCTGTCTGTGTGACAGGTCCCCACAGGATCCTGAGAGACTTTACTTCGGAATCCATAAACTTTTAATGCCTGTTATGAATCCTCAGCCGTGCCGCAGGCGCAGCACTGCTGAGAATGACAGCGGCAAGAAGGGATGAGCAGCAACATTTGCAGGATTTGAATAAGCTCCTGCCACAAGGCAGCAGAGAAGTGAAAGAAAGAAACGTCCACAGATATTTCCAGAAAAGAAGTCCACCGCTCGTGCTGCACTGGGTCCAGCTGTGCCCTCTGTCTTACTGTGGCTCACGACTGCGACCCGCACTGCCTGCCTGCCGGGTGCTTGCCCTTGTCGCGGCAGGGCCATGCCCTGGGCAGCACGAGGGAGCCCCGGGCACCTGCATTTGCCCAAAGGCTGATGCTTCTTGAAGCCGGGGTTGCACACACCAACCCTTCACTTCTAGGTGACTCCCGAAACGCACAGGCGACTTTCTGGAGCGGGGCTCACTGTCCTGGTGCTGGGGCCCGAGCGAAATGCGGGAAACCCACTCCCAAATGCCTCCAGATGTTGTTCAGCAGCAGACACCGGTCACCTTTCCTCCCTCACTTTTCCATGTTACCCCCCCCCCCCCCCAGATGTTACAGAGGGAGTGACTCTGCTGCCTCAATGTTATGCTTCATGTTTCAGCAACCCTTTAAGTCACACTTGTATTCGAACTAATCAGTCCTACTCAAATACAACGCCCACCTCCTCTAGTTTCAGATAAAAGCTTTATACCTTGGCTACGACGACGACAAAATGTGTTCTTGATTTCTCATAGTCCAGGGTGACCCCTGTTTTGATGCGCAGGACACCACTGTGACGGTCTATTGTAAACTTATTAGCATGGATGTTCTAGAAGAAAAGAAAAGAAGAAACAGCAAGAGATTACAGGTATGGAAATAAGATTGCCGTAGGGATTAATCTTTTATTTCATCTGCTAAGGGAAAAGACTAGAATAATGATACGGTTTGGGTGAATAATGTATTTGATGGATTTCACCTCTGTGTGTTTATGAACAATTCATGAACCAACCACGAGTCTCTCATTATTCAGAATAAATCAGTTACCTGCAATGTAGATTTTTTTTATCTTTTAGTATTTCATTGTGAAATCTTGAACTTTGGTTAACACAGCTCAGTGCACGGAAGGAGGTAGGGAGGCTTAACAGAAAAAACCACGAGGGGAAAAAGAAGAAGAAAAAAGGTGTTACCCCTCAGTGCTTCAAAGTTCTACTGGCTTAAAAAAAAAGCAGGAAGTTTGCCTGCATAGATTATTGTCAATTGGGTGGTGTTTTGGTGATTTTTCGATATACAAATAAAACCTAACACATTTGATTTCCAAAAAGGCCTAAAGAACGTCTCCCTCCATTCTTCTGGACTGGAGATATCTATAAACACACTTCCATTTGGGTATCCATACGCAATGGTCACTGTCGGATAATCTTGGCCCTTTCAGTAGACGTCACCACCTGCCCACATCAGGCTTTCGGAGAGGCTTTTTTCTGCGCAACCCGAGAATTCCCAGAGATTGTGCAAAAGACATGGCAACATTTTTTCGACAAACACACGCATTTAGCAACCTTTTTGCCACACAAATACATCAACTAGACATAGAAGTTTGAAACTGCTTTCCTCGGCTTCATAGTCTGTCAGTTTACTGGAAAAAGCCCTGTGCAAAATTGAACCCTGCACATATTGTATTTTAAACGGATCATAATTGGTGAAATCAAAACTAAATTTCAACAAGGCAGTTAAGGTGTTTTTTCACAGTGTGCCCAAGCTTGTAACACGATTAGCTTTAGTGCTATGCAAATATCTTCCAACTTGTTTCCGTATTTGTATCCAAAGTAAACATTGCAACAAATTGGTTTTGGTTTTTTTTTTTCTGTTGCCTCTTGAATAAGGGGAACTGCAGCTAATCTGGACGAAGCTGCTTGTAGGAAGAAGGAATTTGAGGAATATAGTGCGAAAAGTTGCCCTTTTGGCATGCAGAAGGTCTGTAATAGAGAAATTCAGCTTTAAATACAGAGCCCTTTCTGTTCTGCACCGGTGGGCAACACCTGAAAGGCTGGTTTCAAGCAGGCACAGCTTTGTCAGTGAGAAGGCTTAGTACCTCGTATTTCACACTGCGGTCCAGGTCTCAATTATGCACCAGCCTGCTACACCGAAGTCCACATTTGGGTTTCCAGTGCATTTTGCTTTCTAAAAAGCTGTTTCATGCTTTAGAGATCCCATACGCGTACAAGATTACGAGTTAGACTTGCTCTCCCCCTCGCTCCAAAGAAAGGGCCAGTAGGAGCCCTGCCGCGAGGAGTCCTGCTGGCAAGCACGGGAGCGACGGTGGCAACTCCAGCTCCTCCTCCTGCCTGCTGGGCTGCACTTGGCTGCTCGCAATCAGACAACACCCGCTTTGCCAACGCTTGTTTTCTTGTGCAGGGTACAAAATCGGTCCTATAGGCACTGGTAGCAGGCTCAACCCTCAAAATCTTTTTCTAACCTGATTTCTGAGATCTCAGTAGATGAGAGAGGATTTTTGAAGGTACAGGTAATACCTTACCTGCAAGAAGTAGGTGATGCTTCCTCCAGAACCCGTGTCTTTGTCCACTGCCTCAATCTTAAAGATACTGCTGCCGGAGGGAGCGTTCTGTGAGCAGAAGGAGTTACCAGAGTCACACAGAAGTGGAAAACCGGGTGAGTTAGAAGAAGTGAAAAATGAGCATGCAAGGAGGCAGAAAAAGAGAGTGATGGTAGAAAGAAAATAAATGCACTCAGGGAACCAAAGCGCGGAAAGAAAAGAGGGAAGAGATTAAAAATGGAGGAAACTTGAGAAGAACAAGAAGGAAGAAAAATGTTCTGGAATAAAAATGACAGGAAATCTCAGCTAAGACAGAGCGCATCCTATTCCCACTGAAGTCAATCCTAAAAACTCCCCATGACTCACATCTTGGAGCTTACCCACAAAATAGCACACCTGAAGTACCTACAGACTTATTCCCTAAGTTTGCAATGAATATTAAATATCTACCCAAACCCTAAACCAAAAGAATGCAGGTTAGACCTGCACATCTTATTTTACTGAAAACGTACCAGCTCCTCTTTACATCCTATTGAAATATACTTCCAGTATGCAAAGGAACTTCACCAACCTCTGGGACTTGGACTATGTAAGGTGTATTGATGAACTCCGGGCTCTCATCATTAGCATCCATTACAAGGATCCTGACTTTTTCAGAAACCTGGAGTAGAATATGAAGAACATATTATGACTGAAGCTGATTTTCAACATGTACCTGTCCATTGGCCTACTAAGGTGTAGTCAAAGGCGATGAAAAATTATGTTGTAATAGAATATCTTTGCACTACCAAAACTGAGCACATAAAAGAAAATACAGAAAATCCCATAATCCAGAAGAATTTGCTTTGTGGAGAGCACCCAGATATCTCCAACCTAAATAAGGAGTCTTGGAGTATTTTATAAATTACGGACTGGGCCTGATTTTCAAAAGTCTTTCTTCTTCTTTATGGCATTCAAGATATCATGATGTATTTTATGAGAATACATAAAAGACTGTGAAAGTTGGTACCTGACAGCCAAGAGCATTTATTAATGCCTCATTTGAGATCATGATACCAGGTTAATAGCATGCATAATTTGGATGTACAAATACACGCTACTAATATGTAACAATCCATCTTGAACAAAATGCGTCTTCTCTTCCTAAAAATACAGAAGCAAACCTATTTGACCAACAAAACTTCCCAGTTGTTTGCAAGTGGACATGTGGATGTGATCCCATTATTTCCTATTTACAGAGGTTGCCAGGGCAGCTGTGCCTGCAAGGATGCTGGCACCTCCCAAACAATTGTTGCAGTAATCTCAATTAATTTGTTTGAGATGAGGAAGAGCTCTAGCGTTATCCAGTCTTGTGGACAGCAAGAAGGTCCCACTTCTGCGGCACCTCTAGTGATGAAGCCCAGGTCCTTTTATTGGCAGACTAATAGCCTGGCTCTGACAGCATCCGTCCGTAAACTGAAAATGCCAAGGAAATTCGTAGAACTAGGATCGGATGCTTGTGCAATGCCTCAGATAAGTCCTTAATGATTAGATGTGATCAAAGCTTTATTCAGCAGCAGACAAGAAAACCCCACAACCTTAGCCCAGGCTAATCTTCTTAATGTCATGCTAGAGAAACATTGCGGGGGGGGGGAGGGACAGTCAGCTCTTGGCTGTGCAGGACTGGTTCCTATAACGTCACGCATTCCTCCAAAAAGGCTCCAGATCTTTCTCAAGTATGAATCCTACTGAGCTGACAGTGAAACTTCGTAGGAAGCTGCTGTAATTCTGCAGGCCGCTAAGTCAGTCCTTCAGCTCACACTGCATTGTAATTATCCTCAAATAGCTGCGCAATGAGCTGGAGTGAGACTTGAGTTACTGGGAGTTCAGCGGCTCTTGAAACAGGAGGTAAAACGCTAATGAGATTATGTTTTCTGATAAAATGAGGTAGTCCCTGTAAGGTAATTTAACAGGAGGAGGTATGTGGGAAGAGACAGTTTGACAAGCTACAGCGTAATTAAATACTTACTGTACTCAGGCCATCTGAAATACTGACAATAACTTCAATCTCATCTTCCTTCTGCAAACCAAGAAAATTCCTTTGTTAGGGAGGTGGTGTTTGCCCCGATTGCAAAAGGGACTGCAGATTTAAATATGTCTCAGCGGGTAGATGAAAGCAACAGCTAATACCACAACGCAGTCACAGCAGAGGCTAGGGAGACCCCTCAGAGGCTCCAGCTGCGGGGCACCTTGGGCTTTCTGTGGCTGCTGTCGAGAGACGGTGGGTCTGGGAATCCCTGTTGTCCTGTAAATTGCTAGTGAAAATCAGTCATCTTTTTCAAGAAACACTCCCTAAAAAGGCACGATTGGTTCAAAATTCTTCTGTCTCAGTATACAGTATTTTGAAGGGTTTACTAAATACTGTGTACCCTTCCCTGTGAAGGAGACGTGAAGGGTTCAGTGCCTGTGTTCCCAGAATAGGGCTGCCTTTAGGCCACTATCGCTGGGAACATCTTCAACCTATACGGTTACACGTGGGCTAAAGGGCTATGATTTAACTAGAGAAGTGTCCTGGAACACTGCTTACACAAATCTCTACTTCCTCCTAACGACAGGAGAGTCCCCTGTCTGAGGATTAGAGGGCTGTAACTGCCCCTAAACTCTTGACGGGGTGCGGGTGGGGAAAGGTAGGAATAAAGAGTAAACTCCTCTTGTGGCAAAAGCTGGACAGACAGCTGCCGAAAAATTTGATAGCGGTGTCAGTGGCGCAAGTCAACTGGAAAACAACGTGATGGGTGAAGTATGATGTCTCAGAACAGCAAAGTATATGACATGTTTCAGGGGCAAATGAGTTGGCATTGTCCCTCAAAGCCGCAGATCGAATTGAACCGAAGGAAATTCCACGAACGCACGGAGTGGTGCCATTTCACTCTACCTCTCTGTCAAGCTCCTCGATCAGCGTAACATTTCCAAGGTTCTTGTCAACAGAAAAGTAGCGTCTTGATCCAGCTTCATAGGCCAGGCCGTACGTCACGGGATCTCCTTCTGGATCAGTTCCATTCAGAGTGTACACATGGGTACCTGAAAAAATCGCCATTCGACAGCATTTCACTGTGGTTACTTCAATCAGGGAATATTCCACTGGCCTGCTCCTTAGAAACTTAGCTCCCCTGCAGGCAAAGCTTTTGTGAATCAAACCCCCTTACTGGGAAATATGGGTAAGTAGGCAGTTCAGTAGTCCTGATCGATTGCCATTTTTTAGCCTCCTGGTTAAACCGAGCTTATCAGCGCTGGTTTCTCTCACTTCAGGCCCTTTCCTGTGGAACCGCACCTAGATCAGTACTGTTCACATCGCAGTGTTTACACAGATGACAAGCTCTTGACTAACCCTCAGCCCAGGTGAGTCGGAAGCGATGCTGTTGTACGACTGGGCGGCAATCTCAGCAGTACCAAAAGGGCCCCCCCCCCCCCCGCTCTATGGGAACAACGAAATTGGATTTCGGATTGGAAATCAGATCCGGCAGCCGAAGGCAGCGCTCCCACAGGACCGGACCCAGGCTCTGAAGCTCAGGAGATGCAAGGACATTTGCAGACTTTTCCACTTTCAGAACTAATAGATGCAGAAGCCTTCTTTCCTACTTCGCTCCCCCTCATTAGCTCCCGCTCATTAAATTCTCTACTTAACACACCCACTCATGCTCATACCAATGAATAAATTCTCTAAACTCATCAATGTATTTCTTTCACAAGCTGGGGAAAGAGAGATTGTTATTTCTATTTTTAAACATCTGACAAGTCGGTGCCAGTTTCTCCAGCAAACTGACTTTGTTTATCAGAAGTGATACTTCCTGGGGGAGTTATAACACCCACGTTTTCAAAACATGGTGAGGGTTTATTAGTATTATTTTTTTAAACTTTCATGTCTGTCATTCTACTGTGCATTAATATCTTCATCC
Source organism: Aptenodytes patagonicus (assembly GCF_965638725.1). Classification (NCBI taxonomy): domain Eukaryota; kingdom Metazoa; phylum Chordata; class Aves; order Sphenisciformes; family Spheniscidae; genus Aptenodytes; species Aptenodytes patagonicus. Next base: position 2,523,174 of record NC_134953.1, read on the forward strand.
AAACAACTTCAGGCACTTCACAAATACCAGTTAACTGAGCCTCAAATACAAAACGCTGTTGTTGTTTCCTTCCAGTTGGCTGTGCCCCGAGTGAGTTACCCGAGATATCCCAGTTGTGGAGGTTTGGAACAGAAACTGCTTTACATCTAACAAAGTTCTCTGCACTGGAAATACCGTAGCCAAGCGATTCACTGGTTAGCAGTGAGTTTTGCTTGTGCGTGTGTCCTGGTTTCGGCAGGGATAGAGTTAATTTCCTTTCTAGTAGCTGGTACAGTGTTTTGGATTTAGGATGAGAACTAAGTTGATAACGCACCAATGTTTTAGTTGTTGCTGAGCAGTGCTTACACTAGGCAAGGGCTTTTCAGCTTCCCATGCCACACCGACTGAGCAGGCTGGAGGGGCACAAGAAGCTGGGAGGGGGCACAGCCAGGACAGCTGACCCCAACTGGTCAGAGGGACATTCCATCCCATGGGACGTCACGCTCAGTACATAAACTGGGGAAAGCTGGCCGGGGGGGCCGCTGCTCGGGGACTGGCTGGGCATCGGTCGGCGGGTGGTGAGCAATTGTACTGTGCATCACTTGCTTTGTGTATTATTATTGTATTATTATAATTATTATTATCATTTTATTTCAGTTATTAAACTGTTTTTATCTCAACCCACGAGTTTTTCTCACTTGTGCTCTTCCAATTCTCTCCCCCATCCCACCGGGTGGGGGGGAGTGAGCGAGCGGCTGCGTGGGGCTCAGTTGCCGACTGAGATTAAACCACGACAGTCCTTTTTGGCGCCCAACGTGGGGCTCAAACCCACGACCCTGAGATTAAGAGTCTCCTGAGATTAAACCACGACAGCGTGGGACACAAAGATACGATGGGAGAATCCCTGCTAAGAAAGTTAAGGAAGAACCAGAAGACTCCAGTTTTAAACTACTCTGGCCCTGAGTTTGAGAGATTTTTTAATTCTGTACTCAAAAGTCGTAACCTTTTTCTCACGTCCTCTCTGCAGTGGCAGCGGAGCTTTTCACTGACCAGATCCATAGGCGTCTGTTTAGCTCTGCCCACAGCACTGGCAGGTCAGCTTCTCGAATGCTTCCTCAGTTTGCAACGCAACCTTTCGCTCCTCGTTCGCTTATTCCTTGGCAAGCAAAATGTGAAGCAGACGCACCGGTGGGCTTAATGGGCGTGCAGTGTCCAGGCATCAGCGGTGATACTTAGAAAACATGGCTGTCTTTGCATAGCAAGAGATTATGCCGAGCCGTGTGGGACCTGCGCTCGCTTGTGAGTGTACTCTCTTACGATAGTTACCAGGGCAATATTTGGGCACCTTTGTACAGAAAAATGTTCACATTGCAAAAAACAATGGGCCCGTAGGAGCAGAAACGAGCCTGTTACGAGCTGGCTCAGACAGCCAACAAATAGTCAAGATTTGCAAAACAGGTTCACAAAACTACAAAACACTTTCCACATTTTTCTTGGACTTTTCCCACAAAACAGAGCAGAAAATAACAACACATCTGTAACTGAGATCCCCCCAAATTATTAGGGAAAGACAATGAGCGGTATGATGAGACACTTCTCTGATTGTAACAATTGAACTGTGTAAGTACGAAGAAATGCAAGGAGAGGAATAAACTGGGGCTGATATAAAACAGCGTCCTGAAAGGGCACCTGCCTCCTGATACAGCTGTCTACATAAGAGATGGAAATTTCAAGTCTGTTGAAGGTCCTGCAGCACCAGCACCGACTGCATTTATTCTTGTTTCTCAAAAGCTTTGTCTTAATATCACAGCTGGGGCCAGACGGAGAATTCAGGTGTCAGTTGTCAGCACTTCACTGACATCATTATCGGGGCAGTGCTTTTCTTCAGCCTTTTTCGGCCGTTAGAAGTGTTTACTTCTTAGTCGCTTTTCCGCCCTCCTTCTTCGCTTTCCCTGTCCCTTCCACTTTATACGCCGCTGGCTGTCCCGCCTGTTTCTAGCACGTGTGGATGTCCGCAGCGCTGCCTGTGCAGTGCAGAAACAGGACGGACACCGCAACCCGCGTCTGGGGGGTCTCTCGGAGCCTGCAGGAAACCACCAGGCACGCGGTCTAGTGCTGTGACCGGGGCTGCCCTGAACTACCGGCGCTGGTAGTGCACGAACTGCAGACCACTCCGCAGGGATCGCAGGGCACGTGCTGGAGACGACTAGACTGTGAAAGTTCGGGCGAATACATGTGAACCTGGGCTTGTTCTTCCAATCTCACAATTTTCTCTCCTACTTTGTCTAGGAATTTTCTTATAAGGAAAACAGGAATTTCCTTGCTGCTACATAGAACCATAGAATCATAGAATCACTGAGGTTGGAAAAGACCTCTAAGATCATTGAGTCCAACCGTTGACCCAACACCACCATGTCCACTAAACCATGTCCCTAAGTGCCTCATCTACTCGTCTTTTAAATACCTCCAGGGATGGGGACTCCACCACTTCCCTGGGCAGCCTGTTCCAATGTTTAACCACTCTTTCAGTAAAGACATTTTTCCTCACGTCCAATCTAAACCTCCCCTGGCACAACTTGAGGCCGTTTCCTCTCGTCCTATCGCTTGTTCCTTGGGAGAAGAGACCGACCCCCACCTCGCTACAACCTCCTTTCAGGTGGTTGTAGAGAGCGATGAGGTCTCCCCTCAGCCTCCTTTTCTCCAGGCTAAACAGTCCCAGTTCCCTCAGCCGCTCCTCATCAGACTTGTTCTCCAGACCCCTCACCAGCCTCGTTGCCCTTCTCTGGACACGCTCCAGCACCTCAACGTCCTTCTTGGAGTGAGGGGCCCAAAACTGAACACAGTATTCGAGGTGCGGCCTCACCAGTGCCGAGTACAGGGGCACGATCACTTCCCTACTCCTGCTGGCCACACTATTTCTGATACAGGCCAGGATGCCATTGGCCTTCTTGGCCGCCTGGGCACACTGCCGGCTCATGTTCAGCCGGCTGTCGACCAACACCCCCAGGTCCTTCTCTGCTGGGCAGCTTTCCAGCCACTCTTCCCCAAGCCTGTAGCGCTGCATGGGGTTGTTGTGGCCGAAGTGCAGGACCCGGCACTTGGCCTTGTTGAACCTCATACAATTGGCCTCATGTGAGAAGAAACATTGATATTGGTACAGACTGAGATTACTGAGGTTTCTGAGCAAGTAATGAAGGACATCATTGATCTTTACACTGGACTGTTTGCTTCCTAGCTAAAGCTGATACTTCATTTTTCACAATACAGGACACTTGTGTGCCTTTTAAATTGGATTGTGGATCAAAATTTCTTTTCTGGCTCATTATAATTCCTAATTTTGTCTGAATTGTAATTTCACTGCACAATACTCTCCGTATCATTACACCCTGGGAACACTTCTTAGCACAGTGTTAATGCCAATTAAAAATCTCCACTTACTGAAAAGGAAATAAATGAAAAAAACCAGCTAAAATCTTATCAGTGAGTACCAAGTAAACAGCCTCTCCCTGTCAGAAAGATAAGGGAATAGAAGAGTCTTTACCCGGGGATACGGCAAATGCCGTGTAAGGGCCCCGGTCGGAAGAGCTGGATGCTCCGAGTACCTAGGGGACGGCGCAGCAGGCTGGGACAGGGAAGTCCCGGGGAGCTGCACGCTGCTCCCTGCTGCGGCTGCTTCCCAGGAGCCACGCCAGGCTTTCCCTCCGTTTTCCTATTCCATCTTAAAAGTCATTTGCTCTTTGCTCCTGCCACTCAGGCGGAACGGCTGTCCCATGATGCCATTGCTCCATTTTACTTCATTTCTGACTTAAATTTATTCACGGCCAGCCTCTGTCCATGTGCTCTGGGGCTGGTTTTGCCCTCTCACTGAAAACATGCTCTCCCTCTCTTCTGTGCGACACTCAGCAATCAAATCCCCTCCCTGCCACGTTAAACAAACCCAGCACATTTTGGACTCATGCTCAGTGCCCTCATTGTCCTTTGCCGCCAGAGCTGACGTCTGTTAACAAGATGCTGAGAGGGACATCCATGGCCATGCTCCCAGGACAGGACACCTCTGTTCCCAGTGTCACAGCAAATACCACCTCGCCCGGAGTTACGCGCCTGCTCTCCACCTGTCTCAGCCGAAGGCCTGTTTCCCCACCAGGAAAGGTGATGGACAGTTAACACACAGCCTACAGGCGGCTGTTTTACCCTGCAAGCACAGGGGAGCTCAGGCTCCTGGAGGACATGGACCATACACCAAGACCACCTCAAAAATGGCTCATTTTCCCATTCACTACCAGCTACCGCTCCTTCCTGAGCACGCCCGGGCGACGCCTGCTCCCTCCCCGCACCCCGGCACACCACGCTGGCTGGCAAAGTGGAGACACGGCCAGGGTCGGCAGCCCAAAAGCCGTGGCTGCTGCAGCAGCAGCTGAAACAGGCCCCGCAGCTGCAAGCCCCTGCGGTGGGGAGAGGGGGGGGCTCATCGGCGAGCCCTCAGCATGGGGCCCGAAACACCACCCCACAGACAGCAGCAACGTGTCCCTGCGGCACCCACAGCAACCAACTCCAAGGAGAAGCCATCTGAGGGCAGTTTTCTGATGTATCTGCCGTTTCTGTTAGAAGTGGAAAAACAAAAGCGAAGACGGTAACACCTGCGAGTCCTCAGTGCATCTCTGTGCAGTGCTCTGCTTTGCAGGGGGGCTCCATTTTGCACGGCGTTAGCTCTGCTGCAGTGATGCAGAAGGCAGGTGTCGTGGTTTAACCTCAGTTGGCAACTGAGCACCACCCAGCCGCTCGCTCACTCTCCCCCCCCGGCGCCCGGTGGGATGGGGGAGAGAATCGGAAGAGTAGAAGTGAGAAAAACTTGTGGGTTGAGATAAGAACAGTTTAATAATTGAAATAAATAATAATAATAATAATAATAATGCCAATAATAAAAAAGAATATACAAAGCAAGTGATGCACGATGCAATTGCTCACCACCCGCCGACCGATGCCCAGCCAGTCCCCAAGCAGCGGCCCCCCCCGGCCAGCTTTCCCCAGTTTATGTACTGAGCATGACGTCCCATGGTATGGAATGTCCCTCTGGCCAGTTGGGGTCAGCTGTCCTGGCTGTGCCCCCTCCCAGCTTCTTGTGCCCCTCCAGCCTGCTCAGTCGGTAGAGCATGGGAAGCTGAAAAGCCCTTGCCTAGTGTAAGCACTGCTCAGCAACAACTAAACCATCGGTGTGTTATCAACATTGTTCTCATCCTAAATCCAAAACACAGCCCTGTGCCAGCTGCTAGGAAGGAAATTAACTCTTCTCCAGCTGGAACCAGGTCAGCAGGCTGCGTTTAACAGTTTTGTTCCAGTAGCTCCTAGCTTTCCTAGGGGTAAGATTTTGGTTTCTGCAAAAAGTTGAATATTTTTGCACCTTCAAACAATTTAGCTTTTCTGGAGTCGTCTGGATGTGAGGTTTTGGTGGGTCTCTAGATTCCAAGACATGGCTTGGGCTAAATTTTCCCTGTCTGTGTCCTTTCTAGTCAGAAAGGAATTACAATTTAAGAGAAGCACATTAATTCTTTCACTCAGATATTTTTTGTGACAAGGAGGGCTGGAAATAAATTGTGGGCAGAAAAAATTCCTTGCAGGTTCAGCTACTATGTCTCTGCTGGATGAAATACAGAAACACATACAGAGAGACGGCAGAATGCCAGGGTGGGATCGCTGGGCGCTGAAGGACGGATCAGGAAACACATTAGCAGGGAGTCTCCCCAGTTTGGGGAGCAGCAGGGTGACAGAAACAGGGAAGGAACAACGGATACCAGAGAGGACAAGAGGGCTTTCCACAGCCAGCTGTGAATGATGGGAAGAAATGAGACCGGGAGCATGCAGGAACAACAGGGGAAGCTTGCAGGATGGAGGGACCTGAAGCGGGCAGTCAGCCAGTGGTAGGTAGCTGGCAGCTCTAGCTTTGATCAAAGAAGAACTGCCGCTGCAAACTGGCTTTTAACTGGGGGGAGTGCATACCTGGGGGCATGGGGGAAAACGGAAAGGAAAAATGCAAGGATGAGAGGCGTGCAAAGATCTCCAGAGCACCGATAATGCTTGGGCTTTGAGGGAGTAATGAACTTAGGCCTTCTGAGCATGCTTCAATCCCTTGCTCTGCAGCTGTTCTAAGTCCCGCTCTGTCCCCACTATGAGGGCTTACAGGGATTAATGAGGCAAGATGAAACAAACAACCTGAAATAGCATCCCACACATGCCTTAAGACCTTGATTAGGAGCACACGTACATTCTGTATGTACACAGGCAACTCTCTGCAAAGAGCTGATCGCCCACCTGCCCTGCCAAACAGCCACACAAACTGCAACTGCTATTTCGGTTCGTAACTGCTCCCATTCCTCTTCAGGTCTCATGCTCTGCAGCAATAAATGGGATCTGGGAATCTGCAGACACTTTCAAGCTTTCACACAGAGACAGTATTTGCTGGTTTTATGATAACTTATGTCACAATGTATGTAACTTGGTAGATAACAACTATCTGTAAGTAAGCACAATTGCACAAGGGAAAAGAAGGTCAAGTTAAGGATGATATGAGCATGATAATGTGATTTTCTGGAATTTGAAGCGTTCGTGCAGCTGGAGCACTGCAATTTCTCTTTCTACAGTCACACAGAGAATCCGTCGTCTCCTTTTGGTGCTCCAAAATGTTGCATGTCCCTTGCCTATAGATGCCTGGGAATTTTACTAACACACACCACTTTGCCAACTGCTTGTAATCGCAGCGGGGCCAAAGACTGTAAAATTCCTGGAGGTTTATTAAAGCTGCCGTTCATGGCATTGCTCAGCTCAGACACTGGCTGCTGCCAAGAAAAGCATCCTGCCTATGACTCCAAATTTTATGTAAGTACAGGGAAGACCTAATGGCAACCTGCCCGTTTTTGCAGCACCTAAGCCTGAGTGAAGCCATCCAGAATCAAACATACGGAAGTTTTAATTCCCCTGTTTTGTCACTGATCATCCTGCTCAAACTGAAACGCGACTGCTGGAGTGTGGATGCTCGGGACTGCACACAGGCACAGGAGACCAGATTCCTCCTCCTTCTTCCAGAGGAGATTGGGGCACAGGGATGAAGAGCAACAGCCTCCTCCGCGGTGCGAGACCCCTCGCGGGGGCCACAGAAAAGTGCCAGCCTGGCAGCCATTTAGCACGGGCAGAGCGTGAGCCCTCATGGAGCTCTGGCATGAAGCTCTGACTGTGGTCTGATGCGAACACCGGTCCTCTCGCCCTGCGCAAAGCTGAACGCGCACATGGCACCGAAGCACAGAAGTGTCGGTGTCGTTTGTGCCCTCCTCTGGGAGCCTCCCTCAAACCATCCCCGAGGAGTGGCTGTGCTGACGTGGGTGGCGGGTAGCAGCAGCAGCAGCTTGCATTGAGCAAACCCCAAGCAGCCACGTCCCAAGGGAACTTCCCAAAGTGCTTTCAGAAGAGAGGACCCTGCAGTACTTACAGCTTTTAGTCAAGGCGTTCTGGGAATTAGCCCAAAGAAGCACTGGCAGCTGTGTGGCAAAGCTACCACACTTGGACTTCTCAAAAGTAAGTTCTTATCTCGCTTTCCCAAGGGTTTCTCTAGGCCCTTTGCAAAAGCCTAAACTCAACACCCCCTAACCTTTCACCTCAGAGAAAGGCTTTTGGTGGCACCTTTGGAGCTTTAAGCCAGAAGCTGCTTCTCTCTTGCCTTTTAAAGCACACTTATACAGCAAATTAGAAGTACAAGGTCTTTTCCAACCTCTATGATTCTATGATTCTATGATTCTATGATTCTACAAGCCAGCCAATGTAAACACACGTAAAGACACTCTGGACGAAGCCAGCAGGCGTGAGGCAGAGCAGCACTGAAGACGGAGCACCGTGAGCTTTCTCACTGCTGCAACCAAAGCATAAACTCTCCAGGGACCCCTGTGTACCTAGTCTGGTTGCTAACGTTACAAAAGCCCATGCAAAAGCCCATCGCGTATTTGCCACTATCCTTACTCAGGCTAGTTACAGGAACGCTAACAGAGGCTCTGATCCCTCACACTGCTGTTCTGCTGTCGAGGCATGCACGCTCTCCTTTTTCGCCTGCCTGCAGCCCCAGATCAGACGCACCGGGTCCCAGCGCTGGGCAACTGCTGCTGTAGTTTGCTGCTGCAGGGCGTGCTGTCATCTGAGAGACCGTGGGGCGCTGCGGTCCCGATGGGAAGGACGTTTTTGACTGCGTCGCGGCTCTGTGCCATCTTTAGCTCCCCGTCCCCACGCGGGTGGCTGGGGGCTCCCAGAGGCGGCAGGGAGAGGCTGGTGCTTTGTAAGTGTCTGCGAGCTGGCGCCGCACCAGGGGACGGGAGTCTGACGGCGAGCAAGTGAGTTGTACTGCCTGCAGTTTGAGCGGAGGAGTTGGCAAACACCACCCCAAACAAACTGAGTCGGGGTCCCATTTTGTGGCTATCTGGCATTACAAGCCTTACCTACACCATTAGGCAAGCGATTCCGCTGGATAATCTTACTCCAGCCATCAGCAGAGCTGTCCAGATCGCCAAGGCTGAGCAAGCGTGGCTTCCTTCTGAACCCGGGCAGAAGTACAGCAAAAATCGCAGCTCCTTGGTCTGCCTCTGGCTTTCGCGAGTGCCAGCACATTACTGTTGGCCTTCAGCTGAGGTTTCCACTTAAGGTTGACCGAGCTTATAGCAAATCCCCGCTGCACCGTAAGCAAGCTCTTTTTGAGTTCATCGGCTAGACGTGTCACTTCTGCGCTATGTGCCGCCTTCTCCCCCTCCTCTTCTCTGGCTGAGCAGGCAAAGCCACTGCTTCCCAGTCACCCTCTCCCCACCCCCTAGCATGCCCGGTGTGGATCTTGGCTGGCATTAACGCCGTTGGGCCAGAAATGGGGACTTTGAGCAAACCCCAGGCAGCTGCTTCCCAAAGCAGTGAGTGACCCTGGTCACGTTTAGGAAGGCAGAGGTGGCAGCGTCGGTCTTCCAGAGGAGGCTGTGCCCTCTGGATCCTTCCCTCACCCTCGCCTCCCCCAGCTGCCTAAGGCCTGGGGGGGGGGGGGGGGGTTTGGGTGCACCCCTCCGCACAGCCATCTCTCTCCTCTATGTACGAGGCAGATAATAAATGGGTGCTCTGGTACTTAACGTGCAATAGCTAAATACTTCCCTGATTTAGCCCGTAAAAGCTACAAACAGGAGCAAATCCTAAACAAAACCTCGGTGCAATGTTTGAAGAAAAGGTGGTGTTCATCGCTGTAATATATTTGACATAAATTTTTTTAAATGTTAGGAAATTATTCTCCCCCCATGGAAAATATTGATCATAAATCACCTTTTTGGTCTTATTTATTTTTTCTTAATGCAACTACAGTTAAAAGAAGCATAAACAGACCTGCCTCAAAATGCTGAAAGCTGAAAAATGTATCAATTTTTGAATTTTCAATGAACCAAAACTAAACCTGTTTAAAAAACATCAGTTATTTAGACAAAGCAATTTTCACTCCAAGTAGAAACATTTTCTACCATTTCTACCGAAACATGAAAAATGTGATAACTCTAAAGAAAACCACGCCTCTGTTACTTTTCAACGTACGGCTTGCTTTTACCAAGGCTGTTAAAATTACTAGCAACTTGGCTTTCTTCTCATAAGCATTTACAAAACTGGTACGAAGTCCCTCACCACCATGAATTTATTTCTGACCCCAAAGGTCTGTGCTCTGATGCTGCGAATAGATTGCTGGACCAAGAAAAGGGGAACTAAAATTCATGTTTTAAATTACAGCTACAATTCAAGCATGACATTTTAAATTGAGGCCAATTAAAAGCTTGAGAGAAAAACATGTAAGACCACAGCATATAACAATAACCTACAACAAAATATATGTTCTAATCAAAAGAGCAAGCAGCTCCATTTTCACAATTTAAACATACTAATTTTAATACTGACCAACAGGTGTGTCCTCTGAAAGGCTGAGAAGTGCCATGTTCCCGTTTGTGCTTCTGGCTCCATTATCAAAGAAATAGGGGGCATAATTTGCCTGAACTGCAATTAAAACAAAACAGAAGCCAAAGAAAAGCATTTTGTAGGTGGCAGCTATTTGGCTTTGCTACCCGACTCTCAGTAAACACGAGCTGTTTTGGGAATACCGCGAGCGCGTAACATACCCAGTTGCTGCACTGGACTTTCAGAACTATATCTGTACAGATATTTTTAATAAAATTACTCCTACGTGCCACTGTGCCAGTATTCACACAGCAGCAAATAAAGAAAGAGAGTATTTGGGGGGGGGGGGGGGGGGAGGAGGGGGGAACAACAGAAACAAATCAAGTGGCAGGATCTCTCTAAAAAAATCTCAATCAGTTCCAGACAGCTTAATTGCAAAATTAACCTTTTCAGCTTGCAATGACTGTAGACCTCTCCCCTACCCTACACATACAAGTCTGAAACTCTCCCAGTGCCTTGGTACCTTACCCAGTATTCTAAGCACATTCTGTCTTAAAATTATGCCTACTGTATGAGCAATTAGCCATAATTAAATAGTTACTTACTTGCTGCCAGACAACAGCAAACAAAGTTAAAAAAAAAAAACAAGAAACAACAAATTAGTTGTCATTCTACTGACTGACTGTTAGAGATTCAAAATAGCCCATTTGAAACACAACTCCAAATCTATAAACACAGAGGGTAACATTTGCACAGGGATCAGCTGCCAAGGAAAATATTTCAGGACAACGTTACCACATCAGTACGGATTACTACAGGATTTAAGGTTATGCTTGTATCCTCCTATATTTTTACTGAACAAAGCGATTATTGTACTCACCCAGGCAAACGTGCACCAAACCGAGAAATAAGGAGGGGGTGAAATGCCTTACATGCTTCATCCCACTGAAGAAAGGGCCAATTTCTTCTCTGTTTCAAGGGCTTGGGTTTTTTTTTTTTCCTCCTCTCTGAAAGGTCCAGGAAAGTGTCCTTCAGACTGATGTAGTGGAGAAATGTGCAAGAGGCAGTAACAGATGCTAAGAAGTTAAGCGGATGACACGTCTTAATTTCTGAGGAATTTAGAGAAGCTCCTTCCTACCACCTAATTAGACCAATTACTTTGCAGGGAGCTGTGGGACTCATTTCTGAGACAAGATTTGGAGGAATCAGTGTAACTCTCATAGGTTCTGCTGTTAGTACTGTATTTGTGCTGTCCAAACACCCAAGTCAGAGAGAAGGTAAAGTAGAAAGTCGTTTTCTTTCTGAACTCTATCTTTAATTCTCTGAGCCAGTCCTCTATTTTTGAGAGCCGAAAGAAATTTCTCTTTATTTTAGCTTTGGTAATCTTGAGAAACTACAAAGGAAGCAAATCTAACATTAGCAACAAACAGTAAACGCGATTGTTACTGTTTTAAAGGGAACAACCACATTTACAATAGGAAAAAATACACAAAATTGCATACTGAAAATGCAGGAGTCAAAATGTTCTTTTCATGAGCTGGCCTGATCATTTAATTCTTAAACTACATGAATTTCTGAAAGCATCTTTTTCCTTCAGCAGGTAATTATTAACCAACATACTAAAAAGTGTGTTTAACCACCAACGCATGGAAAAAGTTAACAAAAAGCACCTTTTTTTCATTGCTTGTTTTGGTTTTCTGCACATAAAAGGTGTTTGCACTCATTTAAAATATAAATCATCCGATAAATTATAGGATGATAGGGTTAAAAAAACAGCCGCTCTGGGAAGTTGTTCACAGACAAAGCTTCTGGCTGCTCAAAAGGAACTTCATCGCCGGTAAATACGCAGCTTCCAATCAAGGAGGTGTTTACATAGCGGCTTAGCTGTGTAAACTTGACCTGAGGCAAAGCGCTCGCCCTTTAAGGATGTGTTGATGGAGTTTTCCGGTTTTTTAATTAACAGCCTGCATTAAAGAAATGCCTAAGAAATTAATCGGAGAGTTCTCCATTGCAACGCTTTAAAATGTGAGAGAAGCTACACTTTCTTCCTGGCAGAGACCCTTGGCGCTGGTGCTGACGGCGTGCGGCACGGGTGCTGGCGAGATGGGTGCTGGCGAGATGGGTGCTGGCGAGATGGGTGCTGGCGAGATGACGGGTGCAGCCGCCAGCGCGGTGGTAGCCTGGCCCCGCACGCAGGGCTCCAGCAGAGCTGCTGCTGTTGCAGAGCTCGCTGCAGGAGGACCCGACGGTGCTGCCAACCCCGCGGGGCCTTCTCATGGCTGGAGGCCATTCCTGCTGCAGCGGTGCCTCTTGGCCACGCTGAGTGCACGGGTCCCATGTAACTCTGTGGGATGCTGCGTGTCCCGCAGCGTCCGGCTGGGCTGCAGGCAGGCAACCACCGCTCCCTCGCGAACAGCCCCGAGACACAGAAAGCAAGCGCAGAGCCAGAAAGCGGCTTCAGACCGGGCAACAGTGGAGATTTTTGGCTCCCTAGTTCATCCATGTGTTTTATCGTTAGTTGCTAAGGTTTCGGAAGAGAGAGAAGTGTTCCCTAGACATAGCCCTACAGACAAGAGCCTCCCTTCCCAGCAGCTGCCTGCGGGGTGCAGAGCTAAAGGTGGGCAGCGCTCCCGGGCTAGCTTTCATCGCACACGTAGGGGAAGGACAGGCCGGGCGGTTTCTATGTATTTTTCCTACAGAGGGAGCTGGCAGTGAGGTCCTGCCGCGTATTTCTAGCATGCCTTACCCACCAGCTGCTGAAACTGCAGGGTGAACGAATGATGGAGGAGGCCGTGGGAGAGAAGCCCTTGCCGCAGACGCGATGCTGTGATGCTCCCGTGCTGCAGACAGAGCATTTCTGCACCTTCAGATTCCCCTGGACCTGCGGTGCTGCTGGGAGGACACCTCTGCCTGCAGAACAAATCAACTGTACGGCTCCCAGAAGGGTAGAAGTAAAACTCTTGTGCACAATATTAACAAAACTCACCATCTGTCGTGGAACTTGCCAGAGAATGGTACAGAGAGCAAAAGCCTAAAAAGACTCCAAAAGGGATTAGGCAAATTAATGAAGATTAGGTTCATCGGTGACTAGCAAATGTGATGATACAGATGCAAACCCTGGCTCAGTAAGGCACTAAATTACCACCTGCCAGAAGCTCGACAGTTAAAACCAGGGGAAGGCTCTTTGTCATCTTGATCTTTTTCTAACCATCTCCTACAAGACCAGGCCTTTGGTGTGACTCCGTATGACTATTCTTGTAGAGCGGTATTTGCAAAGGCTCCGTGTCGAGCCAACGTGTGACTTCAGCAGTGGCCTGTAAAGCTCAGGGGAACCTGCAGCAGGCAACTAAGAAAAACAAATGTATTTTTAGTGCATTTAAATTCACGATATGGGGATCCGAAGCTGAAAATTGTGTGGGAGGGGATACACGTATAGAAGATGGATATAGATGTAATCCCTGTTACAGATTTAACCATGCCACCACTGTCAACAGTAGCACTAAACCACTCATAAAATCACAGAAATGCACCTGCATGGTGCCCAAAAGGAAACATAAATAGCACCTAAATGTCCTCACCTGCCTCCTCAATCCGGAACTAGCAACACACTTTTTTCTGCAGAGTATTTTCCTAGAAAAAGTGATGGAGAGCTCTTGTCAAAGTTAATAGCTGTCTGTTCCCCTGGTTGCATCCCCTGGGGATCTAAATCTCTAGAGCCTGCATCTCCAAGGAAGCAAAATGTCTCGCTTCTCCTGAATTTCAATGAGTTTGAGCTCTTAATCCCCTCAGAGTTTGAAAACCTAGCTAATATGCATCTACGCACGCTCAGATACATACCTAACACAGCAACACCCTGACAGAGTGTCTTTTTCTGTCAGAAAATATGCTTTGATCAAAGCTAATACAGCTCATGGAGCCAGGCTAATTTTGATGAATTTTCTCCTTGGGAAGAAAAGGGGCAGGAGGGGGTTTCAGGAGAGCAATATATTCTGTCCCAACAGTTTTAGGAATGGAAGGATCCCTTTCTCTATATAGAAGAAACTTTCTATTTCCTGTATTTTTAGCATATCAAGTAGCAAGAAACGTAAAAGAAGAATGAAGTATACCCGTCTGACCTGAACCAATTCGTTTCCCAGGGTGTTCTGTTTGTTTACTATTCGGTATGAAAACAAATCTAGAAAGATCCAATATTTTCAGAACAAAAGTTCTGGGTTTGGGTCACTGATTAGCAATATCTACTGGAGTTTGTTAGACAACCTGAATCTTTATAAAATAAAAGTTTAAATGTTGAAGGACGCTACAATAATGCAATGAATATTTTTGCAGACTTCACCCTTTCTGACCGCAGCTTGGGGGTACCGGTACCGGTGCAGCGTGGTTGTAACTGCTCTTTCGTGCATCGTGAAGCCCCCTGGGATGCCCGCAGCCATGGAGGCTTCTCTTCCCCCAGCGCAAACCCATACCCCAAACTGAAACCAGAACCTTCCAGGGCACAGGGGCCAGACACAAAACTAACCACACACAAGCCCCTGCCAGCTCCTGCCCTCTTATCTCTCCAGGCCTTCGAGAATCTTGAAAAAACCTGGGCCCCACCATGTTTACTTTTCGTAGCCCTAAACCCCAATTTAAGCCTAAGACTAGCAGCCTTCCTTAACCGAGTATGGCTGACGTGAAATGGGCTTCCACCGGTTCTGAGAGTTGCCCTTTTTCTATTTCCACATCCCTGAATACGGGAATCGCGGACTCCACCAAGACGGCTGTTCTTGAGCCCAACCCCAAAGCCCAACCTAAAATGTAGGCCAGACTAGAACTGGCAACAGATGCTAACACTAAACCGGCAGAAGACCACAGCCCCTCACGCTACGCAGCAATACCAATATGAGCTCAGGGTTTCCCCTCTTGGGGGGGGGGTGGGAGGAGGACTGTTTACAGCCGGCAATGAGCAAGTGCCCCTGTTCGGTCACTAGCACCCCAGCCGGCACTCGCTGCCACCCGTGCTGGCAGTCTGAGCAGGGAGGGCAAAGACTGAGCCGGCGCAGAGGTAAATTACTCTTTCCACATTGTGGGTGGCCCTTCCACCTCGGGGCGATCACATTAGAGCTGCCTACCTGGGGAATGCCTGCTTGGCATATAAATGTGAGGTCTGCATGAGTTGCATGTCAATCAGTTTTCAGATGCTTACACGCATTCGTGATTTAAAAAGAGGGAGAAAAACAAAATTAAGGAAATGACAGAGATTAAATTATCTTCCACTGTCCTGCTTTGCTTTACATTAACTATGTACAGTCTTCAGATTTTATGCCTGCTTCCATCTGAGTTAAAAACCCCTCTGTTCTAGACTCTGGACAGTTTTGGTAAGTAATGAAGTTCAGATTCATATAACAACAGCTCAAATACTCTTTTTCCTATGCTTGTCCTCCAACTCTGGGTGCATATGACTTTAAGCGTTACCTTGGAGAGGAACATTCAGCATTTTTTGTGTGTGCATTTGTGTGTGTAAATAAATTCAACTTAAAAAGCGCTGCACACTTTATATAAACCTCAGCATGTGCAGAAAGAGTCCGAATTACACTCTGGCCTTCCCTCTCTAAATCACATGCTAAGAGGGGCTGTGGGAGTTACCATCAATACCTGGAGGCATTCTGCACAGAGCAATCCACGCAGAATTGCTCGATGCAATAGCCACGAAGGAGAGAAGTGGAGCCTCAGCCATTTTCAAGACCCTTCTCAAAACTCTCCCTATTCTCACATCCTCGAATGTGACGGGTAAGTTCTTATTTAGCTTTGAAAGCAAGGGAAGGGGAGCAGGGTGGGCCTGTGACATACACCGCGGGTAAGACAGACACCCTAACAGCCCTGAGTTTGACACGGCTGTAACCACGGCTGGGCTCTCCCTTGCACGCCAAAGGGTCAGTTCACTAGCAGGTCTGTATGTATGAGTCTAACTGTATGAGGTTCAACAAGGCCAAGTGCCGGGTCCTGCACTTCGGCCACAACAGCCCCATGCAGCGCTACAGGCTTGGGGAAGGGTGGCTGGAAAGCTGCCTGGTGGAAAAGGACCTGGGGGTGTTGGTCGACAGCCGGCTGAACATGAGCCGGCAGTGTGCCCAGGCGGCCAAGAAGGCCAATGGCATCCTGGCCTGTACCAGAACTAGTGTGGCCAGCAGGAGCAGGGAAGTGATCGTGCCCCTGTACTCGGCCCTGGTGAGGCCACACCTCGAATACTGTGTTCAGTTTTGGGCCCCTCACTACAAGAAGGACGTTGAGGTGCTGGAGCGTGTCCAGAGAAGGGCAACGAGGCTGGTGAGGGGTCTGGAGAACAAGTCTGATGAGGAGCGGCTGAGGGAACTGGGGTTGTTCAGCCTGGAGAAAAGGAGGCTGAGGGGAGACCTCATCGCTCTCTACAACTCCCTGAAAGGAGGTTGTAGCGAGGTGGGGGTCGGTCTCTTCTCCCAAGGAACAAGCGATAGGACGAGAGGAAACGGCCTCAAGTTGCACCAGGGGAGGTTTACATTGGACCTGAGGAAAAATGTCTTTACTGAAAGAGTGGTGAAACATTGGAACAGGCTGCCCAGGGAAGTGGTGGAGTCCCCATCCCTGGAGGTATTTAAAAGACGTGTAGATGAGGCACTTAGGGACATGGTTTAGTGGACATGGGGGTGTTGGGTTGACGGTTGGACTCAATGATCTTAGAGGTCTTTTCCAACCTTAATGATTCTGTGATTCTATGATTCTATGAAATGAGTCCCACAGCATGGCTGTTCTCCAAACTTCTTAACAGCAGCAGGACGTGCTAAGGTAAAGTAAATGTAACAAATGCACTAGTGGCTTGGATGTTTGCTCTCAGGCTGGGACATGGGAGGGTCATAGTGCTCTTTTTGTTTCAGCAGAGCTGAGTCAGTATAAGCAGAAAGTTGAGACAAAGTTAAACGCACAGTTCCCACAACAAACAAAAGAAAACAGAAGAAAAGACTCTCGCCTGTCCAAGCCACATCATTCCTCCCCCTCAAAATCTCCCTCCAAAGGACTGAGAGATGATTTATACTGGGGCACATCATCGCTCTCCACCAACTTCCATTACTACAGAGCACAAATGATGGTGAAAATCCAGGAACAACTGTTGATGGCCATTTCAGATGGCTGTTTTTGGTGGTGAAGAACCTTACACGAGCTATCCTTAGCATTTTCTTAGCACAGCACCATAGCTGCTGTCTGGCTGCTGAGAGAAACTATGGGAAGTGCTGGGGCATCCGCAGGAACCTGAGCCAGTCTGATGGCAGGAGAGAAGACCCTAAAGTCCCTCAGATATCTTCACCATCCACCATTATCTCTATGTTTTGATTTATCAACTATAAGAGGGAAGCAGACTCCCAATACCACTGCACAGTAGGAACAGCAAAAGAGAAACAGTCCCGTGGTTTGGGTGGTTAAATCTAATCAGAGGTGCGTGCTTGAGCCCTTGGCTGTGATCACCAAACTCTGATCCTCCCTGTTGCCAGAACAAATATGCCACCTCCTGTATAAGAGTTTATGCGTCTCTCCGCAGCCCACTCCCATCACTTGGCATGTGCAAATTTGTTAAAATGACTTGGAATCTTTTATAGTCCTGCAAGATTCAAATGCAAGCCAATAAACGCCTCTTCCTCCCTCTCACTGTGTTATTCTCTTGTTATTAATTGAATGAGTTTAACACTTTTACATCTGAAAGGAAAATGATCTCATTGTTACAGTTCTGACTCACTGGGGTCTAAGTTCAGTTTTCATCTCTACCACAGACAGTCCATAAATAACCAGCCCAAGATCGTTAAATTCACATTAAAGTCATCAAAAGATAGTGATGTGATCATTAATGATCTTGGTCAAATTTATAAACCTCTCTCCGCTCAGTAATAGAAAGCGGAAAGCAATACTGTACTGTTTGGTTTGAGGAGTTTAAGGAACACGAGTTGTAACTCAGCTGTCTACACACCCTTTTTTATATTGCAGCTCCACCGAGCAGCTATGCTAAACCTCAGCAGGATACAAGAGAATGGTGAAACCCCGGATAGCATCTCGAATCACAGAATAGTCTGGGTTGGAAGGGACCTCTGAAGGTCATCTAGTCCAACCCCCCTGCCCTGGGCAGGGACATCCTCAACTAGATCAGGTTGCTCAGAGCCCCGTCCAACCTGACCTGGAATGTTTCCAGGGATGGGGCATCCACCACCTCTCGGGGCAACCTGGGCCAGTGCTTCACCACCCTCAGCATAAAACATTTCTTCCTTAGATCTAGTCTGATAAAACACATACCATGAAGAAAACTGGTAACTCAAGTGATTCAGGAAGATACTCCCCACAAAACAGAAGAAGAAAAACATGCCTCATTCATGGAAAGGAAAACCCAGATTTAGAGAGGTGACTACAAGCATCTGACCCCAAGCATTATGTCAACTTGAACCTCCTTGGAGTGTCCTAAATTGGGTAACACGAACAGAAGCACCCAACATGGCTGGTTGCTTTTGCCATTCTGGGACAAAGTTTGGGCAAACAAAAAATTAAAGCTTGCACACAAACGGCAGTTTCTTCAGGCAAGATGTAGCACATTATCTTCCTCCTTGATGCAGAAAATCTTGGCAAAAGCCATGTAACCAGAAGGCTTAATTTCCTTTCAAGAGGTAGGTTTTCTGGTACTTGGTTACTTCTCAGTGTCGGAAGGCAATTTTTTTGGTTTGGCTTATTTGTCATTTTTGACTTGCATACACTTTTAGACATACTGATCTGCTTTTGCTCCCTTGTGTCTATAAATAAATTAGAAAGCTTATAAATTAAGACTCACACGTTAAAATTAGCAACTTTTGTCTTGGGCTTTGGCAAAGTATCTTAATTATTAGGATCAGTAAAACGTTTCCATTCATCATCAGCTTTCCCAATACGGAAATCAGTTTTTGACCTTAAGCATTTTCATCTTCTTCCTTTGGCAAATGTTCATATTGCAGTAAAACCATATTCCGATTTGAAATATTTTCATTTTTTACATAAATATTGTGCTTAATACTATTCCACAGAGAAAGGGAAGATTTCAGGGGGAACGCAAACATGGATTCCCTCCAGCCCTTCCCAGGGAGAAAAACTCTGTTTTCCATCCTGCTGTACTGACTCTGACTGGCAGAACCCCTCGCTCCAGCCACTTGTGAGGAGTGGGGATGCTCTCTGTTGCAATGGAAGCAGAGGAGGAAAGAGAGAAGGGGGTAACTTCGTTGGGAATAAGCAGGAAAGCCAGAGAAATCAAGATCACAAACCTTCTCCCAGCTCGGCGGTCTCCTGTTTGTATCGCACATGTTTCACGCTGCGCATACCCTCCCACCTCACAGCCTGATCTCCTATTTGATCCAGAGCAAAGCTAGTCTCCGCCATCCTTCGGGGTGCACCTTTTTTCTCTTGGCAAGCGCCTCCCTCATTGCCCCTCTGATGAAGTACTCTCACGGCCTGGAGGCACCTGGTCAAGCACGATTATGCAGAAAAATCTGGCAGCGAGGGCAGCGGAGCACGAGGAGCTGCAGAGGTGTCACACCAGCTTCCCTTCCACAGGCACGCCGTCCCCAGCCCAGGCACCCACGGCTCTCTTAGCAGCACCGTACCCAGCTCTCCGTAAGCCAAGAAAGCTTCATACTCTCAGACACTGATGAAAGGTTACTGCATAAATTAACAGAAAGAAAATGTGTCCCTGAATAATCATAATTCTTCTGGCCCCCAACTGTTCTGGAGTAGTCCCACTGCGGAACAGGGGTTATGCACTCACATCTCTAGATATATGTAACATCCTCATGCTAGGCTTTAAATTTCTTTCAGGTTATTTTCTTGTGTCCCATATACACTTGACATACAAAGCAATAAATACGGCAAGAAACTTCTCATACTTTCCAAATGGATAGCAAGGCTTTCTAAGAGAGCAGGTACGCAATCATATCCGTACACAGTCTCATACCTGTGAAAACGCACTTTATAATCATGACCAAATCTGAGGGTGAGAGCTTTTTAAACAAATGAACCGAAACTGGAAGTCTACCTGCAGTAACAGCTGTGTTCCCTCCCACCGCCATGAAAAGCTAGAAGGAAGTCAGCAGTCTTGTTCCAGTAACTCCTAGTGAAGTGTGGTCGTGAGGTTACAAGGCAGACCTTGAAGGAGGAAATACTCGCTTTATTGTTTAAGCACGCACAGGCTGAGACCGAGTTATGGAGGTATGTATGGTCAGTATTTCGCAAGGCACAAAACAATGTCAGATTTTCCTCTCCCTAACTCCTTAAATGGCCTGAGAGAGTTGACTCAGACCAGACTCTTCTCTTGCTGGGGGAGTATTTTAAATGCCAAACTCCACACCTACCTAAATAAAACCAATTTTCATTCTCTGTGGGCCCCAGTTTACTGGACTTCTGATAGCATTTCTGCTAGGCACAAACTGTGGGAAATGACTCACTGTACTGCATCAGAAACCAATAAAAGTTACCCAGGCAGCAGAGCAAACATGCCAAGGTGGTGTCTAGGACCAGGGAGTACCCAGGGCTCCTTAGGACAAAGTGGTCTTAAAAACTGAATAACACCATTCTGTGTGGTCAGACAGCCCTGTTATTTCACATACCACAACACATTTAATGCCACGCTACAGTTTTATACAACGCTGTCATGGGGGAACCACAGCCATGATGTCCTTCTCTCCAAAGGAATTAAAAAATGGCAACGGGAGGAAAACAGAGGGAGAGCAGACACAAAACATCTAGCAATTTTAGCATTTCCACAGTCACTTTCAAACAGACGTCAAAGTGCTTCCCAACAAACTGCGGTGGTTTTTTTTTTTCCAGATAGGTGAAGAGACAGTGCTTTCATCCCCTCAGAAAAAATGCTAGTCTGCAAAACAAAAATGTCGGAGCACTTGCCTGCATGATTTATCATGAGCTATTGTCATTCACTGTGGGTGGCAGCAGAGAAGGTTTGGGGAATTCCTGGGAAAAAGTAGTACGTCTCCCATTCATTCATTCATTCATTCATTCAAAAAATACTTTATAGTGTTTGCAAAAAAGGTGCTGCAGGTAACTGGGGAAAGGAGAACATTTGCCACAGCTCCTAAGTAATTAAAGTTCCTGCTAAGCCATTTTACCAGCTTAGAGGCTTTTAAAGACCACTGCAAAATCCATTTACAATTCAGTGACCTTGCTTCTTTGGAAGCTACGTATCACTCTCCTCATTTTGTTTTGACAGGGATAGAAAAAGAACAAATAGTCCCTAGAATATCCAGGTATATTTAGATACCCTGCATTCACTTCAGCAGCATGATCTCTGATGGATGTGGTGCCGCAGAGCATGACACGGATCTGTGTGAAGGATGCCATTTCGCAGCAGACAGACAGTCCAAGTTATTTATGGAAGAACTAGTATTGTTCATTGTTTTGCCTGTAAAAATTGTACATATAACTCAGAGTTGGGGTGTGAATAATGAATGAATCAGGATTTTATAGTTTACTCAGTGTGGCTGAGAAAAATAACAAGACTTGTCAAGGCAGGGCAAGGAAATGCTTGTGTTCTTCCCATAAATCTTCTGGCTGTCGTGCATGTCACGGACGTCACTGTATTGATGCCCTGCTTACAAGGCAGTCGTATGACTTGTTGAACCAGGAGGTGTATGAAAATTAAACATGTTCCTTCCACTGCCATGTATAACCAAACCCAGCTGCTCAGTACAGGAATGGCATGAACGCAAAGACTACAGGTGAACTAAAGCCCTCGCTAGAGATCAGCTCTAGACCACACCAGCACTTCAGCCACAGGGGCTGGTGCAGTCCCTGGATTTTACTCAGGTAAATGCGTGGCACCGTGGTTGCAGATGGGTCTTCCTATGACCTCTCTTGTTGGGAAGATCATGGAACAGATCCTCCTGGAAGCTATGCTAAGGCACATAGAGGACAGGGAGGCGATTCGAGACAGCCAGTATGGCTCCACCAAGGGCAAGTCCTGCCTGACTAACCTCGTGGCCTTCTATGATGGACTGACTACATCAGTGGACACGGGAAGGGCTACAGATGTCGTCTATCTGGACTTCTGTAAGGCCTTTGACACCATCCCCCACAACATCCTTCTCTCTAAACTGGAGAGGTATGGATTTGATGGGTGGACTGTCCGGTGGGTGAGGAATTGGTTGGATGGTCACATCCAGAGGGTAGTGGTCAACGGCTCAATGTCCAGATGGAGGTTGGTGACGAGTGGTGTCCCGCAGGGGTCCATATCAGGACCGGTACTGTTTAATATCTTCATCAATGACATAGACAGTGGGATCGAGTGCACCCTCAGCAAGTTTGCAGACAACACCAAGCTGAGTGTGCAGTCGACACGCCAGAGGGACGGGATGCCATCCAGAGGGACCTGGACAAGCTTGAGAAGTGGGCCCGTGTGAACCTCATGAGGTTCAACAAGGCCAAGTGCAAGGTCCTGCACCTGGGTCAGGGCAAGCCCCAGTATCAATACAGGTAGGGGGATGAAGGGATTGAGAGCAGCCCTGCCGAGAAGGACTTGGGGATACTGGTGGATGAAAAGCTGGACATGAGCCAACAACATGCGCTCGCAGCCCAGAAGGCCAATCGTATCCCGGGCTGCATCCAAAGCAGCGTGGCCAGCAGGTCGAGGGAGGGGATTCTGCCCCTCTGCTCTGCTCTGGTGAGACCCCCCCTGGAGTCCTGCATCCAGCTCTGGAGCCCTCAGCATAAGAAAGACACGGACCCGTTGGAGCGGGTCCAGAGGAGGGTCACGAAAATGATCAGGGGGATGGAACCCCTCTCCTATGAAGAAAGGCTGAGAGAGTTGGGGTTGTTCAGCCTAGAGAAGAGAAGGCTTCAGGGAGACCTTATTGCAGCCCATCAGTACTTCAAGGGGGCTTATAAAAAAGATGGGGACAAACTTTTTAGCAGGGCCTGTTGCAACAGGACAAGGGGGAATGGCTTTAAACTAAAGGGGGGTAGATTTAGACTAGATCTAAGGAAGACATTTTTTACGCTGAGGGTGGTGAAACACTGGCCCAGGTTGCCCAGGGAGGTGGTGGATGCCCCATCCCTGGAAACATTCCAGGTCAGGCTGGACGGGGCTCTGAGCAACCTGATCTAGTTGAAGATGTCCCTGCCCAGGGCAGGGGGGTTGGACGAGATGACCTTCAGAGGTCCCTTCCAACCCAAACTATTCTATGATTCTATTCTATGAATGCAGGCGTATGCCTTAACCATTCTCAGGAGTGAATCCCACAGCTCAGCAACTCTCAAACTGCACTAAGTGCTGAGGTACTTACCTTGTTAGGATCTGGGAGATCCAACTGGCCGGGGCATACCTCAGCCTTTGCCTTCGATTACTGTAACAAGAGGAAATCTGAGTATCCAGGCAGCCTTACACCAAAGCAGTGCTTGTCCTTAACCTAGAAAGCAAGGTATACTTCAACAAATTTTCTATCTATAACAAGAGGCCTAAATAGTCAGCTTTGAGGTAATTTACCTTACCTCAAAAACACGTGGGACTATCGCTCTATTCCCACATACACTTTCCAGCAACTCTCTAACCTTTGCCTAGAGAGATTTCTACAGTCAATAGTCCTGTACGTTCTCAAAACAAGTAGTTTGGAACCAAAAACGCTGGTTCTCAAAACAAGTAGTTTAACCTGGCTGGAGCCTAGAGGTTGGCTCTTCATGCCTACTAGCTCTACCTATAGGCACTGCGCTCTTACCGTCTCCTCCCACACCTTCAAGTACTTTATCTCGAAGTACTGTGCTTATTTGAATTTTTTTTTACAATAATCTGTCAATAAAATAAATCAATATAACTATACAGCAATAATCTCAACAATAGATGTTAATTTGAGGAATGAATAAAATATCTGGGAACAGACTTCCACATCTGGTAACTGAGCTTACATGATCCAAAGTAATTGCAGTGAAGGCTGAAATACAAATTAAATGACAGAAAAATCCCTACTCATACTGTGACTTTAAGATCATTATATGGTGCCTTGAAACAGAGATGCTCAAATCCTGTAACTGAAACTGTCCTTGGTACAAAAACATTGTCCTGAAACAACAAATGCAATGCCGCACCATTTTATACCACATCGTTTTGACAATGTGCTCTCCAGTCAGTCTCATGGACAGAAATTCATGGAGTCAAATTAAAGTAGTTCAGCACAAGGAGAAAAACGTGAGGAAATTCAGACAGCAGAAGAATTTCTCTAAGACCCCAAATAGACAAAGAATGGGTGGGGGACCATCACGCCAAGAGACAAAAGATGACTTTTCTAGTCAGTGAGAACAGCCAACGAGGAAGACTTGGCATCAAAAACTGTAAAATCATGTCTAGGAACAGAAGCAGCATGGAAAAAAATTTGGGAAGGAAGTAGAGAGAAAGTTTTTTCAATAGACAGGAAAAGGTACAAAGCACATTTTATAATAAAATTACAAAGAGCAGGTTGACTTCACTTCTCAGACTTAAGGATCTGTTTTCAAAACTGTTGAGTTTTGACTTAAATTGGTGGAAATCTAGGGGAGTTCCTTTCAAAGATCATCAGGGGTGGAGCTTAGGAGGTTAAGGTCAACCACGCACATAGTGCTTTGCTAGACATAACTCCAGCTCAGATTTTTTTTTTTAATCCCTCTTTTCATCAACCACTCCCCTGAAGATTTTTGCAGAAGAAAGCAGCAGTATTGTCATATATTTAACTAAGTCAAAGGATAATGCTGAATCGTTTAACCTTGGTACATTCAAAAAACTTCAAGATAAAAGCCCAGTGACAATTGCCACCATTTATTCCTTCCCAAGTAATGAAAAGTTAACAACTGGAAAGCCAGTGAATGGAAAAGAACGCTTTAAAGAGGGACTTGCAGACACTGCTGCACTATCTCATTCGGAATCTTGTTTTCAACTATCTCACTGTTTCTCTGATAGCATTTGTAAACAGATGGACTTCACGCTTTTTTTTTTTTTTTTTTTGTATGAAAACATCTTTCTTCCCAGGCATATTGATCTCCTGGGGAAAATTCCGGGATGCAAATAGGTTTTAGCATTGCTCAGTGAACACGCCACACAGCTGGCACTGACTGTGACACAGGGCTCTGCAACAATGCTAACGGGAAGTTTTGTCTTGAGAACCCACCTAGCAAAGACAGCATTTTCCAGTGCGCTTCAGTTTTGGGAGCCGATTTTAAGAGCATGCTACAGAGATTGGATTTTCAGAGACCAGGCAAGCTGTATCGCCTACAGACTAACCGAATGGTGCCTCAGGAATATGTCTTTTTTCCCCCTGAGGTTGGGATCAGTGCTGATGACCAGAAAACATCACAGAGCCCAGCAGAAATCCACTCTTCTTCACCGACCTAAGTTCTAAGTGCCATCTTGCCTGTCGGGTGAGGGAAACCCTGCTGCTGTTTAGCTGTTGGACTTGGAGATCCTATTAGCCAGGATACATTAGTTGCTCTGACTGCACTACACTTACCACATTAATACAGTTAAGAGATTGTACAAGTGCCCGGTGGGCAGCTAATCGCAACCATCCGTCGAACAGGCATTTTTATGTGCACCGAACTTTCAAATGCTTGGGCTTGAATGCCTCCTATATAAGCTTCAAATCATCACCCGTGAGCACCTGTGCTGTGCTGCCCGCTGGGACTAACCAGCTCTTGAACTAACATCCTGGATGCAGTTCGAGGCTCCGACAGAACCCGGGCTTGCTATGACAGCTTCTTGCAACTACAGAGATTTTTGTGATTGCGGCGGGCTGCGGAAGACAGACAAGTCGTGTTCAGTGTAGGACCTCTCATCGGCACATAGTGACCCGATTTCTCTGATAATGCTTTCAGAGGCTGGCCAGACGGCACTGTGGACATAAGGTGCTTATCCTACAGCAAATCCCTGGCCTTAACCACTCCCTCGTGGAGCATCAGCCTGAAAATGTGGCATTAAATCCCCCACACCTGAAGATAGTCACAGTCAGTGCATTTAAAACACACAAACAAACATTAGCACAAAGATTGAATGATGACGTGGACAAATCCATATGCAGACACTGAACTTTTCTAGCAGAGGCTCCCGCCATTAAGACATTGAAAACAGAAGTCATTTTGGGGAATTCCTTCTGTGCTGTTAGCCCTGCTCTAAGATCAAAAGACAAAGCATGATCAGACAGTTGTGTGTTCAAAACCAACGTAGGTCATCCGATGGCTGCCATAAGGCTTCTAATACTGAAGGGCTACTGGGAACCACAGACATACGTGGGTTGGAATCAACACCCTTGCTCGTGTCATTTAATGTAGGACTGGGGAGCTCTCTTTGCTCCCCACCAGCAATTAAAAAAAAAATACTTGATGAGCCGTGCAGAGAAACTAGCTGTGATGAAGACAACTGCTCACATCTAGTGAGAACTGGTTGGTCTGAGGCAAAAGAAGACTGATGCGTAAGGGGGTTTTCCCCTGACCTTCAACCTACAAGAGGAGAAAGTCATTGCTAAGCTTTGGACTAATTCTTCTCAGAACAAACTTCAGTAAAAAGTGTACATGAACCCGATCTGCGCTCACCTTCTGACAATACTTTGCTAAAGCTATTCATGAAGGGATAGTTATCAACAACATCAGACACAATAGAATCAGGCAACAGATCTCCAGACTCGATCCAATGAATACTGAAGTCACCAGGAATCTTTCACCGGGTTTTGGCAAGAATTATCTTGTAAGAATATATAAATCTACAACAGGAAGTATTTATCCCTCTGCTTTTATATTTTCACCTGAGTTTATTATTTGGGGTGATATTATCCACGCAGGATTTTAGTTTTCCTTGGCAAATGCAATCACAAGAAGTTGCCATCGTACTCTGTACTTGGGATAAACAGAACTCCAGAGCTAAAATCCTGAATTCTTCAACTATACCCGGGCCCTTGCATCCGTTGAGGGCCACACAGTCTAGAGGGCTGAAAAGCCAAGAGCGAAAGCCCCCATTACACCTTTTGGGATCGTATTTTCTGTAAAGAATACGTAATTTTATTTCTTCTACTACCCACTTTGAAAGAAGAGGTCCCAAAACCTGCCTCTGCCCCAACACTCCCTGTCAGCAGGGATCATTGCTCCTGTGCTCCTGACAATTCACAGTCATGGTGCCAAATAAGACAGACCGATTTGGCGTTAGCTGGTGGTATTAAGCTCCAAACAAAGTGAGGGGCCACCTGGCTCGCTTAGTTGACAAGGTCAGACCAGGATCCAACGTCCGTTCTGGCAGGCGTAGAGATGCTTCAGAAACATCTTTATCGGAACTTGAAGGCTGTGCAATTTTCATGCTCGACAGCCAAACGCACACAAGAACACAAGATACAAACAAATGCATTTGTCAGCTTGGACAAGCTGAATTTACTACGTTATATAAGCATACAGCTTGTGTACTTTGAAAAGCCACTCAGCAAATATGTTTCTCCTCAGGTAATGCCAAACAAATCTACACTGAAATGAAAGGAAAACAAAAGAACAGATGCCTGTAAGTGAAGCCATGATCAGATGGTAGCTCTGTTCTACCACGTGGGGAAAATGGCCTGGTCCGTAAGAGTCAAAGTCTGCTGAGGATTCACCTTCAGAGGCTGCAACGTGACATCCCGATACCTCTAGATGAGGCAAAAAAGCATGTTTGGGCAGCAGTCACAAGCCATGCCGAAATAATTTGAGGATTCCTGCTTTAGTTCGTTCAGTCAAGACCAGGACCTCACACACGTAACATTTTTAACGTGCGTAGCCCTCAACCTGAGGTTAAGGCCAGGCTGGGAAACTGAGTAAAAATAGTCAAGTGCATTCGATGATGTCCCTGCATCCCTCCAGAGACCCAGAGTATTTCTTTAATTGTGCTGATGGTCTTTGGGGCTTATGTTTTTGCTATCAGAGAGAACATATTGCCTGAAGGAGGATCGGAGAGTGTGGAGCACACTGGTTGGAGGGTGTGGGGCAAAGAGAAAAACCATACAGCGTTTTTCAGATATAAAAGAAATGGGCTTAAGCTCACATTAGAGAACAGAATCTTCACACCTGCTAGCAATGCTTTATACAGAGCTGTAAACACACATGGCCATATTTTACAGAGTAAAACCTTGCTGCAAACACATTTAATACCAAATATGCTTTTTACATTTACTTGTGATTTGTATTCTACAGATTCCTTCTGCGAGCTACAAAAGACAAAACAGAAATAAAATATGTTTGCCCAGCGATCAGCAGCAGAACAATCAAACACAGCTCCTTCACCAACCTCCTGATTCAGATCTTGCGAGAAGGACTGGCAGCTCCTTTATCCTTGATAGAAAAATTCTATGCATGGTCAGCTCTTCAAAAATACGAAGCTGAGAGTCAGCTCTAGCTAATCTCAAGACCAGTAAGAAAATAAAGTAATAACAAGCACACAGAAGACCCAGAAACAGGTTCAATTGCTCAGTACACTAGAAACATTGCCAATAAGAGAGCATGGCCACATCCAAGTGCCCATAAACTTGACCCTTGGGAATTGCATTTGCCTGTGTGGGTTACAACAGGCCTGCCTGTCCCCATTCAACTCCCCCAAATTCTGAAGGGCACCGAGACCATTTCTATCGTACGGAAAATCATGTTAAGAGAAATAGCAGTACTCTGAGTACTGGGGGAAGAATTACTATTTGCAATCTGCATTTTGCCCAACAGCAGAAAAGCTTCCTACTCCTCATAGTCACTAGAAGGAAAACCGAATTTATGAACATCCAAGTAATTCTGGTTTAAGGACTCACCCCAGGCAGAGAAACAGCAGCATATGCAGGGGACAGTTAGGAAAGGACAGAAGATACATGAGTGAAGACCCCGATCACTGCTAATGAAATCAGCAGAGGGTGCTTCAGTTTCTCTGTTATTCAGCCCTTTGGTATTATTCTTAGCATTTATTTCAAGCTCCAGTAAGTTTTATTTATTAAGGTGATCACACAACTCAGGTGTCTTAAAAGAGCAGTCGCCTTCTGGCTTTGGGAGGAAGAGATTTAATCTGATTAGCCTTAACACCTTTTCAATATGCTGTTCACTAGCCACCTGATGACATTCTTCCAGTAAGTTAAGGAACGGGCCCCTTCACTTTTAAAGCCAGATTTAAACTTTTTAGAAGAGACATGGAAAAGCTTACCACTGTACTTGAATCTGGTCCTTTACTACTATTTTAACAACCCGCTTATCTAGTTTCTCAGCCCTTTGTGAATGATGAGCTCTTTCTTACTTGCTAGGCATTCACGTCCAAGTGGATTTCAAGCACCGAAAGCAAAGGCTGCAGGAAAAACCATCAGGTGCCTAGCTACGAGCAAAATCCTTTCGTCAATATAAAATACATCATTCACAGAAAAGGTTAAACATGCATATATACGGATAACTAGAAACAATAACATCAGCCCTCTCCCACCTTTTAGGCAATCCAAAAATGCAAAACAAAGTGATTCAGCCAGCTCTCCTCTTTCTCTTATTTGAGGAGCTAAATCCCTGTTTGGTGCAGAGGAATATGCCAGTGACACAAAGCCCGGGGGCAGCCAGACGGCTTTGCCTGACTCTTTAGCTGCCAGGCTAAAGTTAACAAGGTGAAGGAGCCTGAGTGAATGAATAAACAGTACTGACTGAAGCCTTTCCCAAACAAAAAATAAAGTAATATACGCTCATGTCCTATCTGTGAAAGGAGGGCCCTCAACCCAGTAAAGCGCTGGCAGACAGATGCTTTCCACGCGGGTCTCAGTCTGCTCATTTTAACTGCGGAAGGGGTCCAGGAACCACCGGAGGGGCTGGCTGAGGACAAGGCTTGCAGTATTTCCTTATTTCCATCGGAGTCATTTTGAAATTTATACCTGTAAAACAAAGATGGAAAGGGGAGAAAACGGAGAGAGGTGTTTAATTGGGAGTGTGAAGAATGGCACAAAACTTTAATATCGGAAGCCAAGCCGTGTTTGTATGGGCAGGCTTAGATTATCAGTGATCTGAAAATAAAAAGAAACGTGACGGCAATTTTTTTTTCTCTTCATTAGATTGCTGGAGATCACCCATTCCCGGCAGCTTTTCCCCCCCGTACCGAGGGTGCACAACCACCGAAAGTATGATCGCTGCTGCTGGAAGTTTCCACAGTCAGATGAAGGTCTTCACAGACACGGGGCAGTACTCGCTCTCTCTCCGGAGCTGGCGTCCCACAATCAACACATTACACGGTATCTTCCCCTTCCTATCGTCACATTCACCATCTTTCCCGGAAAGAAGCCACAGGCTGACATTGGCTTGAAAGATTTGCTTTCTGGGGCCGTAATCGTTTCTGATGGAAGAACAAAGTTCTAGGAAATCAGCGGGTGTGCTTCGAAAGAAGCAGCCGGGATGGTTAAATTATCCCCCTCCTTAAGCCACACTGAGTTAGCCTCTGCGCGGCTTTGCAGCTTCCCCCAGGCGCTCGCCTGGCACAAAGAACGGCGTGGAGCAACCCCCACCGAGTCAGCCAGCGTGCTTTGCCTGCGGACTGTATGAAGCAAGTGACGCTCCCCTAGAAAAGACAGCAACGTGGAAGCACAAATGACACAGAAATCTCGTAGCAACGGTACAAACACAAGCCAACATCGCACAGCCCCAGCCCAGGGCTGCACCTGAAACAAAACACTGTGTTTCGCTTTGGGCAGTTGCTGCATTAGGCCTAAGCTTTTACATCTGCAGTAAGAGTCGAAACGGATTCAGATCAGGCATTTTCATATGAGCGGATTTGTAGCAGAGACAAGCAGTCACGTGCAGCAGACAGGTACGCCCTGTAGGAAAGCAAACGAACAGCAATGTCTGACCTAAAAAAAGGTTTGGCTGCAGGTGGGGACCCGAGATGGGTACAGTGAGCAGGCTGGAGTGCTCAGAGAACCAGGGAAGAGACTAGCAGGGGACAAGCAACGATCATCAACTATTACCGGGTCTGCAACAGAGGAAGGCATTTCAGATTCCCTTTGTAGGAGATCTCTGTGGTGAACTTACAAGTTTTAATGGAGTGCTTCCTTTGTACTTCTTTCTCCCTCTCAGCATCGTACTTTCCATTGCTCTGTGAGACCAGTATCACTGTAGTTTACCCATGGGAAACAGCAGCCTGCTTTCAAAGGAACGCTCTCTTTGGAAGCACTTTCATCAGAGAGGTTTCATGCCTGTTGCGTGAAAAAAGCCCGCAACGCCTGCTGTTTTGTCAGCTAGCGGGAGGTACCTCAGACTGAAAAGCGACAGCTATGCTCATCGCATGAAATCTCAGTACTTTGGAAAAGGTTATCGGTTCAGCCAGGTAGGACAGACGGTCTGTCTCAGGCCAAGAGAGACAAGAGCCACCTCTGCGCGTTCAGCATTGCATTCTCCAGTCCTCCGGGAGGGGCTGGGAACCCGCTGCTGTTGCTGTGGATTGTTCATAGCTGAAGTCCTCGGTTGCTGCTACACCTGCCAATTAAATCAGAAAGGAGCCCCAAACAGCTATAAACCCCCGACCCGCAGGCATAAATCTGCAAGGCGTTCACCGCCCCTGATACCGATGGGACTCTGCCTATAAAACAAAGCTATAAAAAATTCAGCACTGGGAGACTCGAAAGGAAGGAAAGGCACCAGCTAAAGGAAAACTGCAGAGAAAGACAAGGATTTCCACCTAGGTTACCTAAATACAAAAGGGAATAAAGCATTTAGGGTACTTTATCACCTGGAATGAATTTGCTGGGAACTTCAAATTAGTAATTTTACCATGAAAAGAGTAGAAGAGGGTAAATAAGTAAATAGGAAGTAGACTATTTTAGATCAAATTCTGTACCTTTAATAAAAGTTATCAGCTTTAAGATTTAAAATGTGGTTATTCTAAAGAGCATACCTAATCCTTCTATCCTAGACTCATTCATGGTTTAGCTTTTTTTACTGGGGTCTCACTGAAACCAGGGATACTACGAACGTAGCGAAAGAAGCAAACCGAGTGTTTTCAGACTAGTGATGGTGCCGAATCACCATAGTAAGGGTATATGAAAGTGGACAAGATTGCTAAAACTATCATATTTATACAGTGAAAGCACTGATATGATGGCAGAAATCCCAATAACTGCTTAAAAAACCCCCACTGATTCTTTCTGCAAGAAATCTTCCTTTTGCTCTCAAAAGCAGCTCTAACTAGAACTGGAAAATTAGATTTAATTCTTCCATTGCGCATCTGAACAAGAAGCTAAGTCAACTCCCAGCTGACTTACTCCCTCCTCGCATTATCTTGTTCCAGAGCCAAGCAAATGAAGCTGGCTGCAGCCTTGTGCAGGGTGCTTTAAGTAAACACAAAGGTACACAGGCAGGAAATACTGAGCTTGTAGCTGGGAGTATTTGCATCTGACTACCAGTTCGCAGTGAGGCACCAGCCAGGCAGAAAACAAGGAAGGAAAAAAAACCGGCAGAGATCGGTTTTCTGAAAGGACAGTTGTACCATTTGAAACTCCCATCCAGAACGTGGCTACTTTAAAAAGCAACAAAGTGCTTTGCCCTCCCTTTGAAGGCTACGGCTTTTCTGTATTTCCCCTTAAAACGAGTGGCCTCAAAACACCGCAGGGGGGCCCTCCCCTTCCACTCGCTCTAGGCAGGGAACGCATTTGGCTAGAAAAGGCTTCCAAGTACTTCAATGCAAGTACACTTTTACTTGCGCAGTCTTTAGGCACCCAAATAAAGGACAAATTCCACCTCCGGTAATTCTTGTTCCTGGTAAGGCTGCAGGTTCAAAAATTGAATTTTTAGGAATTTACAGAATCACACTTTGGTTGATCTCTCAAAACACGGAGATGGATGTAGCCACAGGTAGACGGTGACGGAATACAGCAAGGCAAAGCCACCGTAAAACTTCACTTTCGCAGCCTCTGTTCTTGTCAATGAGGAGCTACGCTATGATAATATTCTTCCTGCCCTCAAAACAAGAGTAAGACCTTCTACGAAGCAGGAACTGATACGAACACTTCATGCTTTCATCAGACTAGATCATATTTCTCTTGATTGTTTTACACTGTGAGCATTAAACGGATTCTCTTCTACTCTTGTTTCTTCCCAACCCAAACACTCAATAAGCTGATTGAGAAAAGAACAATTTCTCAGTGGAACAACGAAGATAATACTCACCTGCATGGAAAATTCTGCAAAGTTTGCAGATGGAAAAACCTCTAACTGCTGTGATTTATCTATAACGATTACCTAATTAATGTAACGAAACTGTAAATCTTATTACCTTTATGCGCTTTTTTGTTGAGTTTGGGTAGTTTTGAGCAGCAGACTTTCTTAACCTTCCGACCTGAGGGTGAAAAATAACACATTACCAGTGGAGACAGATAATGCAAATAGCTGTACGTATGCACTAAATGGGCTAGAGCCCGCAGACATTTTGATTACTGTATTTACCATTGAAATCCTTGAACAGAGAGATCTGTGAAACGAGGGATCATCACGACTGATTTTTACGCCTGTGCATAGCTTTGTCCCTAGCATGGAACAGAAATTAATTTGTTCTTTTCCATCGTTACTAGTAGTTACGCCAGATAAGCTGTGAAGATTTTTTTTACCCTTTGAAACGTCACATGTCGGCAGGCAATACAAGCAGCAAATTCCAGCTGTTTTAACCTAAGAAGGAGACTCTGCACTCTTTTTATAGTTACATCACTTAATGAAAATTTAAAAGATTACCAAGAGGAAAAAAAAGAGTATCTCTGTGTCCGTTTGCACAGGAGCATAGAATAAATTGCTCTGGACGGGCAAAGCCATTGAATTATTCCCTCCCTACCAGACCTAAATAAGTGAGCTGTTGATTGCACTTGACACATTTTGTGCTGGACACATTAAAGGGAGAAGAAAGGTTGACTCTGGAGCAGAGGCGGAGCAGAAAGGACAGAGGTAGGTGATTTCCCATCAACGAAATCTCACGTATGCTGAGTGTTCCTGGAAATCCCTGTGGCACAGTTCCACAGCCAAGGCTAGCGATGGTGGCTGCTCTAGCATCCAAGAGGTTTGAGGCGTCTCGTCACCATCATTTCGTTCTGATGTAACAGGTTTTACATAAAAAGCGCATTCATCTAGCACACCCAGGCACTTCTGCTTTCCCGTCAGTGTGTTTATGGGTAAGGAACAGTGTCCTTTGCACACTTCTTCCCCACCCTCTGACCCAGCGAAGCACCAAACCCCTAGGAATCACATTAACAAAAAGGGAACGTTACTGCAGGACCCTGTGTGTATTCAGTTGGGTTTTATTGGGTATTGCTGTCCCCCGCCCCTTCTGGCCAGGCTTCTGCTATGCTCCTGTAGACACATCCAGAAATTCTCCAACTCCCTTTGCACCCTTCCTTAAGTTTCCCTCAAGGGGCCTAGGAAGCCTGAATAAATAGAAGTAGGAAATGCAAAGGGAGCAGAAGGACTTCAGGTACCACAGCTCTGGCAAAGAGCTCCACCGCTCAGAACAGGCTCCAGTAAATGAGAAAACTGGGCAGCTGACTTGACCAGTTTGAAAGACAGCTTCCACATGTTTCTCCACACTCATATTTACACATGAAGTGATTCTTACGAGGTTTCTACAAAATATGAAGCATGGCAAATCTGCTGCTCCTGACCTTTGGACATTTAGCTTATTTGTTTTTCCTTATCTCATATTCATTCTCTACATCTTGTGTAAAATAAACACCATGGAACAATCATGGTGGGTCTCTGAGGCTTACAATATCAAACATCGAGTCTGAATAGGTAACTCTAAAAGTTACACCTTTCAATTTAAAAATCCTACTACATTGTCTCCCTGCAAACCCAGAATGACACCTCCAGAGATGTGGCTACAGACAGATGGAAAACCCACTGTTTTTAAGATTTAAACTGCTCTGCGAATTTGCGCGCTTTGGAATACTGCGAAATGCTAACTGGGCGCCACAAGGTAATACAGCAATTGAAGTGTGGAATATCAGTGGTAAAGGAAAAAAAAAAAGTTAAGACTGATTGAAGGTCAGAAGAGCTACTCTCACCTGTCTCACCACTCTATAAAGAGCTTCTCATTTACTCCAGTTCTGTGTTTCCTATTCCCTTGTTCCAAAAGGGTAGAAACTTTTTCCATTAATGCGTTTCTCACTATTCAGAAAATATTATTATTATATTGGCAGATGGTTATCTACTGGAAAAATATAACAGGCATTTTTTTCAGAGGCGCGGGTTTCAGAACACAGATTAAGGTAAGAATTAATCATGCTGTACTACACGCAACAGGCAGCAGCAGAGAGGAAACACTACTGTACAAACCAAAGCATTGATAGGCAGCCACATTCTGCAGTCTCAGTCCTTTCCTAAACTCATTCTCTCCAGCTGTCAAGCTCTGCTTTTTTTCTTTAATTAAAATCAACAGAGAATAAGCATTTTATATCACAAAAGGCAAGAATAGGAAAAGAAAGGAGGCAGTCGTCTTAGAAGAATATACTCTACCTTCCGCAGTAAAGGCATTGAGGCACAAAAGCAAGACAAACAAAAAGCCACAAAGTGCCAGGAGCTTCATCCTTCCCACTAGTCACGAGACGTCTTCAAGGAGGCTGAAGGAGCATTCTGGTCTGCCTCCAGTGCAACCTTACCTTTTTATAAGGTAGATCGAAAGGAATGCCGTGCTCAGAATGGGTGGAGATTTGGCCTTTGTATTGCACTTCAAGGGATGAAAAGAAACAGCCCTTCCTATTACTAGAAGCAGTTTACTCAAAATCAGGCAGCAGTTAGCTGCGCTAGAGTGTCCTACCCGTCAAAAAGGAGCACCTGGCTTCGAGTCTTCGAGTATACAGGGATGCTCTGCTGCAGAGTCTTTGTCCTGCGGTTGACAGCAGCCTCCCTAGGCGACCTCGTGTGCTCCTCTGCGTGCGTGGAAAGGCAGAGAGCACAGCTGAAATGAAGCTGTGTGGACAGTGAACCGGAACGGAAAAGGCAAACCAAACCCAGAGTGTTTAAATCATAGCAATTGCCAATGTGTTGTTAACGTAATTACCAAGACAGCTGGTTAAGCAGCAGATTTCTGAGTTTATTATTAACTTCTCAGTATCTATTATATCTGGATAATTAAGTCTGTAACAGAGATTCCACTTAACAATCAAGATTAAGAATTCCATCAAATTCAACATAGTATCAAGGTTCAGACAACGTGCATTAAAAAAAAAAAAAAAAAGTACTTCAAGCAGGGATCAACCGCAGAGCCGAGTCTCTTAAATAAGGCAAAAGTTTAGGTTTGGCACCGTCTGATTCTCACAGCTTATTCTGAGGAGATTTGGGTCTCAAATACCAGAACACACTATGGCTACGTAGCCTTAAAAGCCGGGAGCGGTGCCTGCAAGCCGCTCAGACTCGGAATTGCAGCAGGACAGAAGGCTTCACTCTGGTGCGCACACGTTGCCCTCTGCCCCCCGCCCGCCCCCAAATTTCAAAGGTTTCTTATTTCAGCTTTTGGATTTGGCTTGTTTCTTGCACTGGACCAGCAGCCTTCCAAATCGGGTCACCCCTTTATCTGCCAATTTTAGCCCCAAAAGCTTATCTCTACATTTCTGCCTAGCGATATCCAAATATTGTGAAGATTGCTAATGCCTGACGGTCCTTTTTTTTTTTTTTGCCGAGGCTGACATTAGCAAGGCTCTAGGATCAAATCACTAACAACACTCGCTACAGGTAGTACTATCTTCAAAGTGCTTTATGAACAGCCCTGCCCCACCGCTGGCACACCTCAATCGTTCAGGCTGCGGTGAGGTTTTCAGTTCACATCACTGCTAAACTTCTCAGAAAGTGCTTTTACAGTTCAGTCAACGATGCAGAGGAAAACGAGTGGGACGGCAGAGCGCCGACGTCGTTTTTATGATCTCGGGCTTCTTTTGAATGGTGGAAACATACGGGTGTGAGCCCTCCTCTTGCACTTCTAACATCAGCATTGTTGCCGGTTAACACAGAATCAATCCTTTAATTTGTAGAGAAGTTCTATACTCCCCTCTAAAAGGGGAACAATCATCACCATTACCAAAGTAGATTTTTGTCAGTGAAGTGTTTTATAAAAAGAACTAGCTACATAAAATATATAAACTAGAACTAGTTTTGTAAACTAGAAGCATTATAGGAAGGACTTTTTGACATGGAAACATCTCTGCAGTCCATTTTATTAACTGAATCAAATTTACAGCTTCAGCGCGCCAGCAGATATATCACATTGCTTTGGATGAACTCTAAAGGCAGAAGCGTGGCCCGTATAGCTTTGAGCACAGAACGAAATCCACGCTGGTAACAGCAGAATCTCTTCAGCCTGGCTTTCCTGAAATAATCTTTTCCGTTCTGTCAGAAACTTTCCATTTTAGCAGACCAAGGTTGATTTCTTACCAAAGAATTTCAAACTCGCATTTGTGCCAGTTACATGGCACGGCCCATCCCACTCCAATTCAGGAAAGCCTTGGACTGTAT
Source organism: Aptenodytes patagonicus (assembly GCF_965638725.1). Lineage (NCBI taxonomy): Eukaryota > Metazoa > Chordata > Aves > Sphenisciformes > Spheniscidae > Aptenodytes > Aptenodytes patagonicus. The sequence continues at coordinate 2,560,563 of NC_134953.1, forward strand.
TTCTGTCCAGTCTTGCTCAGGAAAGCACCCACTTGATTTTAACAACACGGCAAGTGGCTGTCCTGTATCGGGTGTTAGCCTACACCAAGATCTCGAGATGGAGATTCACATTCTAGGCTAAGCGATACTCTTGCAAAGACGTGGTAGTTACCCCTTAACTCCTGTGCTACCTGGCAGCAAAGCTGAGGATGAGAGGGGGCGTGGGGAAGAAAATGAGATTTTAGGTAGGACATGTGACTGTACAGACTATTTTCATTCTTCCACGTGTTAAGTCAAATTTTATTAATTAAATAGAAGAAAAGCAGGCTAGATAGTGATTCACTGTCAGCAAAGCTACTACAAAACACAAGGAGGAAAGGTACAGGCAGGCAAGTCATGCGGAAGGTCTAGCACAGCATGCAGCCCGTGCAATCATCTCCTTACTGGTGACTAAAAAGGACAGAAACAAGCCAGTTTTCTGTTGTTTTTGTTACATCTTTTCTTTCAAAATACCCAGTGAGAGATTTTGAGCAGCGACAATCTCACTGCGTATACCAAATAGCTGCACAGGTGGCGGACAACAAGTAGACATGATCTTTTTCAAGGAAAAAAACCCAAACAAACAAAAACCAACCTAAACTGAGCACGTAAAACAGAGCTGGGAAGTCTCACGGGCTGGTCAGCCTACTCGCTAAGGTTTGCGGAAGATCTGAAAGGTCAATAAGGCACGTGAAAGGATAAGTAGGAGAGTCATTTTTCTGCAGCATTTGGCCAGGCTCTCTGAGTAGCGGTAGCACTGAGGCAAGCACGTATCTCGCTCAGTGACCACAGTATTTTACCTCCGCCACACTTTCTGAGAGAGCTCCAGGCGAGCTCACGTATACATGATGACATTGCACAATACAGGACAATAATTACCATCGCAAAGGCATAAGCAGTTAATAGAGATTCTCAGTATGGCTCCGACAATTAAGAAGGTAAAAAATAATATATGCCTAATTCCACAGAACCCAACCCACTGCACTTTTAAATCTTGAATCAAATATCACTTAAATCTTGAAGCCTTTCATTGTTCTACATATTTAAGCCTGTGAAAACCTAGGAAATTACAATATCCTAAATTTTGGTCTTGTTAAAGTCAGTGAGGCTTTTTCTACCAAGTTGACTCTAAGCCAAATTCTCCATTATGTTTTTGGTGGGATTTTGTTGTTGTTGTTGTTGTTTTGGGGCGGGGGGGTTTGGGGGTGTGTGGTTTTTTTTAGAATCCCAGGTCCTACTGAAATGTCTGGGAAAGATGGGGCAACAAGGGATGCATGTGTGGAGTCTGAAAGCAAGAGAGGAAGTAACGTTATTTTCCCCATAACGTGTTTTAAGATGTATCACTACCTATGTTTCTAGTTGAATTAATTTGGCTTTTTTACAGGCAAAAATTGTACACTGAACACATGGTTGAACGATTTTTTCCAAAAGCTTCGGTTTTCCTGGAGGAAAAAGAAAGGAAAGGTCTTGCTTTACTGACAAGTCAATTTTGTGACGTAGTATAACCATATATAGGTAGCAACCACGTGAACAGAATGTTTTAATGGTAAACCCAAAAACCTGGTTTGTAGTCAAAAGACAGAGTCTCCCTAACGATAAATGGTTAAAGCTCTCATGCAAAAAAAACCTTGTTACTTATTCTGACCGTTTTAAAGCTTTTTACTCCCCAAAACAATTTTAATTTCACTGATTTTAAGGTGGCTATTTCTCAAACTTACGCTCAAGGTCTTCTCATGCTTCTCTTAACAAATATGTACCATCTGCCCCCCCCAAGAATGACTCTGTCGATATTAGGATATTGTTGTTGATAAGAGAAAAACAAAAAAGGAAAATCACATCACTGAGTGCATCTCAGCTCTCCCTCTTAAAATGGCAGCTGCCTCACCCAGCTGGCTTTCTTCCTTAAATACAAAGGTGAACTAGAACTGAAAAAAAAAAAATTATTCTCATAAAAGGCACATACTAACTCAAACCCACTAAGACTTTATACCCAAAGAATTTTCCATGTATTTTTAGCATTGAATAGAACCATCGCCTTCTCGTCCTGTGTGCACGATAAGAAATAAAAAATGAATACAGAAGGGGAAGGTGACCAGGTAAGATGGGAAATGAGTTGCATAAGAGAACCTCATCACATGATGGCTGCTGTCATTTCCAGCTATGTTTGTTTAATTAAACTGGAAAAGTGCTGGAATGTTAAACGCGTTACAGCTGCTGCCAACGATACGTTTTTCTTCTGAAATATTTGCAACAGAATATTGGCAACAGGAGTGTTTACAAAGACTTATTTTTCTAAATATAGACAACGGCATTGTAACTTTAGCATCCACCCTAAGCAAGAAAGCACGTGCTACTTGGATGCCCCATTTGCTTTCTGCTTGGAAGAGGCAGGCTGCTACTCGGTCTCCTCTGTTACAACAATCCAAGCCTTCCGGCTACCGTGATGGGAAACGAGGCAAACCTGCGTGCTTACCACTGCGCACCCAAACACCCCACAGCGGGGAAACGGAGCAGGTGGTGGGAAGCTCTGCTCTCTGCCCGGGGGAACCGTTTTAAATGGTTTACGCTTCTGCCTTTCAGCCTGCTCTTGTGTTTCTCATTCTGAGTCCTCTGGAGAAGCCAAACCAACCACTTCCTTAAAAGCTGTTGTGCCAAAAAGAGCACAACGGACTTCGCCAGGTGAGTCTGAAGTATTGCCCACAAACCTCCAAGTCTGCTTGCTACCAAGGGAGGCCCCCACGACCTCCACAGCTTCGGCTGAGCAAATAGGAAGACGTTACCTGCCAAGTGGTTTTGGCCCTCAGACCACAGAGGATCAGTGACCGCTACTCCAGAGCGTGGCGAAACACTCACTTTCTGTGTTTTCTCTTCTCCAATGCGTACGGCATCGGCAGCCTAGATACTCTCATCCATTCTGCTGAAGACACATCCCCTTCAAATAAGAGAAACTATCCTTAGTCTTGCGTTCTTTGATTCTTAGTCTTTATTTCACATAATCTGCCTATAACCTTTGCCATTGCTGGCTGCCTGTGCCCCCCACCCAGCATGTCTGTGCCAGTACCTACGCTCATTTAGGTTAGCTTGTTAAATATCTCCTCACCTGGTATTCGTAGTCGCCTCCAGTTTCTGCCCTTGAGCCTGTTCTCTTTTCATACCGCTTTCTTCCCTTCTGCCACTCCCAAGCCTTTTTCTCTCTCTGTCATCCAGTTCTGCCCCAGTCTCGCTTTTCATTTATTATGACCTGGTAATAGGTGAATAATATTTTTTGTTGCAACTGTTTAAGTGATCCCCCCCCCCCAAGCTACTTTTTTCCCAAGGCATGAGCCTGCTTTTTGGAAGAAATATTTTGACTTTTCAATAAAATACAAGCGCATGAAAACTTAAGTGTTCTTTTTTTTTGGAACCAGTCTCAAATCATATACCTGCTTAGACTCTACCGTCATTCCTCATGGGAGAGAAAGTTCAAGCATAAAATTTCCCACTCATCATGTGGGCTAAATTGCCCATTCGGGATAATCTCACATAATATGTTGTGGCTAGAAACCTGCTGATGCATACACCAAGCTGAAACAAGTTAGCTTTCGAAATCTTGTAAGAAGTCGGAGTTCTCGATCGAGAGACAGAAAGGTTTGGCTCCCCACCACCAGTCTCCCCACCGAGCTGGAGCCGCTCTCTCCCGCTGCCAGGAAGCCCATGCCCTCCCCGGCCGCAGCGGCAGCCCTCTTTCGGTTTCAGAGCACACCCTTGCCACCCGGCCTATTCATCACAACATCCACCTTGCTGTAGCCATGTCAACTGCCTTCCCGAAACCCCATATATTCCAAGACTACTTCCCTGTCCCTCCTCATGACTGCAGTTTGCCATTCCGTTCCTTTTTTGCGTAAGCAAGCCTTATGTTCCGTATATACCAACGAATACATCCACATACTTCAGTGACGTGCCTAATTACGGCTGGAAGGCCAGAAGTGGCTCAAGTTAACGTGGGTTTTGGTTTATTTGTTGTTGGGTTTTTTTGTTGCTATATACTCAAGTGTTTGTTAAAACCCCCTGCTTTTCAAGGGGACTTTTAGTATGACAAACGTACCAAGGAACACCACAGCTATGGCAAAAGTTGAGCCTGTAATTAAAATTAGCATCTCACAGACTGGGACTAGAGTGGACTGTAGGACTTCCACGCACTATGGAAGATATTGATTTAAAGTGCTTCAAATAATCAATTTTAAATTATGATTTTAAAAAAAAGCAGATTTTAATACCCACTCTTAATCTTGTTTCACATTTGTACACATTCATTATTTCCCTAAGGAAAGGTTCATCAAAGTTGGTTGATATAACCATAACTGTCACATCCATTTTTACAAAATACGGCCTTTGCCTACAAGGCACTACTACTTTTTGCGTAGCTGAAGGAGGTACAAACACTTATTTTGACATTCAGAGCTCAGTACGTGCTTATTCTGCTTTCAATATCCGCAATTTTAACACTAGATTCACCTCCTAGAGAACGAGTTAAGTTTTTAATTTGTGATTTTTGCAAGGCTCTGCTCACTTAACTCCTGCCTACACGGCTGACAGTCTCCCCATTTCCCCGGCATTCATGAATTCCTTGCTGTTGTGGTAGGATGAGTTATCCTTTGATGTCACCCGCTCTACCCTTCCTCCCTCCCTCCATTGCTAAGATCCTATGCGGGTGTTGGTTATCCATTACCTCGGCTAGGATAAATGCCTGCCTTTACCACAAGGGCTGATTTTTCTTCCTTCCACTATTTATCCCTGCGGCTCCTTCGTAAGTCACAGAATAGTGGCAGCAGGGGGGCTCCTGACCCCGTCTTCGTCAGAGCTCTTCCTCTGCCTTACGCCCTTGACTATGCTGCCTTCTTTCCCAAAGGGCACGCGTTCAGGTGGCTACCAAACACGCTCTCCCTAGTCCTGCAACTGCTGTTCTTGCAAGCACCTTCAACCTGCTTCTCACGCCTACTGATTTTCCATTTCCTTCCTTTTCAGCACTACAGCCAGTGCTTTTGTGTTGTTACTTATATGCCTATAGAAAGGACAACTGGCACACCTAATTATGACCATAAAACTCTGTGGGATTTTTTGCAGGTCCAGGCACGACTCAATGATATGTAAACAGAATATGGCTAAAAATTCCCCACCTTTTACAGGCGTTCCTTATTATGTGTGCCAAAGAACATTGAAAACCAACGCATGTTTATCCTGCAATTAAATTAAAATGTGATCCTATTGACCACAGCTAATGTTTCTAAGGTTTTCCATGGTGTTTCAAGTAATTCTACTTTAAGTCATGATCTAAATAAGCAGCTGCACAATTTTTAATAATTTACTTCAACTTTTTTAACAATATAAATCGGTTATTTTCCTAAGAAAGTGCTCTTCACAGTCAGCTGGTATAAGCAAGAAGGCCAGACCTGACTCGTGTACATAATTTCAGTTTGCACAGCAGAATACAAGACGAAATTTAGATCTCACCTTATGAAAATATTCAGTGTAATTAGCTTCGCAATTTTCATCCAGCTTGCCCCACCTCTAACACTGCTGGAAGCTGTGAGGCAACATGCGCTGGCCTTCATGAAGCCTATATAATAGTACACCTATAAAACAATAACACTTGGCATGCCTGGTGCCTTTATACAACTTGAATTGTTCTCCAAAAGACAAAGATGATTCCTCCCTATTTCTGCTGACGTTAAAGAGCAGGACGATTTTTCTAACTCTTCAATATTTGAAAAGAATTTGGTAAGGCAGCTTATTTTTTCTTTGATAAATGACCTTCGGTTTATAGCAAACTCAGAATTTAGAAATGGTTGCCCTAAGTTCACTTCAAATTTTGAAATGGACTCATTTTGAAAAAAAGAAAAATGCATTTAAATAAGCCTTCCACGCAGTATTTAAGTAAGAACTGGATTTTTATTTCGACATTCAACCATCTCAGTGACCTTTAGTCATCGTAATAAAGCGGAGACGGCCTCTTACAACACAGGGAACGGAGTACATCAATCTGTGGCAAGCCTCAGTGAGGATGGCTGTTCAGACCTGTAATCCGGCACTGGAAGGCCAGCTGCTACAAAGGCAGGTAACCTGCTGGCACAAGGCTCTAAGATCGGTCACTAACCCAGCATTCACCCACTCCCATTTTACCAAGCAAGAACAGCCCCTGAGAGCCCACGTATAACACAGAACTGACACACTCCAGGAACACAAATGTCTCATTCACACCCACCCAACGTGTCTCAGTGATGACTTTTAGATCTAACAACCTCTTCTTTCCCAGTAATGAACGGGAATAGGTTCAGAAAGCCATGCTATCTTTGTTAATTCCTTCACTCAGTTTTGACGCTGTTTGGTCTGCTCTTGCAGACATCGTCCATAAGCTTCTGAACGAATCTTTAGCGCTACTGTAAGGCATTTCTTTTTACTAACTTGTACACAGGAGCTAAGCTTTAACTGAAAGATAGTGTTTGGGGGGGGTTTTGTATGCATGAGCAATCTTGTAATATATTCTGTATTCCCACTTCTTGCTAGTGGTCCTAACACCAAAAAGAATGACTGGAAATCTGTTTAATTACCACAGTTGCATTTAGAGAAATAGCATGACATCATCATCTTCTTGGAAATTGAGTTGGCCAAGAAGGAATTTGCCTGGGGCTGGGGAGGGAAAGGGGGAGGGGGGGAAGAAAAAAAAAAAAAGCACTTCAGACCACTGTCAGGGGAAAAAAATTAGAATTAAATATTTAACTGGAAAATCCAAGATTGAATGTAACTTCCATGAAAAATACTAGTTAGACACTTTTAGAAATTGTACGGTGGTCTAGGTATCTACGGAAGTACCGGACTTCTTCCTAGACACTAACTCAGCACCACTGCAATGGTAAGAGATAGCAGAGGCACGATAATTTACCTGCGTCGAGGTAATGGCTTTTGAGTTATAGGTCTTCATTTACTGAGCGCAAGCCTAAAATCACTGCACCATCCCACCTAGACTAGACACAGGATGGTACGCATCTACCATCACTATCAATTCACCTTATTCCTGACTGCAGTGATGGTCTGTCCAGAGATGAAGATCACTTTTTCCTCCTAAGCAGTACAATACATCCTCATCCATCACCATCTTTTCTAAGAAAAATGATGCCACAAGTAAAAAAAAAAAACAAAAACAAACCCAAACTGCAAAACCAAGCAAGAACAACTGCATTTCCTAAAGCAATACATCCCTTCAGGATTTCTGAAGAACTTGTAAGCGCAAGAGTAACTTACCAGATTCCTCCCCCCGCCCAGGACAACCTAAGGAAACAAAGTTCCAGATATGTTTGCAAACTATATTTGAGCCCCAACGGAACGAGAAGAAATACAAGCTGAGCTGAAATGCAAAAAGATCACTCTCCTGTCATTTGTGTCTCTTACGGAGATGGATTCAGACAAAACTTGGGTTCTCAATAAAAGCTTCAGCAGAATTCTCCTATCCCATCAAATTTCTACCTAAAAGTAAAACCATTGTTGATGAAGTATGTGTTTTTTCTTCCACTCCTTCCGAGTCACATGAATACAGGTGAGGTGACAGACTGTGTTCGTTGCATTGAAATGGTGCCCAGTGAACTGGATCATGGGATTTCAGCTCATGCAAGCTGACACAAGTAGCTGACGCTGAATCAAACGACGGAACGTTCTCCTCAGACAAATGTCTCTCTGTAGGAGCTGGCAGGAAGAAGAGAAGTTGAAACTCATTCTATTATAAAAATGCAGACAGCCTTAGCCTCTGAACGCCTTAGTTCAAGTTCTGGACTTCATATGACCGACTTATTTTGGTTGCATTAAACGATCAGCATATCCGCAACGTACAGAAGGAGCAGGAAGAGGCCACAGCAGCCGCTTAACAGCATTTATACCCCCTCAGAAGGACAAACTCCCTCTGCTATCCCTGAAACCACCTCCTGTCAGATCAGTACGGGCAGGGTTTATCTATGTTTTTAAGAAAGGGCTCAATATGCTGATCAATCACAAAATCTCTCCAGAAGCCCTAGAGGCTGACAGCTGCACAGTATTTTCTGCTTTGGAGGCTTGCCAGCTGACTTACACGCCTTATCTACTCAGGATAAGGAAAAGCGAGATGCCTGCCCAGACATTAGTTATTGCACCACTTCATTTCCTCATACTAAGTTTTCTGGAACTAAGCATTGGGCAACCGGACTAGTTATTTGGTACGAAAGACCTGATGTGCCTTGTAGTCTTCTATCATCTTCCTGAAAAAGCAAAGAAAAACCTCTTTCTCAAGCAGCAGCTGGGAATGAAAGAAGGACGACTCTTCTAGAGCGATGCTAAATGGCAAGAGGGATGACCCGCCCTGTTTAGGCGCCCGAGTTTTTCCCCACTCTGGGGGAAGAAGGGACACGCAGCGGCAACAGATCTGCCTCCATAACGAGGCGGTTACAGAGCTCCTCTCATCACCCCGTCACCGCGCTGTCAGCTCTGGCAGATTAGCCGTCAAAAACAGTTTCCTAAATCACACCTTGCTTGAGCTAGAGGACCGGACTACCGCCAGAAGAAAACGTTTCCCTCGCGCGTAGTACGCTTAGCGCTGCATCCAATGTAAATGTTTTTGGACTGAAGCCTTGCCTCGTTTCGGTACGCTCTCTGTTTAGAAGCCTACCAGATAAACTGGCCCTCATCACATCTAAGGCCTTGGAAGACTGGAGAGAGAGAGAACAGAAATCACGTAAGAAACCAGGGGGGAAGGGGACACATCTGTTATTCCATCTTCACCACGTTGCCCGCAGGCGGAAAGTTAAACACAAGCAAAACAAATACAGCTACAAGCCCCACCTTAATGGAGCAAGGCTATCCAGAAGGGTGAAAACACGGAGCGCGGAGACCACAAACACCACCCACGAGAGCGGCACCTCTGCTGCCAGCTCTGCAGAGATGGCTTTACTTGCAGGGCACAAACCGAGGAGCGGCAGGACACTCGCTGAAAAAGCTCTGTGAAAGACGTTTTAAAGCCTGCTCCAGGACAGTCTCCTGAGTGATTATCAACTCGCCATAAACTGCTAGGAGAAATGATAATCTCAGTCTTGCTCTTCATTCTGGTCTTTGCTAGTTACTATATCCCAGACGCTGTCACTGCTGCCTCCAATACAGTGAACACAACTACAGCCTGCAGCTTCTAGGTTAAATTAACTTAACTTTGTATCCTGAAAGTCCTTAATGCTCCCTGCCTTCTCACAGCTCAAAAGTTAGTTCCATTCATCTCTAAATTCAACAAGACCATTTGCTCCAACTGTTTTATTCTCCTTATGCCACAACCAGCTGCTTCAACCTGGTTAGAAGAAATTCTCATATACAAAATGCAGATTCTTCTTAGAATGGCATGAGCTTTTAACAAAACATTAATGAATCTTACAATATATTAGCATACCACCTCCAGAAATGATGACTCTATGTAGACTGCAATTTTAAGAGCTTATCTAGTTTCTTTTTGGCAAGTACAAAAAGATGCTCTGGAGCGTGCCTTAATTTAACGATAAGAACTCAAACTATTTTTTTCAAGATTTTGAGAGACATCCTTTGTAGCTTTAGAACATAAAGTATTAGTAATGCAAATCTAAGGATGCATCCCTTATTCCCCTGGATGATTCAGAAATACTTACCTCTGTGCTCAATTTCCTTCCCAGCCCCCAAGTCACCGTGGCAAACAGCAACAGCCTTTCTTCAGCTGCAAAGACCTAATACGTTTGCTGCTCCTTTCATAAAATTAATGCCTTAAAGACGACTATTGTACAAATGCCTCAAACTTCCGGCTGACAGACGCTAAAGTCGCAGGTCAGCAGGACATACAGCAATCTGTGTTTTCATTCCATCTCCTGTCTCCAACCGCCCCCCTGACACACTTCTGTCTTACAATTTTGTATATTCTTTGACCTTATTTGTTAAAGACCTTTCCTTCTTCTGGGCAAGTCTGAAGATGACTTGCTTCTCAAGATGTTCATTGCTTCTAGTCTTCCACTTCCAGTTTGCTTAAGAACATTTTCTGCCTTCCCACTTCTCCCACTGTTTCTTAGGTGGCATTTACAATGAACTTCAGCTAATTCCCTGAACCACAGGTGGAACCCGAGCAGGAGGGAGCTCTGAGCTTTGTAATCCGTGTCTCCTGGAAATACTACACTTTCACCCGGCTTTTTTTTTTGGTGGAGGTCTTTGCCTCTGTTGTACTTACGCACTCTCTGCCAAGGAAAGTACTACTCCCACCCAACACCCACGTCTGCCCCACTTGGATGCTACCCACACCCACACTCCAATGTGAAAGGGCACACGGGCAAAAGATCAACCGTGTCGCTCTTGAAGCAATTCTTGCTGCCTTGGACTACCTGATAACCAGCCTGGAAACGTGGCACACATCTTTGTCCACCTTTACTGGTATGAGCTACCAATGCGATTGAATCCACTGCAGCCACCGAACCGTAGATCCTCAATTTTACTGTCTGTAAAACAAACAAAACAAAGAACAGAAACCCTTTTCCACCTCACCCCCACTTTCTTCCCTTGGACTATATTTGCATCCGTGAATTACAAGTGAATAACGTGTACAGACTTGCTTCAGTTAACTGATGAAATAGACTCTCAAGCACCACTACTGTGTAATTGCTGAACAGACGTTTACATCTCAAGCCTAAAAAAGGCCGTAACTTGACCATCCAGCCCAACCTGCTGCATAATTTCTACCAAAACATTGCTCCCAGTAACAACTGCACTACAGCATGAGATTCAAAATTGACTTGGAAGACTTCAAGAGAACTAACCACAACCCCCGTTAACCTCTGGCAAGTTTTGAAATTTCCTCCCTTGAACTGTGTTCCTGGGTTCTACCCTGTTTTATCATGATTCTGATACGGTCCTGTTCCTGGCTAATGAAACTTGCCATTCCCTTTTTTTCCTGCTATGCTTACACACAAATATGTATTTCTCCTGTATTTGTTGTCAGTTAAGCAGCTGCTTAAGCTTCTTTTCACTAAACTTCTTAAACCTCACTTGAAAACTGTGTTTTCCTTAAATACGAGTTTATTTACTTGAAAGGGGAAACCATTAAAATATTTGATCTTGCCTGCATTTGTGACTGATTTCTCTCACTCCCCTTAAAAGTAGTTATTTAAAAACACCCAGCAAAATTCTGTAATAAGTGTCTTTACTAAAAGTCAGTAAGGCAACACAATTATGTATAACCCTCTTCAACCTGACCCAACAATGAACCAAAAGAGGGGAAAAAACCCCTTATAACCAACCTCTTATAACCAACTCTCAAAAACGTGAACAAGAGCTCCCTAAGGAGCAAAATAAATTAAGTAACATTCCTTATTCAAGAAAGAAAATTTTAAGCTTTACTCCTCAGCTAGTTTTGGATTTCTGTGAGTTTATACCCTCCTAATAACAACCATTTTCCCTTCCTAGTTTACAGAAGCATATGAAACAGGGCATTAAGAATTAGAGGGTCTAACCACAGTGTTGATCAGCTTTTACAGATCTGAAATTTAGGATATAAGGCATCTAATTTCCCTCTGGAAGTATTCAGTGTTTAGGAGGAGGGAAAAAAAAAGTTCTTCCTCAGCTGCATTTGCTCTCAAAGCTGCTGAGCAAGACATACTTAACGGACCCTAATACCTACTTAAAAGAATCTCTCAAGTTTTACAATTAGACCTCTCAATTAAGGAAAAAAAAAAACCAAAATAAATTGCTTACAGTAACATCGGTCTAATAAGTTCTACTGATAAATCTAAACAGTTTTTTTAGTTCTAGAAAGTTTACTGTTAGAATGCCAACAGGCAACTTGAAGCCCGACAGTAAGCCAGCACAAGCTCTCAGATGCTCCCCTGAAAAAATGGGCACTTGTTCTTGTGCCTATCAAACTACCACATTTTCAATTTTCATCCCTCTCCAAATTAGAGCTGTCTTAATTAAGAGAAATCCTTCACTTAGGACTTCAAGTGTAAAGGAACAACTCTTGTTTTCCCCTTTTTGGAGACCCACACTAGATAGCACTAAGATGTCGCGGTTTAACCTCAGTCGGCAACTGAGCCCCACGCAGCCACTCGCTCACTCCCCCCCCCCCCCCGGTGGGATGGGGGAGAGAATTGGAAGAGCACAAGCGAGAAAAACTCGTGGGTTGAGATAAAAACAGTTTAATTATTGAAATAAAATGATAATAATAATATTATAATAATAATAATACTACACAAAGCAAGTGATGCACAATGCAATTGCTCACCACCCGCCGACCGATGTCCAGCCAGTCCCCGAGCAGCGGTCCCCCTGGCCAGCTTTCCCCAGTTTATGTACTGAGCCTGACGTCCCATGGTATGGAATGTCCCTCTGGCCAGTTGGGGTCAGCTGTCCTGGCTGTGCCCCCTCCCAGCTTCTTGTGCCCCTCCAGCCTGCTCAGTCGGTAGAGCATGAGAAGCTGAAAAGCCCTTGACTAGTGTAAGCATTACCTAGCAACAACTAAAACATCGGTGCGTTATCAACATTGTTCTCACCCTAAATCCAAAACACAGCACTGTGCCAGCTGCTAGGAAGGAAATTAACTCTATCCCAGCCGAAACCAGGACAAAAAGTATTTTCCTACTGATCTAATCTTATCGACAGGAGGCGAGCCACATCTTTTCAGAAGACTGAGCACAAATGAGTGCTCATGCTTCCTCAGGCACTATTTGGCCTGTTTTTTCTTAAAAGGTCATTAGACCTTCCTGTTGGTTTCACTTTCCATGCAAGCACCTCCCTTAAGTAGGCTGTTGTGTTCTACACCTTATGTTTCAAACAATCCAGGATCCCCCTCTTGGTTCACAGTCAACCTCTAAAACTTTGTCCTCAGCATCTAGACAAAAGGAGTTTTGCCCAAGTTTTCTTTTATTATGGGCACAAATATTAGAATTTTGTTGTAAGACAGCTCCCTGTAGATGTCAGAATTTAAGGACAAGCACACTGCTGTGTTCAGCTACAGCAACAGTATGTAGAAATTGATTAAGCATATGAAATTGCTTAGAAAGATGAAACCCTCTAAACAGGCTACTTACACTTGACATGATCCAGAGATTTCTTCCATCCAAGTACTAGATTTTCCTTCAGCTGCAATAGTGCCAGGAACCAGATTGTGCCGTATAACCTTTGGGCACAAAGGAGTTGCAACCAGGTTCTTCACAATCCACTTTCTTCCCTATGATTGAAGAGACTAAAAATACTACAGTGTATGACAGACATAAAAGCAGCACTGGCCGTAGTCGGTAGCCAACAGGTTACGCTAGCAGAACCACTTGAAGCAAGTGCAGATCAGCATCTTCCACCTGGGAAACATCCCCAAAAAGATATTAGCCAGTGAAACTGGAAATCATCTTTGCGGATTTTTTTTTTTTTTTTTTTAAACAGAGGAATATGCACTCTCTTACAAAGGAAATCGTAGCCAAAAAACGTTTATAGGACTCTTCACCAAGTTATTAGTGCAGGGGTACTAAAGTATTTCTATTAACACAGGGAAAGTGAGAGCAGTCAACTTGCGAGGCTAGAATTTTATTGTTCCGTAAGTCAATACATATACATAGCATATTTACCAGAAATTGAAAGTCTGAGTTGTTGACATTAGCTCAAAACTTTCTTGTGCCCAAGAACTCACCTTTTATCCCAACATCGAGCAATACAGTTTGGCAAGTATAAATTTTCTTAATGTTAAATCAATTTCACTGATAGGGAACATTTCTTTTAGACCAAGCTAAATGTACCAATTTGGAGAAGAGTTAGACATGGGCTAAAGCATACAACAGTACGGTAAATGTCTGACACTTGGGTTCACAGCAGGCCATCCTCAAATCCCTCTCCCTGTGCCAACTGTACAAGCTTGTAAGAGACGAGCACTGGGAGCTCTTCTGAAGCACGGGGCGTCATCCGCAATACTGAAATTTAGTCACTGGAAGAAAGACACACCTCTATTGCTATTCAACAGTTCGATAAATCTCTAGTATCAAAAGAACCTAGCTATTATACCCAGTCAACATTAAAGCAAGGAGTTCTCACGTGTACTCCAAAAAGAGAGTTAAGTTCGTATAGGACAAACGCCGCATAGTTTCCTCATCCTGTCTCCTTCATACTTTTTGGTCACCTCACCTGTCAAATCCAATGCATTTCTGGCAACGGCTTAAACCTTTCTGAAATTTCTGCCCAGGCAGAAGTTGTTACTGCATTTAGCGCCATATCCAATTTGTTCAGTTCTTCTTAACGTGTCACTAAAGTGTAATTTACGCAATCTTAACTGAAAACTGATGCATCTCAACAGCATCTCATGAAGTAGCTTGTGTCCCTACCTGCATATGAGATACCAGTTTAGAAATTACTTCCTTTACTATGCAGTAACAGTAAAAAAAAAAGAAAGTAAGAGTTCAACTGCTGTCAAACCCATTAAAAAGCAGATAGACTATTTTACGCATAGATTAAAAATAATTTACTTTCCCAAAATAATGTACAATTAGAAGCAGTTCACACTATTTTAAACACAGAGCTGGAAAGTGTCTGAAGAAAAACTATTAAGTCTGAACGACATTGCACTGAAACAATATGCTGAAATGCTTTAAACTTCTGTCTTGCAGCACAACTGCTTGTAACCACGAATTTTTATTTAGTATGTGCACTAGGTAGGCTGTCAGACAGCTGCGAAGAGTCGTCTCTGTTTACTTTCTCCGGCCACCTCCACCACTCGCAAGCATGGTGGCCACCCGAATGAAGATGTTCAGTGTATCTGTGTAGATACCCATGCACCTAGGAAACAGGAGATCGAAGTTAATACTGTTGAACAGAAATAGTATTATTTGGTGTTTCACACCATTATACCTCATTTTTAAAAGCCTTCATGAAGCGTCTGTAACAAAACCCAACTATGATTGTCCTCAAAGCTTGATATGTCAAAAAACCCCTGTATTTTTGTTCTACCATCTGTGCCGGCAGGAACTATTTGGAGCAGTCTTAACAGACAATATACTGTTCTCATGCAGTACCCTCTGCTTTTATGCTGTACTTTTATCTGTTTATCTCCAAGAATTTTGAAGAAGGTCAGTATTATTCTAAGTATAAGAAACCAGAATCAAGGAGGTAAACAACTCACCTAAGACCAGAGAGACAACATTTACAAGCAAGTTACTTGTTAGTCAGACTTGGTCTTTACTGAGAGTCAATTAATCTTTCTTTCCCTATCTATCACACTGTTCAAGCTTTTTTATTTAGCGACAAAGACTAGTGAATATTAAGTTACTACAAAAGAGTTAACTTTTTTGTCTCAGCTGATATTGACAGGTATTTTCAGAAAGCAGCTATAAATTCTCCCAGCAATGCTTTAGAAAACAAGAATACTTTTTAGAAAGTACTGCTGGAAGCGTGACACCACACATTCAACCCCCTTTCTCTCATTTCAGGCAGATGGTTTCAGTTTTAACTCCACTAGCTATTTTCGCATTGTATTTTTAAACCCTGTGATTCTTCACATTTAACAGCAATACGCTTTTGAACAGTAAACAAAAGGTCTGGCTGTTTTTAAAGCATACTACGATACAGCTTGAAGCAAATTCTTACACAGACAATGAGATCAGCTGTGTTAACACAGAATACTTACGCATTGATTGGATCATACTTTGGTACTCCGTAATACGGAATAGTTTCTGCACGCTTGATAACATGCTGCGTATCGTAGAGCAGGAACATGCCAAAGAGTACCAATCCACCATAAACAGCTACCGAATACAAGCCAGCACCAAAAGCAGAAGTAGGAGGCAAGAACATGGATCCTGGAGAGGAATGTACAATAGCGTTAAAGAAAGCTACTATACGTATCTGCTACTCCGAGGCGGGTCAAATTTCAGTTACCGTAGCACATGTTTTTCAATGAGTATTCAATTCTCAATTTGCGGCGCGTATTTGATACCAAGAGCTTTAATACGCAAGCTGAAGATGCCACATAAACAACCTGATCCAGTAATTTTGAACACCCTAGGGAATCACGTGTACTTTCCTTCACGTGTAAGTGCGTCTGTCCCTAGGACAATAACAATGCCTAGAAACACGTAAGGGAGAAGAGCAATTGGATCAAGAACTATGATCACGTTTACTATCTTCCCTAGTCACTGGCAGCAACTAAAAATACAAGCCACAACTATCGGCCGTTTGTCAGATTAACACCTGTCAGAACTGTAACTTCATCTTTGTTTTCAAGAACAAATTTAACAGAGTATTTTCTGCTGTGCTAGAGTTGTAAGGCAAATCTTAACTGGACAGACCAGTCTACAATTAAACATGAGCTGCATCTTAGCAGCTTAAGTTTATAACCTACTTTATCTGACAGTATTAAAACAGTATTTTACCAATTGAAGAGGCAAGAACAAAGCCTAAGCCTATTCCAAGTGGTCCTCCCATGTTCAGAAATTTTTCACTCGGAGCACACATGGCCACAGTGGAGAGCCCTCCGACGATTCCAGCGGTATACCAGGCAGCTCTGATCAGCAAAGGACCTCCCAAGAAGGCTAGAGGAGCCACCACTGCACCCATGACACCTAGCCAAAGGAAAACAAAACGACACCCATGAGATTTGGTAAAAACACCACCTGCCAAAACCATTTTCTTTTTTTTTCCGGTCAGATAACATGGCTCAATCTAATCTACCTAAATGATAAAATACCAATGCACTTGATCGTGCACCTATCTAGATAGGTGCACAATAAACTGGCAACCTTAAATTCCATGACCTACTTTTATCCAGCTCTGTAGAGTACTTCAAGGAGCTGGTCTTTGGAAGAAAGACTAACAAAAGTCAACATATCGATCTGTTCAAAACAGAGCTGGTAAGAGATACTCAGCATAGACTAATCGACTACATAATAGCCATAGGAACACTCAACACTGAAAAGCAGGGCAGATTTCTGCTACAATAATTAGACAAGTAAGTGTCAGACTTTTTGCTAAAGTCTTGTATGAAACCTCTATCTAGTCCATTAGTATCACATTAGGTTGTTTAACTTAGTAACAATCACTACAATAAACACAATTTCTTCTTGGTAGAAATGTTAGCTCTTGAGAGGCAAATATGATTCCAGTGCCTAACACCCACGTGTCTTTCCTGAACCATAAATTATTTCTGGCAAAACAGTTTTGAAAAATGATAGCCATGGTTATTTGAAGCAGGTACCATTAGTGAGAAACCGATCTGCACTCACAGCTTACGTACCTGATGGGAACACGTATCTAAGAAGCTGTTTAACACCAAAAATCTCATTTTTCTAGTCAAGTTTTGAAACACTTTCCTATCCTGTACAGCTGAAGAACGGCAAGTGTAGGCAATAGTGCTTACAGAAGCTATAGTGCCAGAAAGCAGTCACAAAACCAAAGCAGCTATGAAACCAATTAGTTCTATCCAATGTGGCATATACATATCTCAAATTTAACTTGAGCATGACTTTTAGAAAATTATGAAAAAAAAATATTAAGAGTTGTGTTAAGGACGCTTAAGAAATCTTCCTGACATTCAGGAAGTTTTATTGGTCTCTGAAAAATCTTAACTCTCCTACAACAGTATATAAAAATTTACCTTAAAGTCAAAGTTTTGTTAAAGTAAGAATCTGGTCACACTGAAGCACAGACACCTCTACAACGAACACTAAAATCACATACCTGAATGCATCATCCAAGCCAAATGTTTAGCTGCTGGATTATTTTCATAGGATATGGACCTGACCAACATTCCAGCACCAATCATAGCTGCAAAAGTTGCACCTATTGCCTGTAAAAACACCATTACAGAGCTCAAGTTAGCATTAGGACATACGGTCTCTGTTCTAACCTCCTAGTCTAAAAGTCAATAGTGTAATTCTGAAAAGAGCAACCTAATTCATAACTGGAACGTTTGTCAATTTTACTCCTGTAAGGTTACAGTCAAATCTTCGCAGATCCTAGCTTGTGGCAATTCCATTTTACTTTTACTCAGTCTTCTAGGAATCCCAAGTTTAGCAGTAAGATAGCAACAATCTCTTAGTTGTGTAAGGTAAGAGAAGGAAAACATACGGTTCTGCGCCCTTACTCTAATCCTCATTAAGGTACCTGAAATGTTAGCCTTACTTTTTTCTTGTACATTTCTCCACCCAAAGCCAATACTCGGTTCACATGCTTTTGCTACCAACGATTTTCAAACCTCATTGCCTCCTCTTCCTGATGATTCTGAGCAGAATCATCCAGCAGCTAGCAAACTGGTCAGAAATGCGCAACTTTGGTTTGTCACCAAGGATGCATTATTAAATTAATCTCCGTAAAATTATGTAGGTGTCGGCATTTAACTGTTATCGTTCCACTCCACTTAACACGCTGAATATGTACTAAGCAGACACATTTTGTTAGCAGTTTGCCTGGATGATTTGCCTACCAGTATCATTTCAGCCTTGGCAAACAGGAGACAGCTTTCAAGGAGCCGTACAGAAGAGCACAGGGAGGAGTAAGAATGCATAGGGACCTCAGTTTCCATTTTTAGAAAGTGATAAAAATAGTGTCATTAGCCTCAGATGGCTATTTATAACAGGTTCTTACTTGCGTGTAGCTGGTAAGGATAGCATAGCATTTTTTTGCTCGTGTAGTTTGTCTTTGACAAACTATCAAAGAAGGATAGAAGGTGCATGTCAGCATGTAATTAGAATCACCAAATCTTAAATGACAAAGTATCATTAGGATACTTAAGTAGTCTTTATGGATAAGGACACCAGCGTAAGTGAAGTTTTGCCTTGCTTTTCACCGAGTAGTTTACACTTCACATTTTTTGTATCAACCATCACATTTGGGGTCTTTTCTCAGTAAACGTTTTTATTTTTGTAATATAAGCTTACC
Organism: Aptenodytes patagonicus; assembly: GCF_965638725.1. Taxonomy (NCBI): domain Eukaryota; kingdom Metazoa; phylum Chordata; class Aves; order Sphenisciformes; family Spheniscidae; genus Aptenodytes; species Aptenodytes patagonicus. The sequence continues at coordinate 2,579,484 of NC_134953.1, forward strand.
AGCCAGGAGCCTCTTGTCATAAGGCTCATGAGTGCCGGAGATCTGCTTACTGCTACAGCAGACAGTGCCGTCAAGCCAATGCTTCCCGCAAAGTACATGTAAGTAGAGTGAATTCTGTCTTTCACATACTGTGGCCAAATACTGAAAAATAAGCAGTCATACATAGCTGTGCAATTACCAGTATCAGAATGAAGACCAACTAAAAACACAATCAAGCTGTTAAATACATTCATAGCTATGGATATAAGGGAGGTTTCATAATAACGGTGTGGTCTAGCAACCTCTGCCACGAGTTTCCCTTATAACAGGGGGCTGAACTTTCAAACCTTGCTGGTCTAATGTAACATTACTCTCTAGGAACACCGCAAATTACAAATAATCCTAATTATAGTTAAATTCTAAGGAGGAAGCATACATGGGAAACAGAATAATGAATGCTTTCTAACTACGGAAAAATAGAGAACGGTGTATATATAACAAACTGGTTTAAGGAAAAATGTCTGCAGAATGTGTACTGGGCACCGAGTAGCCTGCTGAGCAGCTCACAAATTGCTGAGTCACAGTGCACACGATTATCTGACATCACAAGACACAAATGTCATTTTGAGAGCTCTCACAATAGCAACGGACCTAGACGTGAATGAGTTTCTGCAGTATGATTTGGTCATACTACAGACAAGAAACTTTCCCTGCTAACACCAAATTTAAACACAGTGCACACATTTTCTCCCATTTTACTCTTTTGACCCATTACTTCAAGGCTTGTGGAGAACAAAATTACAGATAGCTGTACCGATGAAAAGCTTCTCATAGATACAACTAGCAAGCACTCAGTATGAATGCAGAAGGTCATTTCCAAATATAAACGTAGAGTAAGTGAAGCAAAGTATCTCCAGAACTCATTTCTCCCAAGCCCATGCTTATCACTAACCTCTTTTTAAGTCTAACTATTTGGTTTTGCCATCACAGTCAGGTTTTTGCTGGCCAAAAAGCAATACACCAAAGTTTTAAGCAAAACACATTTATTAGAGCAGGGCTTATGCCATGATAAGTAGCATGTTCAAAGGAGACTCTCCAACATGCTGTACTGAAGTTTAATGAACAGCCTCTCAGGAACACCATGCAAAGTGGTCTTAACAATATGTTTTACAGAAGACCACCCTTCATAAGTTATCTGTGGCACACCTCATAAGACATATTTATATACTCTTCATAAATAAATTCCAAATTTAGCAAAACAAAGGAACTCACTTAAGTCAATATCCATTTAAGCTTGGGGAATTTAAATTTTGCTTTTAGTTATATGCTTTAAAATCCTGCACAGACCGAGGCAAGGGCTTTCTGTTCGAGCTTAAAAAAAAAATAAATGTAAGCTGTGTGTACACTGGGTAATACCAGCTGAAGAACAGATGCATATAAAGAGGAGGAAGATTCACTTAATGTACCCTTTACTTAAAACAGTAAACCATCTTACTTACACAGCTCTTTCAATAGCTCCGATCTCACTGGACATGCCCATTCCATAGTAACAGAGGGCCCCCAGGCCAACAGCAGCCCCTCCAGCAACAATAAATCTCCCCAGACGGTCAACTGTATAAAAAAAAAATCCACACTCTCATGAATGCTTTTTCTTGGCTAGTTAATAACATCCTCACATGAGTTTTGTTGTATCTGTAATAGCTGATCCATGTTAGGATTCTTTCTTAAAGCTCCACTTAACTTTAAGTCATTGCATTACCAGTTCTCAATGAGCTACATGTGAAAAACTCTAGATTCAGCCTACTAACACATAAACCAGACTAAAAAAATAAGAGACCAGCTAGTAACATGCCAGGTTTACTGACCTTTATTACAGTGACAGGAATTCCAACACAAAACCAGTTAAGAGGTTCTCCAACAGAAGAGTTCACCTGTCAGCTGGTTTAGTATACCATTTCACTACCCAGCTCGCTATGAAACAGGAGAAAAAACTAGAGACTGTGTCCTTTCCTCTCATTCATCTGCCCTTAATCCTTGCTCCTTCAAGAGCTCTTTGGTGGCAATTAGATCCAGATCAGTTTAAAAAGGGATTTCTAAAGCTCATGGGCAACAACACATGACTTACTATTGGTTTTTACTGTCTGATTTTCAGACATACTGCCTGTGTGCCACATATCAGATTACTGCTACAAATACAAATATCAATCATAAAATGTTGTTATAACTGAAGTAAGAGCAGTTGAGACCAAATACTTTCAGTTGTATAACTCCCTAAGACTACGCTTTTTCCTAATGTGTTATAGCCAAGACACTATCTAGCCAATCTACATATATTCCATTTGTCAATTCAGTCCTACTACAGGACATTTACAAGTCTGTTCTGCTGAACACTGCTATCTAAAAAAATCCCTTTGTAATCCACTGAAATTACGATCCACACTAGATGTACTAGCAAGCACAGTAAACCCATGCCTTACATAACCGTAGCACCAGAAACTTTTTTTTTTGCAAACTGCACGCACGCTGTAGAAAAATCCTTCATTTAAAAAGTATACAAAGGAGACGTAGCAAAGCAAGTGTTAGTGTATTTTTTTTTTAATATCTGCAACCACGTCTCCATTAAGAGACAACCATTTTTTACTTAATAGTTCTCAACAGCAGCTTAAAGTAGAGACAAGAAGGAATTTCTCTATACTGTGACATATCTGCAGCTTTAAACTTTACAAGGAAAGAAAAACAGAGAAACTGTCTCCAGTCGTTTGAGGGAGATCGCTAAGCAAACTTACACATGAAACAATATTCTTTGTCTCTTTAACGGTTTGAAGGAAACCGATTCACGTGAGGACGTTTCAAGTTAAGCTTCAAAGATTCTCGGTATTTAAAGCAGAGCTACTCTACCTTTAAGTGCCGTTTCTGCAGATGGCTCAAATGCTGCTTCTTTAATTTCCTGGCCAATTTTTCCACGCCTTACACCCGTTCTTACTCTGGTGGCATAACACTGTTGGATTCAGAAATAACATAAGAAAGGTTCAATGACATAAAAAAGAAGACATTTCTTATCAATTCACTTGCTACACTTAAAATTGCTACATAGTCTCTTATTCATCTGTGCTTACCTCCCAAAGACTGTGCTCAAGGAAAACAACTGAACGTTAAAGCGTAGGAAGCTTTGTGAATAACGTTCACACATTCTAGAAGTACAGAACCAATGCAGTGAATTTCAGAAGCTGAAGTTTTCAGTCTGCGTTTCTTCTACTCTAGTCCCACTGTACTAAACAAGGCCACGAGGCTTTTTTTTTTTTTTAGTCTAAAAACATACTCTTCAGTTAATTTTGTAAAAAAATTATTTTGCTTTCTATGTAAAAACACTCTTCATGGAAACACTTTTACGTAAAAAAAAATTCTTGCAAAACACTTATACTTTGCAGACATAAATTTGGGAAAGCAGTACGAAGTCTTTGTTTTCAACTCCAGCCTTGATTTAGAGAACAAACCTTGAATGAAGGCCATAAACTTAAGATTTTTAAGGCTGACAAGCTCCAAATAAATATAGCATGCTGCTCAAAGTCTTAGGAAGCTGCAAGAGCAACACAGAATAAGCTCATATTTAAGTTCAGAAACAACTTTTGAAGTTTCCTTATAATTTTTCCCAGGAATTTCTAAATTATTATACAGACACCTGAGCAACCAAGAGCTCACTCAAAGCTGTGAGTTTGTTTTAACACTAAAACCTGAAATCTACAAGCATTGTTATCATCAGCCATCAGAGCAATAAAATTCAGGAAGTTTACCATAGCACTTCAGGTTTTTTTGTGTTTTGCATCTAACCAAATCTAGCCCAACGCTGTAATTATGTAGCACTTGCCACAGAAATAAAACCACCACAAAAAAACCCCCTCAAGACAAAACAGCTGACAAAAACCCCCCCAACACACCTACAAACTTAGGATGCTTAAAACAGTTTTCTATGCTTAAGAGGAAAACACAAAGGAGGTGAAGAATTTGCCATTGGCACTTTCACCAAGATGATGACAAAAGAGCAATGCTTCCTAACGGTTGTGAGTTACCTGGGCGGAAAGCAAAAATCAAACGTCTTCTCTCAATAAAGAATAAACAGACAGCGTCTTAGGATAACAACAGTCCAGTTCTTAAAATTGCTGGTAAGATGCACGATAGTCCTACCGTAGTTCAGAAATTGTTCTAACCTGGGCTACAGCTCTAAACACATATTGGGACTCAAGTCTTTGAAAAGAAAGTTTTTACTTTAATATTATATTTAAGACTCTTACTTGGAAACAGGGAGCTAGGAGGAGGTCAGACAAGAATTTCTGCTCCTCCCACCTTACATAGTAAGGCTTGTCCATCACTACCTACCTCCTTTAAGCTCTTTTTTCCAGTAATTTCAATGGGGAAATAGTCATTGGAACAGAAGATATTATTTCAATTGCTCTTAAACCCCCGTTTTTTTGACTGAGTAACACTCTTCCTTCAGTACATTAGAGCAGGTACCTCAAACAAGCAGAAGGCTCGTGATCGTTCAAAACAGGTACTCCATGCAAAGCGATTCTTTTGGCAAAACACTCAACTTTAAAGTGTCAGTAGTCAGAACCTTTAGAAAAGAGAATTACCTTACCTGGTTAGGCTGCCACAGCCTGTATGCCTTTATATTGGAGCTCCTCAAAGCTGGGGAAGCCTGAGTAATGGTGGGGCGGATAGTCTGGCATGATAATGCCCTCAGGCATACTAGCCTCGCAGCCAGCATGGTCACTTAGATAATTAGATAACACTGTGTTCCTGCAAGTACACAAGAAAATATGCTTTACTATTTTGTTATGTGGTTTTCAGACAACAAGGTACATTTACTACTTACTCTCGACTACGCCACAGCCTGTAATAGAAACGGTATTATCACTAGAGCACTGTAGCAAGAGCCAGAACCTTCATGCAGTTAACTCTGTTCTATCTATATTTGCCTCCCATTTCCATCAAAGACTTATCTCTCACAACTTACCCGGAAACAGGAGGACGTACCACTTTCCATACATATAAATGTTTGAGCTACTTCGGCAACTAACTTTCATTTTGAGACGTAACACTGCGTGAGTACTCTGCCCTCCAAATTTACATAAGCTTCAGCTAAGTATAAACCCAAATGAGTAAAGAGCATAACGTACGTGGTGGAAAGAGTTTTAGAGAGGTTTTAAGCTACCCTTTGAAGAATCGATTAGCTTTATAGACGCGGCATTCCGTCAAGGTCACAGCCCAGAACAGCAAGTTCAGGTCGTCTTGCGCAGTTGTGATCCGAGAGACGCCGCTCATGGGCAAATCGACGGCACGAGCAGGCACCAGCCTGTGTATTCCATGGGTAGCATGAAAACTGCTAGCGTGCTGCCGCAAACAGTGCACGCCTTACACATAAAAAAACCCCCCAAGCCCTTGCAGTTACACGTACTTTAATTATGACTATATACAACCCCTGACATCACAAGTCACCCCAACCACCAACACGTTTTTTCAAACAACGGTTCGTAGCTCACACGCACGGGGCCCGATATAACTTAAGGGCGTTCGACACTAGCTTTAAACACGCACGAGAAGCGAGCACCCGCAGAGACCCCTTCCAGCCTAGGCAGGGCGGCGAGGACCCCCGCGGGGCCAGGGCGGCGGCCAGCGCTCGCCGAAGGCCTGGGCCGGGCCGCGGGCCCTCGCTCGCTTCCGGGCCGGGCCTGGGCCCTGTTCCCGCCCCCCCCGCCGGGCCCGCCGCCGCGCCCCAGCGTGGCACCCGCGGCACCCGCAGCCCCGTCCCGCAGCCGCCCCACGCCTGTCGCCGCGCACCTGCCCGCTCCGCCCGGAACGGCCCCGCTCCGCTCCGCTCCGCTCCGCCGCTGCGCCCGCAAAACCGGAAGGACGCCTCAGGAGCAGAGGTGACGTCCGGCGGCTCCGCGCGCTGCCGGTGACTGGCTCGCTCACCCCACGTGACTCCAGCGCCTGCAAGCGCCATTGGCTCGAGGGGGCCGGGTGGAGTGACGCGCCGCAGGCTCCGGGACGGGCGCGGAAGCCATCTTTAATAAGGGCAGGGAAGGTTCTGGAAGCCCCCTCCGGCCGGGCTCTGCCTTAGGCAGCTCTGCATGTCGCGTACCGCGCACCAGGCGCTGCCCGCGGTGCAGCTGCCGCTCCCCCCCCCCCCCCCGGCAGGCGGAGGAGAGCCGCCGCCCTCGCTCGCCGCAGGGCGAACGGCGCTGACCACCAGCCATTTCACCCGCCGCGGCGACATTTCGCGCGCGGGGGGGGGGGGGGGGAGAGGCCAGGCCGTCCCCCGCGGGGCGAGCTGCAGGCGGCCGGCCGGCCTGGCCTCCGCAGATGGCGGCCTCGGAAGTCTCAGCTCCCCCGGGGATTTTAACCGCGGTCCCCCTCGGTGCAGGCACGGAGAGAGAGAGAGGTGCCCGCCTCTGGGTCGGCCCCGAGGGCCGGGGAGGGCTGCCTCGCCTGCCCCCCGGGGCCCTGCGCGGCAGCTGCTGCTGCTGCTTGCCAGCAGGTGGCACGAGCTGTGCGAGAGGGCCCGGGCGAGGCCCCCAGCCTTAACGTTGCCTCCAAGGAGCGTAACGGTCCCTCTTCTTCTCGGCGCTTCTCCCCCTCCCTTTATGCCCGTTCGCTGAGGCAGGGAGGAGAGGTCTGGCAGCGCGTGCACCCGGGGGTGGGTGGGGGGGCTGCGGTGGCCGCAGCGGCGAGCGGCTGGACCGCGGCGGCCCAGCGGCAGCGGCCGAAGGCGTGCCGGGCCGCTGCCGGTGCCTGCCGCCTGCGTCTCCTCCGTCCCTTGGCCCTGCTCGTGGCCTTTTTGTCACCGTTGCGTGTGAATTTAAGTCTTGCCCTTTCTCAGGGTGTCGGAAAGGTCGAGAGCTTTCCCTTCCCTTTGTGGCAGAGCTGTCTAGTCTGAACTGGGAGGTAAATCTCCCCCTTTGTTAACTTCTCCTTGGAGTTACACCGCTCTTCCATGTGGATGTATTACCCGCTTTAAGGCAGGTACCCGCATGCCAGATAAGCACAAAATAACGGTATTGCGTACATAAATTACAGAAATGGATGCTTCCAGCCCTAATCCTAGCCTTCCCCTGGGCAGAGCCTTGCAAGGGCGCTCCAGCCCTTCCAGGGGCTAAGCGTTCCCCTTTTGGCTAAACTAATTCTCTATCGGCAGCTTCTTTCCAGCTTCACTCCAACTGGAGCTCCGAGCTTTTTTCCCAAGCTTAACCCTAACTCTAAACTGAGCCCTAGGAAAGACACAGCAGCGCTGTCCTGGACTATCAGTTCCTCGGGGGGATATTCTTTTTGCAGCCCTTCGTTTCCTTTGGCAGCTCAACTTCAACTGGAGGTCCACCTTTTCCTTTCCACCAGCCCCAACCCTAAGCCCAGGCTGAGCCAAAGGCTTGTGATGTGGCTCATTCCAGAGCCTTAATATTACCGGGAGAAGAATTCTTTTGGCAGCCCTATTTCTCCTTTGCCAGCCCCATCCCAGCTGCATTTCAGGCTTGCTTGTTCTCTCAACGCTAGTGCTAATCCTAACCCTAGTTCGAGCTATAAGCCAGGCGCTATTGAGAAACACAGCATTCTTCGGAGGAGAACTCTTCTGGCAATCCTACGTGCGCTTTGGCAGCCCCTTTCCAGCCCCGCTCTAGCTACAGCTCTGTTGTTTCTTTCAGCCTTAACGCTACACATGGGCATGGTTCTTCACAGGCAAGTAAAACAGACTGTGAGAGCCTTGAGCAGGATCAAAGACAAATATAACCAAAAAAAAAAGGGGTGTTGAATATACAATTAAGTACAGAAATAGAATGAGTGTTACAGATACACTTTTGAGGATTGTGAGATTAGCCTTTCTGTATCTTGGAACCTCCTTGTTGATAAGAAAGGAAATACAGTGAACGGCTAGTTTGCAAAATGAAAGTCAGATAAGAGAGGTCAGATGTGGGAGAGGTTTAAAAGTGCACCAGCACTCGAAGAAGAATTTGAGAAGAATGAAGCAGAAGAACGCATGACAGAAGGGTGGAAATTCCATCAGAGGGGGCCAAATCTAATGGGATTCGAGGTCTGATTCTTACTCTGACGCTTGTTTGCTTTCCTGTGGAGTAAATGAAAATCCAGAGCTTTGAAGTCTATTGCCCCGAGGTCTCCTACAACGGAAGAAAAAAATGCCAGTTTCAGCCACAAATATGTTGTTTATTTAGAGACTTCTAGTGTTTATTTCAGAGTTTTTAACATTCTATAATTGTTAGGTACTAAAGAATTCATTATAATAATTAATATTTAAATTTATAATTCAGTTATTAATAGTCATAATTTATGCCAGGAATCAAACTTACCTCTTTTACTACAGCATGTAATCACGTAAAAAAAACCTCCTGGGACTTTCAGATAAGATCCTCAATCCAGCTCTGACCCAAATTGTTTCTTAAATAGATAGTTTTGCCAGAAGCAGCACAAATCCACGCAGGGCCCACACTGCAGCAAATTCAGCTGTTGAGGCTTTTTCACAGAAACTTGCCTGCTAGCAGATACTCCTTTTCTACTAGATGGTCAACACACGTAAATGTTCTAGCTAGCGAAATCGGTGCTTGAGCGAGAAACTGGCCTCTAATGTAAACAGGTCCTAAACCATCTAAGTTTTTGAGTTAAAACCAGCGGGTTGGATCCTGTCTGCCAGCGCCGCTGTGTGACGGTGTGCTCCCCCGCCCAACCTGGCCTTTATCTCCTGTAACCCTGCCTAAGTGAGAACTACCAGGATGGTCGTTCATGGATGCCGACGGTGATACTTCCTCCATTAACGACGTGGATTCGGGAGCCAGATAACGACACAATAGCCCTTGGTTATCGTGAGAAATACGCCCACCTAACCACAGTTATCGGTATGCAAATATGACTGTGGGTCAATCCTCTTACCCCTATAGATCGTGAGCAGCCCAAGAGCCCCTTGAGCTCTCCTGCACGGCAGCGGGCTGCGTGGCGGGATCTCCCCTTGAGTAGGGACGCCTCTCAAGGTTACTCCTCGAGGCTGAGAGATTCCTTGCCGCAACAGATCCTCGGTAAGTGACTAACAGCATGCTAAACTTTGAAATCTTAGCTAAGTGATATAAAGGATTGATTGCGCATAGATAATCCTTTAGACATAAACCGTTGACCAAGACTGGGACTAGGTTTGGATCCAGCCGCACCTAGACTCCTCCCTGAGAAGGAGTTTAGAAAGCAAGGGGGTCCCTTCTGAACCTCACAGCTCAACGGGAGGGTCTCCCTGACAGTAATGTCTGACCCTGTCCTCTATGCAGTAAAGAATTAAGTGTACCTTGCCATCGAATCTTGTTCACTGTCGCATTTACCATTGAACTTTGTTAATTCACGCTTTAACTCACTGTTTTCTATCAATAAAGTGTTGTTGCTTCTCTCTTGGGAGTGAAGTGCAGTCCCACTCCATCCGCGACAGACTGTTACAAGACCATTTCTCTCAGGCAGGAAGGCAGCAGCTTCAGTCCCTCCGCCACCTGGTCTTACTGCAGAGCCTCAAAGCAGCTGGCTGTGCTTTTGCAGTAGTTCAAGCTCACGCTGACGAAAGCATGGATAACAGCGTGACAGTGAGGCTCATATAAACAGGAAAGCTTGTACCAACATAAAAACTTCCTACAATTTTAATTTCAACAGGCCATGCTTTCACCTACAACATGTTTTGCATTAGCTGGAAATCTTACAGTTCTCTAAGCAGGGTCAAGTACAGCTTGATATTAAAGGGTTAATGTCCAATTAGAAATTTTGCAAGATCCGAAAACACCGTTGTGAAGGGACTTGAGTATCCCAAAGGGATGTGTGAAGTTGGCGTGGCAGGCAGCGGGGCAGGCTCCAAGCCCTGCCTCTCTGCCAGACAGGAGCCGGGTGAGGGAGCAGCCCTTTGCCAGCTTCCCAGCCTTGCTAGTTCCACGGAGTGAAGCTTCCCATCAACGGCTGCTGCCCGGGCGTAAGGGATGGTGGTCTCCGGCTAGCCGTGCCCAAGGGGGAAAGCTGATCTGACTGCCTGACTCCCAAAGAGACTGGTCCAAGCTCCCTTCCTCAAGTCTTGTACGAGAAACATCATCTATTTTCAAAAAATAAAGTCAGTCCGTTCCTACAGATACATGGTTTCTTAAGAGATTTTGTTGTCTTGCCATGAAAGTGAGAGTCGCAAGCAGGGCAATCATCTTCCAGGAGATGCCACGTGACATACTTTCTGCCGCGCGCTCTGCCTTGCCAGCCACCTGAAACGGGACCGTAAAGAACTCTTACGTTTAGCCCAGTGCAATCCTGGAAAGCCGCATGAGCCACTAGCAGCCCGTTACTGTGTTAATAAATAGGGTCGGCGTCAATTTTGAAGCTTGAGCTTTTAACTCTGCAGCTCTGGCATCCTCCTGCAGAAAAAGACGTCTCTGTCAGTTGTTCACATGGCTGTGTTCATCAGCAGAAAATAAATAAATCTGTGGTTAGCACAATTTCTCCTTGGGGTAAACTTTGCCATTGAAGTTTTTCCAACTAGAGCTGAAGAAAAATGTTTTAAAGGTTTTCTGGCTGTGCTGACTCTAGCACTCCAGATACCTCTCCCAGCAGATTACAGGGGACTTTTGGACTTAATCTGTTCCTGCTGTTCATGTGACAAACGCATATTCATTAAGCATCACGTTCTTATTTTAGATTAGATATCCTAAAACAGCGCAGCGCGGAGGGAATTTGGGGAGGACAGTACTGATGTCTTTCTCAAAGCCTGGCAAGAAAAAAAATGCCATTAAACAGAATATTACTTTACCATGGAAGAATAAAGTATTTGGATACAGCTCCTTCCACGCAGGAATCCGAGCAGGAAGAACAGGCCAGGATGTGCCAGAAGTGAAGCAGCGTCAGTATTTTCTACAGGTGTGAGAATTTTTGGGGTCTTGGTTTATTCAGCTGGATCTCAAAGCATTGCAAACAGACAGTTGCTTCGTTACAGTGGTACGGAACTGTGCTGACACTGAGGTTAGTGTCTGCACTCATTTCTGTTACAAAGTTTGCACCTCGTTGGTTTTAAAAAGCATTGTGCTGAAATTTGGACTGCAGCTGGTATATTTTGAGGACTTGCATGTATATTTACATTAAGCAAAAGTGACTTCAATGTAGTAATATTGTATCTGGAATTGGAGAAAAAGTGTGTGTGTGTGTGAGGAAATTCCCTACACATTGTCGTAACAAGCATCAGCTATAAGGAATTTCACATTTTATCTATCTTGCTAAAATAAAATGAATGCATAGTGGCAGGCACTTCTGGTGTAAAGGAATGTCTTCTGGGTTGTTTAAGAGACGGCTGGATTTTTGTGTGTGTAAAAAAATGGTGTTCTGAGCACAGCAAAAATAGCCTTCTATAGTTACTGTAGACATTTAAAAACTGCATTTATATATACATTTGTGTAAAAAAAAATCATTTAAGAATAGAAAACAAACAATATATCTGTTTGCAACCTCTGAAATAGCCTGGAAAACAAAACAATACATCTTGAAGAACAAAAATAGCAGCTTTGTTTTAAATGTGCATTTTCAGACCGCTAGAGGTGTTCTGCCTGCTGTCAGTACTTTTCGTGAAAAACAATGCTATGAGTACACGTACGAGTTTGCCCTGCGAGTACTCGGCAAACTCCCAGCTTACTAAGGAAGAACTCTTTCAGGTAGAATTTATGGAAACACGCGTGTCATAGGGTGGCTTTATGGGAGGAACAGGTTCTGTTGGGGTTTTTTTCAGTCAATACAATGTTTTCCTTCTCAGGCATGCTAAAGAAAGGAGCGTCGTATCAAACTGTGGTGATAAAGCAGCTCTCGCTCTTCAAAGCCCTAAGGGAGAAAAAAATCTAAATGGCCAGATCTTCTACTGAGAAGTTCCTTCATCCATTTTTTTTGATCATTCCTATTTAGGCCCTATTTTGTAGAAATGCTTTTGTTTTTATATTACCTGAGAGGAAACGTCACCCAGGTTGCGTTCAACATTTTTGTAGGTTGGATTCCCTACGGCCATACCAATAATCCTGATGAGCTCCCGTCTCTAATCTGCATCTGTTTCCTTAGGGAAGAGGCACAGCTACCTTTGCTGCAGCCTTCTTGGCGGTACCGCCTTGCTTGACCTAGCACAGCCGTCTCCTCTTGCTTACTCTGCGTCTTTTCCTGGTCGCTGCAAGAGCCCCGGGCCTTTTCTCGCTACTTGCGACGTTCCCCCAGGCTTCACCTCGGTCACGGTTCTAACACCCTGCGGTCTGCTTCCAAACCCGCTACGTTTTATCCTTGCGTTCTCCCTGACCTTCGTATCGGTCCCTTCCGTTCCCGCTCCCATACCAGCTGCGAATGTAATCAACTCTGGGTTAAAGGCAGTTGCAATCCCTCCCTTTATTTTCTTAACAAGAGGTCCGCTTACTTTTTTCAGAGGTTAAACAGGGATTTTGATACTAAAGAGCATTTTCTTTCAAAACACACCGTGGGATTCGTCCTGGCCTAGACAGCCTGTAGCCATTTAAAAACACATCTTTTTGCCCTGCCAAATGTTAATGCTAAACTTTATCAACTACTGAAATAAACTTCAAAATTCAGAAGTTTGATATCAAGTCTTATATTTTCCATTAATTATGTATTTTACATCTCATTTGGAAAATGAGAGCTAGAGCATTCATTTCTATTCCCAAATTCAACCAGGGTTAAAATACGTGAAGGTAAATAAACTCAGATGTCAAATCCCCAGTTCGGTAAATAGCTTAAGCTTGTGAGGAACTACGATACTACTTGGAACAGCACTCTAATGTATTTAACTTGAAGCACACGCTCAGAACTGTTGCTTTAGTCACTCAGGAGTAGTGCTTTGGTTACTCAAGTGCTCAGAGATAAATGAAGATGAGTGCTTTGGTGAACAAGGACCTGACATTGTATGGTTATAAATGACTACACAAGGTAGAACATTTTGTTCACTGAAGATTCTATTTGAATAAATTGTACATAAAAGGCATTTCTTTTTCTTGATCCATGTTTTAGAGCCTATAGCATGAATTATTTATTTACATCACAGAATTAAAAAAAGCTAAAACAGTTTAGAAATATTTTTGAATGAAAGGGTGAAATCTACATTTACAGCGTGAGACCTCTCAACCTCCAAGAAATTGCTATTCGTTTTGTTTAAATACAACAAATACTCATTTTCCTAAATGCCTGTGGACTCTATACTGCAGCAAAAATGAGCCGGGGCTTTTTCTAAAATCGCTGTTTGTGCTTTCTAATTACTTTTAACATGCAGGGCATGTTCTTCTGCATGTTCTTCTGCAACTTCTTGCAAAAAAAACCCTCTTTGAAATTCAGTAAGCTTTGATTTAAAGTGATTGGTTTGCACCTGGATGGAGTGAAATTTTCTTCTTGGGAAGTTTATTAGTACATTAAAAGATGCAAATTAATTCATAATTCTTTCAGCTCATTCTCTTGGGAACAATTACACAAGGAAATTATTAATGTACAAGAAAACAACAGTTAATCTCAGAGGGCAACAGGGGTGTGGAATATATGAAAACATTTAGACCTAGGTAATAGCAGAACTCGGTTATAATAATAACAGTTCATAAACCTATTTTAATTTTTCTTTGTTTGTAAACTGATAGCAGCCACATGGTGCACACAGGGAATCAAAGGCCCTGGCAAAATGAGCGTACAGTCAGAGGCCCCGTTTTCAGTGAAGTGCTGCGGAAACGCAGTGTGAGGAGTTGAACACATGCTACCAGGGCTTCTAGGATCACAGCCAAATGTAAGGCTTCAATCAGTTCGCCGGTTTCAGTGTCTCTGATGTATGCCACTCCGTGATGATTGCATACAAGGCTATCATTTCAATGTAAGACTCTGCGCTCTGATAAATAAGCCCAATATTTTCACGTAGATAATGAAAACGCCTCAGGATCCGGTTAATATTTGATGAAAAAACAGCAAGCAGATTTGCTTTTTAGGCTTCTTTGATGCACTTATTTTTCCTCCTTTTAGTTAAGGTGTTAAACAACTCAGCCACCTTCCTTTCCATTTTTCTTTTCATAATTTATCCGGCATGCTTTTAATGTTACGTATCTGACGAAAATTTCAACTATTTTTACAATCGGAGTCATAACACAGGCTATCACCAGGATACCTGTAATTACTCTTGGCTGTCTGCTTCCAGCACTCCCTGACATCTGGCTATCAATGAAAAGACTGAGAGGGAAACACACGCTCTCAAAATATTGTAAAACGAGCGTCACTACTGAGGGAGGTTTGCCCATAACATGGGCATTATCCTGTCTTAAAGAACTTGCCCGTTTTCAACTTCAAGCACAGCCACATAAACATAATACACATAGATCAAGCCTCTGTTGACCAATACCCGTTTCCTTGAGGTCTCCACGCTGAAAGTCTGATCGGCGCTTGATACGCTGGGGCAAGACAATAAACAGGGACGTCACCTGAACTGAGAACAAGATTAGCTTATGGGTATGCAGGAACAAAATGACTTGTATTAGACTTGCTCACATATGCCTTTCTCAAAACATTTAAATTTGAAAAAACAAGATACACTACAAATATTTCTCTCAGTTTTCAGAATAGCATAAGAACAGAAATAATAAAAATCTAAATGACGTGGATTGACAAAAATAAATCCTCAAGAAGAAGAGTGGACACAGTAGAACCGTTGTACATACAAATTGCCCAGACAGAAATCCAGATTCTAAATACAGCAATATTTATTGCATTTTCTAGTGACAGTGGGCCACTTCCAAAACTCCCTCCCTCAAAAAAATTTCCCAAATTCCACATTAGAGATGTCGTTTTGATGATGCGGATAAAGGAAAAGAGAAGTTTCTACACGTTAAAAAACAGTACTGTCGAAAATACTGGTCAAATTCCTGTTCTGTCCTGCTCCTGCAGTTGCCTGACTGGATGAATGTATTTCCTTTTGCCAAGCTAAAACAGGCAGTTTGCTTCCAGAGGAGCAATTCTATCTCACAGTTCAGTTAAGGCTACTGAGAGAAATCAAGGATTATTACCTATCTAATGCCGTCATTCTGTATATTTAAAAGAACATATGGACGTACTGGAAAAAAAAGGAGTAGACGCTTTATGCATAATTAATTTAACATCCCTGTGCAACTCAAATTCCACTTTTAGCTAGTTTGTTCTCTGCTGGTTTCTGCTAGAGACCAAAATCCTCATGAACTGGGAGAGAAAGAGATACCAAGGAATCAGAAGAACATTTCTGAGTGAGGATACTGACAAGGGGTCATTATGGTTAAACAGTTTTCAAATGCAAATTTAGCTATACGAAAATGCAGGCACAAGTTCTTTTTGCTGAGAGCAGAAGAATAACGGTTATTTTTCATGTCATGTTTATTTTTGCCCTTAAAAAAAAGCCCTAAAACCAACAATATAGAAAAATACAGAAGAGGTCTGTGGTACGCTGTGGGCAATAAGAGGGTGAGGCCAGACCAGGCTTTTTATAACCAGAATTTTCATTCTGTAAGACTTTGCTTCAGGCTGTGAAACAGGCTGATGGCATCAATTTGATTCTGAAGGGTCACGTGCCTATAGAGGAAGCTCTGATTTAACTTAACTTGGGATGGCATTTCTCTGACTTTAAGGACAAAACGGACAGAGAGACTCCATGTCACCGTCAAAGTGGTTTCTTTTAAGGCTAGCACCGAGGTTCAATGTCTGAGATCCCTCCGCTGTTGCCTCTGTGATATGCCTCTTTGGCAGCAAACCAACAATGTCAGCCTAGCATAAATATAAGTGCCAGATCCGTTTTTTTTCCTTTGAAGTGCACAATCTTAAAGGATCAGGGTGAAGCCTTGGAGAAAACAATATTCAAGTTGTTCTTGAGAAATTACTTTAGTAGCTATTCTAATTAATCATGGTCATTCCCTATCTATATAGACAGCAGACAGAGAAAAGAAGCGTCACGTAAGGACAGTCTTTCAGGAGTTTCTCCCCTTTAGTCACAAGCAGAGAGGCCTGGGTCAACATAAGAACTCGGCAGGCTGCAGATAAAAAAGGTGAGAGCTCCTCTGAGTACCAGGCTCTGGGCTTGGTTACTGTATTTCTGGTATTTGGCCCTTAGCAGTGTAGTCATTCAGAAACCAGCTGCCGATGACTACCAAAGCAAAATTTGTGATATAAATGCGTGAAACTACGAGGCACTGACGGAAATCACTTTGAAAACGCAGCGATGCCTCACTGATCCAGCAAATTCACTTAGGCCGCTGAAGTGTTCCCATCCCCGTGCTCAAAGCATTGCTCATCTACCGGAGGTGGCCAGGTGAGACGTACCTCGGGTGGTGCAGTTTCCTTCCCGGTAACCAGAAAGCAAATGAACTGGAATTTTGAATCTCGGCATGAAAAATAACCTTCTTTTCTTTGAAATGGATATTGTTTCACCTGTGATCATAAAGGAGAATGAGTGGTGAGCATTTGCCGTAAAAACACTTCGGTTTAGTTTTGAAGATATTTATGGGAAGTCTCACATTGCTAAATGATGGAGAACAGTTATAATCTGTTATAGTTAATTTACTACTACATAAGTAAAAATGTGCTAAGAGCAGCACACTTGTTAAATTAAAGCTCACTTAATGATTACACAGCACTTGGGAATAACATCCAGTTAAAGAGTAAGCAGGAAATGGATGTTTTCTTCAGAATTGTTCATTTTGGGAAAATAAGACGACGGAAGCCCTTTACATTTTTGCCGGTTATAAAAAGAAACAAAATAGCAGAAAGTAGACTAGGAAGGATTTCTTCTTGTGGTGAATATTGGAGTACTCACTACAGCTGATACAACTTCCACGAGAAGGCTGCTGGCTCTAATTCCCCACCCCATTACAGCGGGTTGAGCTGAAGTCAGTACTGTTGTCTTGCTGTATCACTCTTACAACAGACTGAAAAAAAAATCAGATAAAATACTGGTCTGGATACTACCTAGTATCTAGCCTCTTTGTTGTTTTTTTTTCTCGTCACCAGCAGTATCCGAAAATGTGATGTATTAAATCAATAGTAATAGCAAAATCCCACGCCTCAGAGGAAAGCTAGTGTTTTCCTCTTTAAAGGAGGGAGGATTTTAGCTGAATCGGGGTTATTTTTTGGGTAGGGAGTAACCTTGGTAATCCTGGGGTGGTGATGAGAACGGTGAGGGTAAGCAAATAGTAAAGAGATGGTACTGTAACACCCTTTCTGAGGGAAAGGTGTTCTCCGAGGGTTAGAATTTGGCATGTTTCATCAAGAAGCTGGGAGGTGATCTGTCTGATCCCTTCTGAAAGATCGTCAATAGAAAACACTTCTTGCCTTCATTCTCGTGCTTCAACCTGGGTTTTTTACTTTTGTTCAAAGCTATTTCAGACCCAAACATACTAAGAAAAAAGGACATTGAGGGTAGACGATCTCTAATTTAAAAGTTAAAAATTTCAAAGTATTTCTGTGGCATAGTTAGAGATATTGGAAAAAATATTTTAAGATTAATCACAAAATTAATTGCTAAAGTTACATTTAAAAACAACCCAATCATTCGTAAGTGTGAAAATGGCTGTACCCTCATTTCTCCTCTTTGCCATGAGGTACCTTTTCAATAAAACGTGGCGGTTTTGCATTGAGTACTTTTGTGAAAGAACTTGATTTAAAAAAAAATAAAAATTCTTAAATGTGAAAAATCCCCTGCAGCAATCCCAATACACCAATTCTAGATCATTTTTTGTCACCATCTTTTCATATAGGAGCTTTATAAAAGTATTGCTTCAGTAGTTCAGGGACCATGTTGTGGCCACCCCGCGTACCAGCACGAGTGGATGGCGATGGTTCAAAGCTCGGTCCCCTCTGGATGTCTTTGATAGAACCTGCTGTACGACAGCTTTGCGCTAAAAGAAGGACAAGGATCATTTGGGACTAGCAACCCTTCATGTGCTAATGCAGGATGAAAAAGGCTGATGGCTGTGGAGCTTACCGCATCCTCTTCAGGCGTGGCAGAGTAGCTCCATAGTAGAGGCACCGTGGAGGACTGGGATGGGTCCCCACTGTGGGTTACAAGCCAGCCAAGTTATCCCGACTCAGAGCTATGAACCAATGCTTCCTTTTTGTCTTTGGCTGTCAGAACCCCCCCCCCTCCCAGGGCACAGCCAAGCTCCAAATGGAGCAACGACAACGCGCGAAATGGATCTTGACTCACTTTGCACACGCGTGTCTCCAGTACTGATGGTGATGCTACAGCATCAGATCATTATTTTTCATTCTATGCACATGCTGTAATTGCATGATATTGGCCAAGGAGAGTTACAAACGTAGATGTATTCGCTCATTGTTTAATGATGCTTGCATAATTGGTGGCATATGGGATTTTAATGAAGACTACATGCAGTATGCTGTTTGTCTAATAAGAAATCTAAAGTACATCTTTTTGTGGTTTGTAGTATGATTGTTAAGGCGGCTGGAATTAGTGAAATTACTATATGATTAAGAGAAAGGCATTCTAGCGTTTTCTACTCATTAATAAAGGAAGACTGTATATAGAGCACGATTGATTAAAGGTTGATGTTTCTTTTCTTGGAGACACCATAGGTAAGGACTCCGAAAAGGACTCACCACTGATCAAAATGAGAGCTACTAAAAGTCAAGAAATCATTGTCTTGCAGAGAGAAAAACCTTTCATCCATGATCAGTCATAAATATTGAAACTTGCACTGGTTGTTCAAAGAAGAGTTCTTAATGGTGTCTGCTTATGCAGGAGCCGTGCAAATCTGTGTGTGCAAAGAAATGCTTTTAATTGCAGACTTTTCTCCTCAGACATTGTAGGTACATGCTGGCTGTATTTGTTATATTCTGAAGTTCTTTCAACTCACTGTAGACTTCTGCATATAAGGCCCAGGGAAGACAGAGACCCTTATTCTCCTGTCCCGAGTCCTACGACTTTTTACCCTTCTTCAAGTCTACTGGGAGTAAAAGTTTTGCCTTGGTGGTGAGGAGTGATGAGGAAGAGATGGTGTTTAACAGCATAGCCTGTCAGATGCACACCCTCAGAAACAGGAGTCTGGAAAATGCCTTCTGTATATTTTCAAGCTGTAGTCATTATTTACATCTTTCTTAGCATTCCTCAAAGGACAGGCAGGAACGCCAGCCTTCCTTCGCCGACAACAGTGCAGAGTTCTCAGAGTCATTTGATGGCCTCATCTTCTTTCAAAGTTGTTCCAAAATAAACCTCTTTTTTAAGTCAGTCCCACAGAAGTTTTTAGAACTCCATTCTAGATTAAGATACGAGGAAAAAACATTGGAAGAGCATTTAAAAACATAAATGATTTTTGAGTCCTATCTCTTGAAAAGCACTTTGCCAGAAATCATTAAAATTTGACAAGGAAGTTTAAACTAGTCAGAGACCACTTACACATAACTTGAAGTGGAAAGGGGGATATGTTTATTCGGTTTATTATGGAAAGTAAGTCTCAGCCGTAACTGTGGAGCAAATACAACCTCCACATAATAACGTTGCTGTCTGATTTATTAATCTAAAATGTTCAAACTTACTACGGATTCCCATAAAATCATACTGGTGAATGCAGAGGCTCTGAGGAGTATATTATATAGAAAAGCGGTAGAACCTGCTGCCCGTGAAGACTTAACATAACTAGATAATTTTACAAGTGCTTAATAGTATTTATTCATAAAAGGCAAGCTCTGCTCTGCAATTTAGATCTTACAAATCATTTAGCAGGCACCCAGGAAAGTTGAGATATCCTAATAAAAAAATAAACACACAAAAAATTGAGATACATAGCGCCCATATTTTTGAACGTGAAGTAAATGCCAACATGCAACTTTTACAGAAGCTATCTATACCTTCTACATCTGTTTTATAAAACAAATCTGTTTTCCTAAAACTCTTGATCTACCCTTTCAGCAAAACACCACAATAGACTGGCAAAGGTCAAAAGTGTATTTGGGTAACCATCTCATACAGGTTTACTGAATTTTAGCCTGGAAAGAACTTGTGCACAACACAGGTCTCAAATGATTTCTGCATCAACCATGGAACTTCTGATCGAGGTGAAATCTCAGGGTTTTCCTTTAGGAAGACACTCTGTAAAGGGTAGAAGGCTACATCCAGGTTGAATCTGGTTCTGTGGCTAAAATCATAACTGTGAAAAAAGGATGGGTCATTTCCAGTCTGCGTGTCTCTAGTTCACACAGCAGATGCAAAAACCACGCTCCCACCAGAGTACCTCTGCCTTCGACTCGCTTTCTCTCTTTCCCTATTCCCGTATGCCCAAGGAACCTCGTAAGTACTTGATGCTGTATCTTCAGGACCTCGTGGTGTAATATGGAGTAATTCTGCAGAAAGCTACTGAATTTTATTTGGGCAGCAACAAGGATCCTGATTTCTATTACAGTCTTCTGGAGCAACACTGAGAAACTCACTCAGGGGTGGGAGTTACCAAAGGAATTAGAAGTTGCTAAAAATCAAGGACAACTAGTTCTATCTGCTTCCTTTGGCTGCCTCTGTCTCGCTGTCTACCACAGGAAAAATGGGGATTTAGTGATACTTCCTTTTAGCGTGAACAGAAATAGTTGATTGTAAAAACAAACCCAATGAAATATTCAGTAATAAAACGGTCAAGTCACTAAATAATGCATTGAACTGGCTCTAGTGGTTGACCTTTGCAAAATTCCTTGGAGGTGAAGTGCAAACTATTTTTTTTTCCGATGGTGTATTCCTGGGGAAACACTGCTATGAGAACTCTATATTTCACAACGAAAGCAGCTCATTTTTTAGCTTTAATTATGCATATTCTTCAGTAGGTGGCCTTCTTCCTTCTTAGTAGGTACTGAATCAATACCCTGGCACAGTGCTAATGGGCACTGTGCTACTTGAGGTGCCATCTTTCAGAAGAGAGGCTGAAAGCAAGGTCTCGTCTCTGTGCTTTTGATGGCTCTTGTGGCATTTTTTCCCCCCCTTTTTTTTTTTTAATAATAAAGGTGTTAGCATCAGTGCCTTGGCCACAGTCCAAGTTGGGTAATTACATTCTGTCTCCCTAAATTTTGCTTTGTGCAGTTTTAATTTAATATGGTGCCGCTCTTCTCTTCCTGCCCTAAGTTGTTTTGTGTCGTTGCTGGGCACTATTAAATAACCTCCATATTTCCCCTGAGACAGCTGCATTTAAGCTGTGGGTAAAGGCAAAGCCTGCACATGAAATTTGTGAACCGTTCCCAGAGAAGGAAACACAAGCTCACTTGCAGTTATTACACACCAATATTTACCTGGCCAAACTCCAGCTTTTCTCTCCCCTCCAGTAGTTTACTTTCATTTGGAATTTAACTACCCAAATGAAAACAGCAGCTGTAGGGAACACCATCCCTTCTCGAGAGGTCACAAGGCTCATGCTTGGGAGGACTTTTTCGGCAGGCAAAATAGTTTTATCCTCTGTCAGAGAACATAAGCTGCTACAAGCAGCCTTCCTCTACAACAACACGTGGTATTTAGCCACGGACTGCAGAGGGATGTTGGGGCAGAGTTTCCCTGTCCCAGTCGGGTGGCCGCCTTCCCCAGTCTCGCCCCTGTTGGAGGGTCAGTTTGTCCTCCCAGGGCAATTGAACGGGGCCATGGGCTCACCGCTGCTCAGCCCTCAGCGTTCACCTGATACACACAGGGCTACCCCTCCAACAGACAAATTCAGACAGGCCGTACGTGAGGCTAGAAATGAAGCTAACACCAGCGCACTTCTGGATTTAGTTTACAAAGCGACCTTCCTGATGGCCTTAATTGTACCTAAACTCAACAGTGTGAAGTTTAGTGCTATGGCTCTGAGAAGATGCAAGTATTTAAAAGACGTGTAGATGAGGCGCTTAGGGACATGGTTTAGTGGACATGGTGGTGTTGGGTCAACGGTTGGACTCAATGATCTTAGAGGTCTTTTCCAACCTCAATGATTCTATGATTCTATGATTCTAAGAGCAGCGCTGAAAGGAATAGCTGCTATTAGGATATAACAGGTAGGCTGGGCTGGTACGGTGGGAGTCCTGAAAGAGGAAGGAGCTGAAAGAGCTCCTCATTACAAGCAGTGTAACGCAGGCTGTGCCACGCGTGCGGAGAGCTGCACCTGCAGCTCCCATGAACGCCGACAAGGAGACCTTGCCTACGGCACAGGAGCTGTGGTCCTTTGCCTGAGTGACCCAGAGCAGCAGGGGCCAGACGGCGCTGCGCGTTGCTGTAGGCAGCTCCCGCCGAGAGCATTTATATATAATAGTTTTGTTGGCTGAAGAGTCTGTAAGAAAGCCTGGCGGTTGCCCGGGAAAGGCTCTGGATCGGAGCCTCCTGGAACCAGCAGCACCAGTCTGCTTTTGGCATCACACGGAGAGGGGAAAGTTCAAGTCCTTCTTGAAACGGTTTGAGAGCACTGACAGTGGTCATGGCGCAGCTGTTGGGTTTATGCTCGTGGCAAGGAGACTAGCTAGAGCTCCAGGGCAAATGGTCCATGCACTATTGCTTACGCTTCTCTCAAATATTGCGTATTGAATGCTTCTAGAAAACACCGTATCTGGAAGTAAAAGCATCTAGGAGACATCTACATTAGACACTGTTAATCCAGAGAAGCAAAAGGCTTGAATCTAACATAATTTTTCATTGGCACGAAGCCCTTCTTGTGTAGACACTGCTGCTCAGGACTGAAGTCAATCAGTTGAGCATCACTGTCCTGGGTTTTTCCAATTGTACGTGCTTTTAGGTGCTAGGAGAGAGGAGAAAAAAAAAAAAAAGGGATCGTGTTACAACACAAAGCACTAGTGATCTTATGGCACAAATCCTTCTGAGGGTGTAAATCAAAGTAGGCAGGTTTTCATCAGCTTGATTGAAAAGTAGGCTAAAAGTAAATATTAAAAATACAAAACTTCAGGTGCAAGCTGTGTAAGCAGAGCCATCCAAAATAGGCTTATGGATAGACCTTACATTTTTTAAAAAAATTCACGTATTTGAAGTCTTAACTTGAAAATAAAATCACAGGAGCAAAACTCTATTGCTATAAATCAGCAAGACTCCACCAATTTTCCAATTTACTGTATTTGAGTAATCTTAACTATGTATTGTCTCACTTGGCTTTAGAACATTGCCAGAACTTCAGGCTTCGAGGCTTTTTTGAGTATCCTGGGCTGCATCAAAAGCAGCGTGACCAGCAGGTCGAGGGATGTGACTCTGCCCTTCTACTCTGCTCTGGTGAGACCCCACCTGGAGTACTGCGTCCAGCTCTGGGGCCCCCAACATAAGAAGGCCATGGACCTGTTGGAGCGGGTCCAGAGGAGGGCCACAAAGGTGATCAGAGGGCTGGAGCACCTCTCCTGCGAGGACAGGCTGAGAGAGTTGGGGTTGTTCAGCCTGGAGAAGAGAAGGCTCCAGGACACCTTACAGCAGCCTTCCAGTACCTGAAGGGGCCTACAAGAAAGCTGGAGAGGGACTTTTTACAAGGGCCTGTAGTGATAGGACAAGGGGTAACGGCTTTAAACTGAAAGAGGGTACATTTAGATTAGATACAAGGAAGAAATTCTTCCCTCTGAGGGTGGTGAGGCACTGGAACAGGTTGCCCAGAGAAGTTGTGGATGCCCCATCCCCGGAAGTGTTCAAGGCCAGGTTGGACGGGGCTTTGATCAACCCGGTCTAGTGGAAGGTGTCCCTGCCCATGGCAGGGGGATGGGACTAGATGATCTTTAATGTCCCTTCCAACCCAAACCATTCTATGATTCTCATACTGATAGTATTGTTGCTCTTGCTTCCATCATTTTTTTTTTCTTTTCTAAATACAGCATACTTTCATTGTTTAATTTAAAGCTATTCAACCTTTCCTCCTGCTATCCAGAGATGTTTTGCATGTAAAACCAACAATTTAGACCCCAAAATCACCACCACTTGCTTATTTATAGCAAGATGCAACAGTAAAGGGAGTCATTATTAAGCCCTCAATGGGAGTCATGTGACTATACAATGAACTCGGTTTTCATTTTCCTGATAAAAATGAGACTGTTTCTTTACTGGTCCCTATTATTATTTTGTGATGTTCTGCAACAAGAACATTAAAAGAACCTTCATTTCTCGAGACCCATCCCCTTCACCCTATCGTGGCCATTGCTTTACCAGGCGTGTAGGGCATGTCTGGTCCTGGCATGCCATTAAGTGCCAGAATTAAATGTCTTCATAGATTTGCTTTTATTCATTCAGTGTCTGAGGGGGAAGGTGAGCTGATGAGTATGGTGTTTTTTCAAATTGCTGAGCTATCTTTAGTGTGACCCTCGGAAAAAAAACCCAAAACCCTGCAATACCAGGGTTTTAGTGGGGCAACAAAACCAAACAGCTTAAGAAAAAACAAAGCCAGTCATTGCTGGTAGAAAGTGGGGATAAATAATTGAAGAAACCTGCCTTGTGTAAGTATCATCAGCAAGACAAGACTCAAATAGATTTTAAACTTGCATGAAGTTTCTCATAAACTATGATCCTGAGGGACTTTGATAATAAAAAAAAAAACCCTTCTCTGTTCAGAGAAGAGTATGTGGGAAAGAGGAAGGTTGTTAAGTTGACATCCTACTTTGGATGGATCACTTTTCCTTCTAATGAGGACACGTACCGATTGCAGTGCAGCACAAAGGCAGGCTTCTGGTGCTCTCAGAGTTCACTTTTGACCCTTAAAATACAGTGCGTGGGGGTAAGAAGTTGTTTTTTACCTCAGAACCTTTTTTAAAATCTCATTGTTGCAGTCAAAACTATCCCAACACGCTTTTACAGACAGAGCTCATTGCACTACAAAGATACATATTTTTTTTCTAACTTAGATCCAAAAGATATTTTATTGGCTTTCACTGAGATGTATGACAAGCGCTCCGAGTTCATAGCACCAAACTGTGACATATCCCATACTAAAACCACAGATAAAGTTCCTACCATTTACTGTTTCAAGTTTTATATACACAGTTATACTAAAGGGTTAACTAAGAAAATCTAGGTCATTGGCATGTATAGTAGTAACTATTTTTAATACAGTTACATAGATGTTCTGTCCATAAAATTGTTCAAGGTTGTAGGGTTATGAGATTTTTGCACTGCTTATCCTGCTTGCCACTACAGCCCGATATTGAGACATCATGATACTCTAGCATGAATGCAAGAGGGGAAAAATTCAAGAGCATTTTCAAAGCTGACACTGATTGGCAGAAGGGGCTTTATTCCCGCTCAGCACA
Source organism: Aptenodytes patagonicus (assembly GCF_965638725.1). Lineage (NCBI taxonomy): Eukaryota > Metazoa > Chordata > Aves > Sphenisciformes > Spheniscidae > Aptenodytes > Aptenodytes patagonicus. The sequence continues at coordinate 2,604,732 of NC_134953.1, forward strand.
CGTGAGTTGGGATTTGTCTATCCAAATTACAAGGCTACAAAACAAGTATCTGTATCTGAACTATTTGGCTAGGCTCTCTCTTCAGTCAAGGAGAATCATAGAATCATAGAATCATTGAGGTTGGAAAAGACCTCTAAGATCATCAAGTCCAACCGTCAACCCAACACCACCATGCCCACTAAACCATGTCCCTAAGCGCCTCATCTACTCGTCTTTTAAATACCTCCAGGGATGGGGACTCCACCACTTCCCTGGGCAGCCTCTTCCAATGTTTAACCACTCTTTCAGTAAAGACATTTTTCCTCACGTCCAATCTAAACCTCCCCTGGCGCAACTTGAGGCCGTTTCCTCTCGTCCTGTCGCTTGTTACTTGGGAGAAGAGACCGACCCCCACCTCGCTACAACCTCCTTTCAGGTGGTTGTAGAGAGCGATGAGGTCTCCCCTCAGCCTCCTCTTCTCCAGGCTGAACAACCCCAGTTCCCTCAGCCGCTCCTCATAAGACTTGTTCTCCAGACCCCTCACCAGCCTCGTTGCCCTTCTCTGGACACGCTCCAGCACCTCAACGTCCTTCTTGGAGTGAGGGGCCCAAAACTGAACACAGTATTCGAGGTGCGGCCTCACCAGTGCCGAGTACAGGGGCACGATCACTTCCCTACTCCTGCTGGCCACACTATTTCTGATACAGGCCAGGATGCCATTGGCCTTCTTGGCCGCCTGGGCACACTGCCGGCTCATGTTCAGCCGGCTGTCGACCAGCACCCCCAGGTCCTTCTCTGCTGGGCAGCTTTCCAGCCACCCTTCCCCAAGCCTGTAGCGCTGCATGGGGTTGTTGTGGCCGAAGTGCAGGACCCGGCACTTGGCCTTGTTGAACCTCATACAGTTGGCCTGGGCCCATCGATCCAGCCTGTCCAGGTCCCTCTGCAGAGCCTTCCTACCCTCGAGCAGATCAACACTCCCGCCCAAAAAGAGAGAAACAAACGTTTCTAGATTTATCTCCTCCTAAGGTAGAAATTGAACAAGCACAGACGGGTTATGCTCTAGAAATAGCTACTTTTATCTCTTGACTATGCGAGAGCGCAGACCACTAGCTCTGAGAGATGCATCCAACCCTCAGCCGAGTTCTTCATCGCCTAGAAATTGGTGGCACCCGGCCACTGCTCTTTCTAGCTCGTGCCAAATGCAGCTTCTCCTGAGCCCTGTATAAAACTACTGAGTATGAAGGCAGCTGGGCGGTGTCTGAGTGTGAACGAGGGGGAAACCAGACGAATCTATACAAAATGCAGCACACGCTCCGGAAAGAAGACACACCTTACATCATTCAGCTGGTGGGTACTTCAGTTAGCTTGCAGGGAAAATGATGTGCAAAGAGACCACACGTGTAGACCAATTTGAGTGAAATCCTGACTCAACTGAAATCAAATGCAAAACATGCAGTCCTGAGCAGGCTCAGGACTTCAGCCTTTGTCTGAAGAACTGGCACGTTTCTAGCACAGCTACCACGAAGGAAAGAACTCTGGGACACTTTTCAAGGAATGTTAAGAAGCTTAAGCCCATCTTGATGAGCTTACTGATTGTCATGTTCAGCCCACAGAATATAACAGGGGTCACAGGTTGAGGCAAATGAGTTATTCGAGGACTGGACTCAGTCTTGGGCTCTCGAAGGATGATGAGTTTGAACGTTCCAGTGAGAAGAGAGCTGCGAGCAGCTCTCCCTTCCGTCTCTGTAACGCACGGAGAGAAGACAAAGTGCAAAAATAACGATATCTCCCAAGGAAAGCAGTAGATGCTTTTTTATTTAGACTACCTTGTCCTATCCACTTCACAGTGTTCCTGCTCTGGCCACAAATCGGTCGCTGCTTATCAACATTTGGATGATTCTGTCAGAATCTAGTAATAGCCAGCGGTGGTGGGCAGCACAAAAGAAAAATCAGGTTGTGTGATTTTAGCTAGCCAGCTAATTCTGAGCTCTGCAACAGTCAGTGGGAAGAACTTAAGTGGTGTGTGTGTGAATACAAATGTCAGAGATATCTGATCTGTGTGCAAACTGTAGCCTGACACACAGAAGAACGTATGACCTTTAACTCCATGAAATATCTGTCAGCCAGCTGTGCTAGGGAAGAACCTACATGCAGCGCCTGCGATATGTTGATCCTCTTTTCAGACCATCCAGGGTTTGTATCTTTTTTTCCAAACATTAGAAAATGAATTGACTACAACCACAGCATTCATGTTAAAGCAACGTATCTGATATGAGTGATACAGACAACAACACCTTTCATCAAAAGATCCCAGGGGTACTATGCATCTTATTCACAATAGTTCCAGTCCTATAACAAATTCTTGCTTAAATTTATACCCAAGCTGCTCCACTGAAATCTAATCATATGCGTAAGCCCTCTCAGAACCAGGGACTAGTACCGCACAAGAATTATGTTTGTCTCTGCTGATAACAAAACTCTCTGGAGGGCGAAATACAAAAAGAAACGCTGTTAACTGCTGAAATTCCTTGAGGAATTTTGGATGTCAGATCTGGGTTTTGTCCAGACCACAGGGACCATCATCCTACTCTGGCTGATAGTACTCCAAGATATTTAATGACGAAAGATAAGCAGGGTTTTGTGCATTTGAGAAGCTGAGTACTCTGCTGGGAAGGTCTGAGCTTTGAAAGGAACTTTCTCAACTGGATGACTAATTCTTTAGCAAAGCCAGAGAAAAACCCCACAATACAAATGAGGCATTAGAGTGGGAGAAGGAGTGCCTGATGTTCTGACAGACCCCGTTTTTATACATCATCCCCAGCGACCTCAGAGACAGAAAACTATGTAATGTGCCACCATGAAATTAAATAACCCCACCGTCCCCCAGACTGTTTTACTAACCTGCTGGGTCTCAACATCTGTACAGGTGACGCCAGAAGCAATATAGGACCTTTTATTTTGTTAAAAAAGAGTAGCTGCTCTTGTAAACATATAAATAATGAAAAAGCTTTGAATCCCGTTCTTGTATAGACTGTCAGATAGCACTGGTTGCCAAGTCATGATCCCATCAAAAATATATATCTAGAATGTGCCACAAATGTAAGGGCAGTCTAAACCTGATTGCATAGCCTGTCTCATCACACGATTGAGATGTAGATCTGAATTTCACCAGGGTCTAGAATTTTGGGTTTGGTCGATATCTCCTATGAGCAGGAGAGGACAAATTTCAGAGTTAATTTTAAATGTTAGTGCTCTTTATGCTCGGATCTAGCAACTGTCACACGGAGCCAGACCAATGGTCCATCCTGCCTCTCTACTAGCCATGGTCTCTTGGCAGTATAGCTCCAATGTAAATAGTGAGGAGCAATGAAAAGCAAATTTCAGATCTAACTGTCTCTGAACTTTGGGGAAGTTCCAAACCTGTATTTGGACTCAGATGTGATCCTGTGCCAACATCACACCAAAGCAAAACTTAACCTGGGATTGGTATGCTGATTGCTTTGAGAGATTACCAAAATGCAGTTCTGTGTGCAATTTCTCTTGCAACAGCCTTCTTTTTTGAGCTTCTAAAAAATCATACTTCTAAACATACAAAACAATAAACACGGGATAAAAACATTACTAACGTGCATCCTTTGCCCCTTCCCATGCCTACCCCTTACAACAGTTTGCAAGAAGCATGGAAATACTTTTGTGATCATTGCAACACGCTACAGCGAAGGTGAGTCCTTTGCAGTATAAATCCCATACAGCAAACTGGAGATGCAGCGTGCCCTTCTGTTCCACTCACACAAAAGGAGGGGTGTTCTTCCCCACCTTATAATTCAGTTCAGGTAATGCCTCTTAAATAATACACACTCCCTTCCCAGAAGGCAGTCATTTATCAGTGTTATCAGATAACTGCTTATTTTGAGCTGCTAATGGAAATACCATTGTCTGCCAAGTGTGGTAAAGCTCCTGCCTTCTGCACAAGTGGAATTCCACAAATCAAAACCTGGGGGAAGAGTTCTAACCTCTAACAGTCTTCAGGGAAAGCTTCTTACTGTCTTTCCAGAACCAGTGAAAGAGCCTGGACTGTGCTGTTTGGCAGCTTAACCTCAGAGGAAGTGCAAAGTAAAAAAATATGTGAAAAACAAGTAAGTTCAAACACGTACCACTGCCATAATCCTCTTCACTTGGAATAAGTCTTAGGTAACAAATCCAACCTCTACTTCAGTCTGCATACACTACAAAAAACCCAACCCAACCTGTTGATGTGAAAATCTTGGAAACAGCATGAAATGAAAAATTGTATCAATATTTTACTGAAAGTCTAGACCCACTTTTATGTCACCTAGAGATATTTTAAAATACTGGGACTTAGGTGGTGAGAGAATAAGTGGACCATAATTTAATCTCTCCGCCTATCTAGTTGTGTTTCAGACAATTAAACTGTCCTGTTTTACACTGATGGTTTTATGACCCTGTGTTTGCACAAACTCAAAAGTCTCCCGTGTCCTTGGAAGAGATGAAGGCAACGCTTGCTCTTCACCCAGCCAGTGACCTGGACACAGCAAACACTCAAACCTGTCAGTGTGCCACTGCAAGACCGCTGCCCTCTCCGTGCAGGTACACATACAGATGTTCACAAAAGAGACGGGGCAGAGCTGCTTCTCAGCTCAGGCCCAGCCTGGCAGACAGGAGAAGCCAGGGCTGACCCCACACCTCTGGCTCACTCAGGGGGTCCCCTCAGCAGTCAGAAATCGGGCACCTGAAGGTCACCCTGGCTCTCCAGCCCCCTCTCCCAGCCTGACGCCTTCTCTACAAGGTATGCTGTATGTGCCAACTACTGAGGAAAGCCATCTGCTAGATGGGGCCCAAACACGTAGCCCAAGAAGTCCCAAGGTTGATGGCCAACATGCTGGCTCCGTCTTCAGCAGCTCCAGTCCCTGCCGGCCCAATGCAGAGCAATGGAGCCCCTACTCTCCCAGCACCTCTGCTCTCAATATTATCATGTTCCTTCCCCCTCATCTTGCTAGGGAAGGTAGGAGAAGCCAAGAGCTGGCAGCTTCCCACCAGAAAGCCCCCAGCGTGCACGGAGGCAGTACTGAACAAGTCTCGCAGGTCCACAGAAGCAGAAGCAGATCCTTCTGCCTCCACCCCGAGGCTGGAAGACCCGTGCCTCCCTCTGCTCTACCCTTGGAAACATTTACCCCAGTCCACCTCGCCCAGCAGAGCCTGTCCCCTCAGTACTCCGTTGGGGCACTTCCCACACAGCCACGAGTGCCTTCAGAAGCCAGAGAGCAACAGAGGATCAGGCCTGTCACGTTTTGTTTTTCCATCCTGCAAAGTCTTTTAAATTGTTCTGCATTTAATAACCCATATCCCTGTCTTGTGCCCCACTTTCAGACTTGAATCCTTCTGATTCCTTCCATCAAATTGACAAGATGAAGGGTTCTTTTTCTTAAATATATCTTTTAAAAAAACCTATACGGAATAATGCTCACTTGTGCCAGTGATCTGGAAAATGTGCTTTGTCTTTCTTCCAGAGAACATGCACATTTCAGATTTCCCTTAAGCTTTCATAATTATTTCTGATCTCAATGGTTTTACTTTGTCAGCCCAGCTGATGCCCACCAGATGAGAGAAATGATTTGAGGGTGGATTTTGTCTAGGAGGGAGCAGAGGAGAAAACCAGCAACAAAATTCTGGTAATTTCTTATTTCATTGTAAAGACATGTCATGGGTATTTGCATATTCTGGCTGTGAAGTAAACAAAGCTATAATCAGATGACATGGCAAGAAAGGCTTGAAATGCTATTCAAGACTTAAGGTGTAAGCGCTTATTAAACAACAAACCTTTTGTATGAAGAATGCTCAAAGGAAAGCAGTAACTTGAGCCTATTTTCACAAATACCATAAAGATCGGGATACTGAACATAACAAGTTTATATATGTGAAGTCTGTGTGCATTACAGTGAATATGTACATGACCTATTAGTTTAGCTCGCAACCCCGGTAAATAAAAGGCTAGCTGCTGTAGAGCTCATGGCATGCTGAGAGCTGCTTTCAGCGTGTCACTCGGCCCCATCACCGCATCCGTCAGCTGGCCTCAGAACGGAAGGGAAGATGAGATAGGAATTATCAAGATACAGCTTGTGATAACACTAAACGCCTCTAACTCAAACTAACAGGGTCATTTAGGAGGTATGACTTGCTGTGACGCCTGCTGAAGGAGAGAGGAAACTCTGGGTACTTAACATTTTGGAATAAAACTCAGAGTTTCCCTTCAGGTGCGTTTAGTGTCTGAACAAACTCCAGGGCACAAACTCCAGTCCCGATTTAATACAGACTTCTATTTGCAGAGACTCGTTAACGTTGTGCACAACTGCTTAAAAAAAGGTTAAAGTCTTGGCAGAAAGCAGCAACGGCAACTATCGATTCAACCCTAGAAACTCTCCAGCACTTACCCTGAGACTCATCAGCCGGGACACACTGAAGCACTGAGCAGAGTTTTAAGCAGACACCAAGGCACAGAGCAGCCAGAGGTGCAGAGGGGCTGCAGGCACGGGCAGGTCAGCGGCCTGTCCCTGCAGTCACCGCTGTGTCCCTTGTGCTCCCAGCCGATGCAGTCTGCGGGGGCAAAGCTGCTGGCATCCCAGCTAACGGCTCTCCACTAAACCAAGTCTGCGTATATACTTCCCCTAACTACGTGCTTTAGTTCTTCATACAGCAGGGCTTTAAAAATGAGGCGCCGCCATTTTGAAGGCCTTATTTTATACTAGAATACTACGAATTTCCTCTCCTGTTACTCCTTTGGATGTGAGGTTTAATTCTGACTGCTAGTCCCTTTGTAGATACCTGGGCCCATTAAAAAAAGAAAAAGGTGAACTAGAGAGAAAAGTAAGTGCCAAAAGCATTTTCTGCTCATTGATAACGGCAGTGGCTTCAGAAATGGGTTGGAAGAAACTCAGGAAAAAAATCCAATTCAATTAAAAATTATCCAGAAACTAACAAAAGCAAAAACGTGAACCTGGAGAGGCGCAGGCATTGTACAAGTTTTGATCAGGTGCTGGGCTTGGTGGCCCCGGCTCACCTTTTATTACCTGCATCTTCTCTTGCTTCAGACCTATAGTCTATAATAGAGATCTCCAAGTCCTTTCACTAAGATTAAGAGCAGACATTATTTTAGAAGTTAATGAAACACTTTGAGGGTGTGATTTGGTACGAAATGCTTTTCATCTCCCAAAGATCTCAAAGCACTTTACCATTCAAATGAAGTGATACAGATGGCTCACACTCTCACTGCTCAGCTGTAGCCAGCTGAGGAATGGCCTGCAAGAAACATTTAATAGTTCCCCTTTAACCCTACATAAATCTTCAGAAAAGTAATTGAAAGATACCTCTCTCGGTTGAAATGGGAAGGGGAATGTAGGTGGAAAGAATTTAATTATCCGAGTTGCAATTTGACATGGGGAGTGTATCACACTTTCTTATTGCACGATAACATTCATCTGCTGAGTGGTGTTCTGCATACAGCGTCTACAGCAAGCAGTCTGAAGTGCTAGAGCCCGGCATTTCTACCTGTCCTGAAGAGACTCCTGCAGCAGGAAGACTGGTTTGTAGTTAACACAACTTAGCACACTTGAAATGCTTAATTATTTAAGGGGCATGGGAGGAACGCTAGGGGCCTCAATCCTTTACCTGAAGGGCAGATGAGACGGCACGAGAGCTGCGTGCCCTCGGTCTGCTTCCTGGCACTCCCATTGCAAAGCCACTAGTGAAACAGCTCCTTAACAGGAGTCATGAAAAGCTCAGACATGGAGGACCCTGGTCACCGAAGGGCTCTCAGAGAAGCAGAGGTAGGTGCTCGAGCTAAGGTACAGCTGCTCCTTGTACCCTGCCTGGAGGTACCGACAGGTGTCACTACAAAATTCACCAGCTGTATTCGTTCCTTTTACATTTACTCCCCCTGCCCCCCGCAAAGTCCTAACTGCAGGCAGCGAGCTGAACCTGCAGTATTTATAGTGCTAGAATTGAAGAATAACGATGATGCAAAGGATCTTGAAAGATCACCAGGTTTAAGTTCCTGCCTCAAGACAGGCTCAGCTACAGCTTATAGCATTTTTGGTGAAAACTAATCTAAACTGTTCTTAAAGCCCTCCGGTCCTGGTGAGACCACTTACCCAGAGAAGTCTGTCTCAGCATCCTCACTGTCAGAAAGCATTTCCTCCTCTCTAATCTGAATCTGGTTCTCCTGTCCGCTGCAAAAATGAGGATGTACGTACTAAGTGCGTCCAGTTTGGACTAGCGCTTTCCTTAGAAGACCAGAAGGAATAGGTGTTGGCTGGCACTGCGTTTATGGAGAGAGGCAAGGGAAGGCGGTATTTGGAAAAGAAAGGAAGGCAGCTGAAGCATCAGGCAAAAAAAAAAAAAGAAAAGTTATTAGCGAGTGATATTTTGTAGAGTAAATGAATGCAGATTTGATGAGGAGCATAAGTAACATCCTGCAGGGTCAGCAGGGAAACCCTAATTAGGCAGGATGCCCTTCCTCAACATTAATTAGAGTTATATGCTTGACTGAATAGGTACAATTCTTCCTAATACTGCAGGAGGCCGACAGGAGGCCTGCAGCGTACAACCAACCTGTTTTTCCCTCTCTCTCACGCATACAGACACATACCAAGTGTTGCTGTACAGGCTCGCTCTCCCGCATACGCATCCTCACGCACACATAGACACACGTAGTTATGACCCACGGGACCCCTCCATCTGCCTCCTGTCCCTTCGCGACAGATACTACTCGTCGGGTGCCCTGGTTCAGAAGAAAGCAGGGCTAACATCCTCCTTCAGATGAGGAAGAGACTGTCTAGCATGCCGTGGTCAGCTGAGAAAAGGGGGAAAACAGACTAATCGCTGTATGCAAATTAATAGCTCCCGCCATTTCGTAACACACATCCCCCAGCAGATGCCACAGGTAATTATGCAACTGAGGGTAGTGCTTCTGGGAGCACTCATAAAATACAGCTTTTATCTCCTTGCTTCCAGCCCATGTCTGGTAATGTATAAATAATGTTAACAGCATCCACGCAGACGGACAAAGATTGGATGCGCACTGCATATGCATACCTGGTGAAATACAGATTTTGCTGCAAACTTGAGATGTGTTAGAAGAGAAAGGAAGACCTTTGCCTCCTAAAAAAAGGAGGCACATACCCTAAAACACACATACCAAGGTGCTACCTATAAGCAACAAAAACTCCGTGCTAGATCAGAAAAGCTGGGTACTTAAGGACTTTCTGAGCGTCCCTTTAGGCAAGTGGCCTTCAGACTGATTCAAGATAGGTTATGAATATGGGGCGGCAGCTGCTTGACATGTGACTGGCTCCATACAGCAAGCTGACAGCTTCATATGCCAAGAAACTTCAGTAACGCGACAGCTGCGGTAAGCGGGAGACTCACTGTACGACAGCACAGTTAACAACAGAATCCACTGTAAGTGGGGCCAACATGATTGTAAAGATAGATGTCGGCGTGCTTAGGAAAAATAAGCAAGATATCAAGATTAATTTTTGCTGCGTTTGGTTTCCCATGCGCTCGTCACATTCTTCCACGTGCGCTTGGTACGTGTTCCAGCCATACCGAGTTGCTCCACAAGGCACCTTTCAAACGCGCAGTGAGCTTACCCCATTTTACTGCCCACGGATTAGGGACACGCTCTTGCAGCTTAAAATGCGCTAAGCATATTGTGAATACCATCCAAAAATTTGGTGAGAAAAATGGAGAAACGGAGGAGTTTTGAGGCAGGTACGCAACACGAGAAAACGTCTGTGGAGGAGCTAAAACAAAACAGTGAGAAAACGAACCACTGATACTGTCCAAGGATAGTCACAGGTGGAGGAACTGCTACAACTACTTTGTTAGCTTTGGGTTTTGTTCTTCAGACTTATCGAAATGAGAACAGTACCCGAGAGGAACAATTCTGCAAAACAGACCAACATAGTTTTGCTAGTAAATTCCATTCGTGAAGATGGCTTTAGGTGCATGGAAGTAAATCACGCTGCTGTAGTTTATCGACAAATGTATAATGCAGTATAACAGGCTTACAGTGGCCACAGAACTGGAGGAGGTCCTATTATCTATAAAGAATTCCTCATTACGTGTGAACGTTAGGAAGTGCAGACAGACACGTGGGCTGGATAGAGGAAGGCAATCAAAAGGAGCAGAGCTAAATATCCAAATGGGACAATTTGATAGAGGAAGGACATCAAGAAACACACAATCAAAAAACTGACCCACAGTCACTGCCGATACTGAGAACGGATGGTGGTCATACGTTTTTACCGTTGTTTTCCTAATGATAAAAATGCTGGGTTTTAATCTGAAGTTGAAACATTGCACTGCTTTCCACCACTTTTTCTAAAATTTTCTATGGAAAGCTATTTCGCGATGCAGCTTGTATCACTTTATGTAAAAACACTGAAAAATTGTTACAATTCTATCTTATGAAATATCAAGCTGCTTTTGCCACTTTTTTTACAAAGAAAAAAACTGATCTAGAAAGTGGGAAGTGTTTTACTAACATCTATCCATAATGGTTTGTAAACAAAAACATGCCATTTGGCATATCATCAGTTTGTGTTAGTACACAATTAGTGTCATGAAGTAGAAAAAGCAATCCATAAAATTGAAAAAAAAAAATCTCAAAATAAAGAATGCGCATTCTAAAGTAAGTTTTACCAAAAAAACCCACCTTTTTGTAGTTTCACTTGTATTTCTCCAAAATAGAAGAAAAATACACATTTAAACTGCCAGCATTTCACGCATCAGCAATTCTTAACTTTGGTTGGCTTTCTTAAACAAAACCATGAGAAATGAAGGAAGAACAGACTTTCATTTTTGTTTTACTTTTAAAAATGTAGTCTATTGTGTCTCTTAGTGTCAAATTCTTAAAAAGTAATCACCCTGCGGCTTTCTATAAAATTATTCACAGAATTACGTGGGCACAAATATCAGTATACTGAGGAGCTTAATTTTGTGTTTGCGACACAAACATTTTCTACAGTAACTTTGTAAAATATCTTCTTAAAGCTTTATACCCGTGACCAATACTGAAAGCGCTGCTTCGGCATGACTAACAAGGTTGCAGCCTATTATTGTTAGCATATGTGATCCCGTAATTGAATATCCTAAAGCAGGTTGTGTATGGTAAGCTTTCAAGGGTGGACTAAATTCAGGGGCATTTCGTATTCATTCCAGTTGGAACTAGTAAGTGCGTAATAATTTCAGATTACTTAAACCCCAGAAAACTGCGTCACGTCCATCTTCTGTGTTTCAATAGATCAGAGAAAATATTAAGAACCTCCCCCCCAGGACTTATATCTGTAAAGATGCCCCTTGTAAAAGTGAAGCGAGGATGCTCTAGTTACAGAATTGTCAGCTACCAACAGTTTTGGCCCACGCTCTGTTTTTGGCTTGGCAGAAGTTGGGAGGAACCTGTTGTCTCTTAAAAAAACCCTCCACATGGAATGAAATGTTCTCAATCTAGCTCCTAACAGCCCTCAACGTCAAAACCTGCCCTTAGCGGTAAACAGCGTCAGTAGAGGCGATAAGCATGATGAGCTAGGTCTGGGCTGTAATGAGATCAAGAATCCCCAGGAGAAGTCCCTGAGGAGCAACAGCACTGAACCTCAACGGGGCGTACAGTAAAGAGAGAAGCTTTGCTCTTTGCATGCAGGATTTGCATTTCCAGGGCTGCTGCTTTGGCTCCTTGATGGGCTCTCAATTCTTGCAGGAAGCAGTTGCCCGCGTAACCCTGCTCTCTGGGACCTTGGGTGGCAGCTTCTCTCGGGCTGTATTGAAATAAAATAGTAATAAAACAGTAATCTCTGAAAGTGGATACCAGTTTGAGTTAGAAAAGCCCTTGCCAAAATATGCTTTCAGAGGAGGCAGAGCACATATATTATTGAAAAGCTTTGTTTCTATATGGTCTGCCAAGTTGGCAGAAATGCAGATTTAAAATTTAGAAGCTAGGGAGCTGGGCAAGAAGAAGGAGCTAGAAAGAGAGGAAGGAATTAATAGCGTTTGTTTCTTTTCAAGAATAAATCTTGAGCTAGTTTTCTTTTTTATCACGATCTTACATTATTTATCTGTCTTTCTAGGTCAGAAAATAGGAGTAAATTTTATATGCGACACTTTCTTGTAATCCAGTGGTACAAAAGGGACTCTCGCAGAACACTGCAGTATTTCACTCTGCTGCCCCGGCATGTAGGGGGATGCATTTCAGGGTCCTTTGTGGTTCGGGTGCCAATATTGTGCCTGGCGAGATCCTCGTGTCTTTTTGAGAAGGGGAAAATAAGAGAGCACAAAAATAATACAGGAGTAAAACTAAGTAACACAGCCTCTATATCAAGGATATTAGAGACACTTCCCTAGGGAAAACTGGGCTGATTTTTCATCCTCTTTGAAAAAGATGACAGACTCCAAAGTCTCTGTTTATCCACAGAGCTTATTTAAAGGACAAGGCACTGAGGCTATCAGGGTGCACGACAGCGAATTCTGACCCACTACTGGGGGAAGGGGGGGAAGTAGGGCCGACAGCTGTAATTTTAAAAAAAGCCACAGCACTTTTATAATAATAATAAAAAAATGCAACTGAGCAACATCTGATTACTGCAGAGAAGTCATCTGGTTAACATCAAAAGAAATTTCCGAGAAACTTCACCTGCTTCCCTCTATCCTTTGTTCTTATTATTACTCCTTTCTAGACAAAGAGAAATAAAAATAGGCAGCATTTTCCGCCTCACATGGAAATAACTTGTAGCTCAGACTTCAAGAGCCAATAATGCTTTTGCACTTAAGATGACCACAGCCAGATATCATTCTCATGCTTTATCACCATGTATCTCAGCAACTTCTGCAAGGCTAAATCCAGGATGCTGGCCCTGAAGAATTAATGACAGTTTTCTACGTGTTCACTCTGTAAGTAGAATACGGGAGAGCGAAACTTACATTAATGACATGCAACTGGTGGGTCATGAATATTAAGATATTTCTGCAACATCACACAAAAAAGCCTATGGCGGCACCATGACCTCAATTCAGGTATGCAAGTCTGTCAAAAAAAAAAAAAAAGGGAAAAAACCCAAAAAAAAGTCCAAACTCGGATAACTCGTTCCACCATTGCCCAAGGAAGATTCATTTTCATCCTGATATGGAGTTTCACCACAGAAGGACAGCCATATTTTGAGCAAATTGAGCAAAAAGAGTAAGTTCTTGCAGAGGATTCAGATGTATAAATAATTAGGTACACGGTTTCAATATAATTCTCCGTGCATACCAGCAAGACATGCTGTCAGTACCCTGCGCTACAGTTTCCTCTCCGTCTTTCCACTCTATGGATCCACAAAAGTGAGATAAATAAGTTCCTGGCTCAGGCATGAAATATCTCTTGGATCCATTAGTGGCTATGCCTGAAGAGTTTGCCAAGGGGTAAGTATTAGGCTAAAAGTAATAGCAGATACTAAATCCAACATAGGATTCAGCTTGTGAGGCAACTACTGTAGCGGCACTGGAGCAATCTGACTGTAGATGACGTTCTTAAACAGAAACCTAACACAAAAAGCCGTTTGCCCATGAAAGAAACAGTCGCTATTTGCAAAATTTGACCTCACCGTAGCAGGCGTTCATATTGCAACAGACAGCATCCGGATTTTTTGTTTTAACAAATGGTAAGTCCGTTTAGCTTTTAGGTAGTAAGTATGAAGCCTCCAGAAATATATAGCAAGCTCCTTCACGTGTCAGTTTGCTTTAAATAGTTGTCAAATTCTGATCCTGTAAGGAGGGTAACAGGTCAGCACAGCACTTTAATTAATTAATAAATAAAATAGCAGTAATAAAAAGAGCTGCCTGGTTCCACGCTTCCAGGAGTGCATGAATTACATGATTCCCACGTCAAATGAAAGGAAGAATTAAAACCGGACCCACAAAATCCCCAGTGAAGAGCCGGCTGAAACCCAAACAGTTATGAATTTTATGGCCTGAGGTTTATTCACCCAGTTACACTTTCAATTTTTGACACACGAACAGCAGAGCTCAAGAACGTGAGCCAGAAATTTTGGCATTGCTGCGGCAGTTCATCCTCTCTCCCCAGTCGCTCAAGTTCTGCTTGTCTTGATACAGACCGGAGAGAGCAGCTCTGCCTCCCCTGTGCACCTGAAGAGACAGACAAGCGAAATATTAAACAGCTACAGATGCTGAAAGAAAAGCAACTGTTCAGTCAGCTCTTCGGGTTTGGGTTGTTTTTTTTTTCCCAAAGCCTTGCTTGTAGGACAAAACTGATGAGAATGTCTGATGATTCTTTAAAAAAAAAAAAAAAGCAAAGAAAATCTGTCTGATAGGAGCACAGCTAAAGCTTAATCTATTTATGTAACAAAACACAGGCAAACTGCTGTTAATATGCTAGAGAGGCATAGAAATTTCTGCTAATCTATTATCAGGGGACAAGCTGCTATTCTGGCACAGTGAGGGCTCACATCAAACTACCAGTCTGGCAATCCTTTTTGCTCAAATCCCTCACAGCCCCCGTTCTTCCCCAGACAGGCACTCCTCACTTACCAGTCCCAAACGTTTGACGCACCAGAGCAGAGCACGTCCTATTTCCCTTTTTCCCCCCTTTCTCAAGTACGGAGCTACAGCACAAGACTTTTCCTTCGCAGTCGGTCAGTGCACGGGGCACGGTTTCGTCACAGCACGAGAAGCTTTTCCCTGCCAGGCTGGTTGAGAGAGGGCACGGATGAGCTACGCAGTTGGCAGGAGTTGGGGCTTATTGCTAGATTTACCTCGACGGGGCTTTCTTGTCCAGCCTTCCTATACCTATCACCAACCCGTAGCTGCCTTGTTCCGCCCTATTCAAGTAGGCAATGCCAACTAAGGCTCACAGCACAGGCTCAACGTTCGACGGGGAAAAAGGCAGAGCCCTACAAATTTCTGCCAGTGGGGTAATACCACAGCACCTCTCCGTATAGAAGGACCAGCATTCTTTCCGTGGGGAAACCAAACCAAACTAAAGAAAACTCCTCCCTTTAAACACATGGCGCTGAAAGACTAGGCTTAACATGAAAGCTCGTAAGGTGCCGAGGTTCCAGGTCACAACGTTCATTTTTCCCACGAGCTAAGCACCTTGGGAGGACACACACAGTTCTACTGCAATTCACAGATCTCCCGTTCCTGATCACAAGAATAGAGAGGGAAAGAAGAAGGATTTATTTCCCTATTACACTTAGGCTGCCCCAGGCTGCAGGCACTGAGCCTGTTCCTTCCAACAGCAGCGTACTTCTTCAGTGCTGTTCTAATTAAACAGGCAAAAAAGAGTTACAGAAGTGCTGTCTCCTAACCAGGTTTACCAGACGCAGTGAAATCCACCTCGGTGTCTGTCACTTCACAACACGCTCCCTGCATTGCAGCTCCTCCAGAGCCTGAGATAACAGCTAGCAGGAAGATCTAGATGTTTCCAATGCCATTTTTCAGGCCCAAGAGATGCAAAGGAGCTGGGTGAGGGTCCACCCAGGTGTCTTTGACAAAGACGTAGGCAAGAAAACTTTCCAAAGAACTGTCCTGTCAGTAGAAGTCAACACACCACAGGTTACGATGAGAGAAGGAGAAAGGGAGAAGCCACGGAAGAACCAGCTCTCATGCAGACTGCAATAGCCTTAACTTGGGGAGCAAACCGGAGCCCCTTAACCAGCCACAGGTCGTTCCCTTTGCACTTTCTTACCTTCATAGCCATACTTCATAGGTGTGTTCCCTGGACGTGTAGTAACTGTGTGACTTAATTACCAGCTGTGCTAAGTACACATTAAGGGATCTGATTGTCAGGTGGTCTGCCGTGACTCCGTGGCTGCTGAATGCCGTACAGCCAGGGAACACAGACAAATCCAGGATCTCCTACAGAAGTTAAAGCACATCAGTAGCTTTTTTTCCCAGCATCATTTGCAGCTGCAATCCCCTGTCTATCCAGGTGGTGCCGTCTGTTAACCACGTCACATCCATGATCTCTCGAAGGAGGCTAAAAGGACTGAACCATTTCAAAAGCAGAATAATATTGATACTGGAAGGAGACCACTTGCGGTGCGCTGCCATCCTATATCCGAGTGACTTCGCTGTCAGAGCGATGGCAATGATCAGTGGGGTTGCCATGCAGACGTTCAGCTTGGCAAACTCTCAAAGCGTTCCCAGTCTCACGCTCTGCCTTGCTCCAGTAAGACACTTACCTGCGTTGCCCCTGCTGAGCTACGGTCTTACGTTTGATGTGCTGCTCCACTTTTACAACATGGTGCCGTGGGAGTACTTGAAAAGAGTAGACGGCCACCAAATTCAAAGCAAGACGCTTCTCTGCGCTTCTCCGGGAAGAAGTGAATGGTTCCATTCTTCTCCCCCTCCCTCCCACCAAGCTTTCTACTAAACACAATTGCATGCAGCATTTGACAACAGAGCTGATAAATTATGCGCTGCTTGAATTGAAAGTGTGAAGGATAATAGGGATGAATATCAATGCATTCACAGATGACACAAACCCATTTCATCGCTTTCAAGGCTTTTTGGTTGTGCTCAGGGATGACTTGCATGAGCTAATTCCTCAGTGCATTGTCTTAAAAAAAAAAAAAGTCTCTCTAGAGGAAAAATGGACTATGCCTAAGAGGTGGCTGACAGAAAAGAAGAAAAAAGAAAAAAACAATGAAAAACCCACAAACCCCAAAGGGAAACATTTTAGGGGCACAAAAATCTCTCCGCTAAGATGTTTAGTTGAAAATTTTCCAGTTTCACCGAAACTGGAAATTGAGCCTGGCTTTCAGGTAACTACAATTTATTCCCATCTGACTGAGATTTATGTGCTGCCGGAAATACCGTCTTATGACTTATCTATAATAATTACAGGTGAACACTTCTGCAACAAGAGGAGTCTTACCGTTGGCTTCCATTAAACACGGAAGTCAGTCATCTAAAAGCTGTGGCAGGCTGCTGTCTCCTGTAGACACCATCATTTCTGAGGGAAATAGCAATTTGGGCAATCCATAACCCTTAGTTAAAAACTCTAATGTAGCTCTATTGTCATTCTCTGGTATTAAACCAGTAATTTTCCCAGAAATCCCTCCAGTGGAAAAAACAGACAGAAATCTCAATTTAGCTATAGAGGTTGCTAATGGAAAACTTCAGACAACACACGCTAGCACAGAGAATGCTCTGAGATCAAGCCTCTGAATTCAAACTGAGGGGTGCAGAGGGTTTCATCACTGCTTTGTGCTTGGTTTAGAGTCCTGCACGTTTCTTCCTCCGTTCCTGCGTGAGGAGCTCTGGACAATACTCTGCAGGCTCTCACAGATGTCCTGTGCATTTCTCAGCTATTGTGTTCACCTTTGAAATTTAACGGCATCGAAGAGCATCTTTCAGTTGCTAGCACTAGACACCTCCTGCATCTCTAAGAAATGGAACAACAGCCTGCCTAAGCACAATATCGCATTGACAGACCAGTAAGCTGTGGCTTTTTTAGGATACTCTCTGCATGCAATCCACCAGGATACACATTCAGGACTGCTTTTAGAAAGTTAAACAGCCCAGGGAGGCATCAGTGGGATGCTGCCATCAGAAAAAGGAAACAGACTACGTGGCCGGAGGAAACGCAGACATTTCTAAACGGTACAAGTTTGCATTTCCATTTTTTTCCCCATATCTGAAGTTCCTGCTTCCAACTGAGGTTCATGCTGTTCTAGTGCAACGTAGGGGGAACATGCATCTAGCAGGGGATGGAAAGAGGTACAGAGAGAGAAACACAAAGTCACTCATCTGTCCTGAACCCTCTCGGATGGAAACGCACACTCTCTCCTTATGCTTCTCCTGCCCTCTCAACACAGACGTTGCTGTCGTGGCTCTTAATCCCTCTCCAGGCTTTCCGATCTCCTGGTGTACTTCAGGGCCTCCCCATGTCTTTGGGGTCCTGACGTGAACTCTGATAACGTTTTGCTGCCATCCCTCCCCAGCTTTGTTCAGCTGCAGGATGTCTTGGTTTTGGCAGAGATAGAGTTAATTTCCTTCCTAGCAGCTGGCACAGGGCTGTGTTTTGGATTTAGGGTGAGAACAAAGTTGATAACACACTGATGGTTTAGTTGTTGCTGAGCAGTGCTTACACTAGGCAAGGACTCTTCAGCTTCCCATGCCACACCGACTGAGCAGGCTGGAGGGGCACAAGAAGCTGGGAGGGGGCACAGCCAGGACAGCTGACCCCAACTGGCCAGAGGGACATTCCATACCATGGGACGTCACGCTCAGTACATAAACTGGGGAAAACTGGCCGGGGCCGGGCCGCTGCTCGGGGACTGGCTGGGCATGGGTCGGCGGGTGGTGAGCAATTGCACTGTGCATCACTTGCTTTGTGTATTATTATTATTATTATCATATTATTATTATAATTTTATTTCAGTTATTAAACTGTTTTTATCCCAACCCACGAGTTTTTCTCACTTGTGCTCTTCCGATTCTCTCCCCCATCCCACCGGGTGGGGGGCAGTGAGCGAGCGGCTGCGTGGGGCTCAGTTGCCGACTGAGGTTAAACCACGACACAGGAGCAGACGGCACAACTCCTGAAAGGGAAGCGTCTCTTCACTACTGGTCACCCAGAGGCAGGAAAACAATTGCAACTGCAGAGAAGTTGCGTACGCTCACGTATTTTTAACAGGACTCGGGTACAGGTAGGCTTTAGGCTACGGACCGTGGAGCCATTTCTGGTGCTAGGCCTTGCGGTTCGGGCTGCGAGTGGGAACACGGGACCGCTCGGCAAGCAACTGCGTCTCAGAATCCTTTTAAGGATGAGGATTGGGTTCAAAAGGAAGAACCATCACAAAGTGCTTGATTTCACAGATACAACCGATCCCGTTGGGCTGGCAGGCTTCCTTTTGACTAGTTGGGCTTACGTGGCTGCCTCTCCTCAGCAAGGAGGGGCCAGCTTGCTGTTCGTGGGAAACGCGCAGCTGCGGCGCAGGACCTGAGGTTGGCCTCTCCCGACACGCAACGGCCTGGCACAGGTCGGATCCGAAGAGCGACTGTGGAAAGCCTGCCCCGTGAAAACCGCCTACGGTCATTTCCTTCGGGGCCCCACTTCCAAGACGAGCAAAGCCAAAGCCACGCAGCCAGGCCACTGCTCAGCGCGGCGGCGATTTACGCCGTGAGATTTCCAGCAACTTCTGAACATATTGCAGTGCAGCTGGGGGACAGGGAGGAGCTCCGTGTGCCTCGCTGAACAGCTCAGAGCAGCGGGAGCCGAAACACGAGCCGAGCCAAGGCAAATGGTTCCCTTCTCTGCGCCTCATGTGACGAGCAAATATTTTGAGGTCAGGAAAAGCTTATCTTTTGCTGCCTGGAGGCAGCCAGTTGCTTTCTATTAACACGTCATTTTGTACTGAGTCCTGTGCAAATTGGAATGAGACAATTCCAGACATCTTGAAGAAAAAAAATGGAAGCATTGAAAAAAATTATAGACCTATTAGAGCTATGTGCTGATCCAAACTAAACCATATTTACATCTTCGAGAGTGAAAAAATGTATTATTTGTATCATTTATTTAGCCCATAAAAAAATACCGTGAGGTATATTTATGGCATGAATTCTTTAGTTTTGAATAAATGACAAACATTCATAGTATTAGAGATGGAGCTGAGCTGCATAATAAGGCATTAAAGTACACTTTTTGCCTGTTGACATCTCTTTTTATGGATAGAAATTAAAATGTTGAAAATAGAAAGCATCAATATTCTTGAAGGTTATATCCAAAGGGCTCAGTAACAGTATGTAAATAGAGAATTAACGTCATAATGTAGATAAAGCCCCCTCACATTTTTAGAGGAAAAAGCTTGGAAAGCAGATATGATGTGTGTGTGTTTGTTCGTTACAACTTAATTAGCACAGCACAATATTAAGGACCAACAGTAATGCTGAATGTATATTGAAGACTCTGTTTGCGGGTATATCTTGTACTTTATATATATATATATCAAGAGTAATTGCCAATATGATAAGTGTTGAAATAAAGACTCTGTTGAAGTGCTTCTGGGATTTAAGTGAAGCAGTAATATCACCATTTTAAACCTTGCTTCAAAATCTCTTTCATTATTTATTTCTGAGAAAAAAAAATACCTGAACATAAAAGTTTGATTTAAATCTTTCCTCAAATTTCCACTTTTTCTTTACTGAGCTGGGGGAGGGAAGAGGAAGAAGAAGGGACATTTTCTGGAAGTTTCTGCATTTCTCACTTGTATTTATTAAGAAGTGAAAGGCACCTAGGTGTTCATCGGTACCACATGCAATAAGGGCTCGTTTAATGCAGGGGATAAATTATGGACTATACGCAGTAGCTGACACCCCACAGATGTAAAGGCGGGTGACGATCCACACCGATAAGCCCGCGCCAAATCTCTTCTAACCAATGCAGGGGGCAGCGGTACAAGCCATGTCACCAAAAAGCTTGTCCCCAGGAGAGCTGCAGCTCAGCTGTGCAGACCGGGACCGCCTGCCTGTGCCTCAGCAGTTGTACCTCAGGACTGCTGAAACTCCCAGCGCTCTTGCCATCGCACCAGATCACGCAGCCCCTTGGATTTTGATTTTCATTTGTAAGCGAGAGAGATTTTTTTTTTCCTTCTCCTGTATCATTCACAAAATCTTTGTATTATGCAGCCACACACTATGTGTTAAGGATTATTTAACCCTTGTTCAGTAAATACGCCGCACAATACACTTTCGATACTTGTCTGATAAAATGTCAAATAGAAATGACGGGAAACTACACGACACGAGAATCCCCCTCTCTGTTGTTTTGCACTAGCATTCACCATTGCGTCAGACAATGCAGAAATAACCACAAAGGGTTAAAGAGAAACAAGCCACATGCCTCTCAAACCTCTGAACAGACACTTATTTTCCAGACCCTACATGCAGCCAATTATCTGATTCACCTTGCTGCTCTGCTGTAGGGTGTTTTGGTGCCGTTTTAACATTTTGCTATAGCTGGCAGTAGCGTGCTTCTAATGCAAGTGACCCCAGGGATGGCTATGGACAAAATACAGAGAAGTAAAGAATATTTTTGGCTCTTAGGAGTTAAGTAATATAATCTGGCAGAGAGATGGTGGTAATACTTCAACAAGGAAGATCAGAACACGATTACGCATGGCCAGAAATATATTCAGCAATGATCCATCATGCTGTCTCTGGCTGCTTTACATGCAGAAGGATCATCTGCTTTAATCTTCCTAGTCTCCAGATCCACACAGAGCATCATATATTATGCAAAAAGGTACTCTGGGTGGCAGTATCGAGTTCACCGTTGCAGCAGGCTTTATTGTTGTAAGGGGTTTTTTTGTGTTTCCACCCCCCCCAAGTCTATACTAGGCATCCCCTTTCAGAAAAATGCTTTAAAGTCTTTCTGTCTCAAAGGAGAGGTTCTTGCCACTCACTGTTTCTCCTCACATCATGCAGCCTGCACCCACACACAGCGATCCTCGTTCCCTCGTGCTCACACACACACCTCTGGCCATCACTGCCTTTCTGCCGCGCTGCAGACCCGGTGAGATCCTTCAGTGCAGAAAAGCAACCAGCACAATGCAGACTTTTTCATTCCCTCCTGGTTGAATGATTTTATAAATTCACCCTGGACGGCACTTGAAATTTTATTTTATTTTTTTTTAATAATCAACCTCTACTGGACAGAGTGCACATGTGATAGAGAAAAGCAGTGTCCTTCAACAGAATTCAGGGGGTTTCCACCACTGAACAAAATGTATTTTCTGCAAGCAAGTATTCTTGACAACACTGTGCTAAAAGGAGGGTCTGGGGGCAGGGGGAAGACAGTCTTGGGCTCATTACAGGCTTCTCTCTCATCCAAAGTCCCGTAGCTGCTGC
This sequence comes from Aptenodytes patagonicus, assembly GCF_965638725.1. Classification (NCBI taxonomy): domain Eukaryota; kingdom Metazoa; phylum Chordata; class Aves; order Sphenisciformes; family Spheniscidae; genus Aptenodytes; species Aptenodytes patagonicus. The sequence continues at coordinate 2,626,632 of NC_134953.1, forward strand.
TGTAGAAGGTCGGGGAACGGATGCCTGTCTGCTCCCAGCCGACTGGGGGACAGATCCTCACGTGGAGTAAACGGACGCAGTTCCCTGGGAGTGCAAGGCATTGCACCGTGCTACACCTGCTGAGGAGCTGGCCTAAGTTCTTGCTGCTTTTTCTTCGGAGCCACATAAATGTATTTAACACGTCCCTAAAATTGCTTGCGAGAGCAGGGTGCAGTTTCATTTACTTCCACAGAGTTGCCCCGGATTTACAAGGAGAGGAGAAGAATCAGCGCCCGACTCCTCACTGGCGTGAATCATTTTGGCCTGTGCAGAACGGCTATGAACACCCCCGGGTGTGTAAATGAAACAATCTACCTTCGCGCCCACACGGGATAAATGGAAGTGACTTGCCAGGGGCCAAAGCAGCGCGGAGCCGGGCTCAGAGCCACACATGCCGAAATGCAGCCTCTGCCAGGCTTCCTAGCTGCCTCCTTCAGCAAGGACAGCTTGACTCGGGGGCTGATTTGTTGTTCTTGTTATATTAGCAGAGAGCTGGAGGCTCCTCAGAGACTGTTTATAGAAAGTGCTTTTGAATGTATGCTTCAGCGTAGATAGGTCCCATTTAAAACTGAAGATGGACCTTTTATCAAAAGATGTGACAGGCTATCTTAAGGGTAACTGTCACAGGTGGAGGTATAAAAAGAAGAAAAAACCCTTTTCTCTACTTTTTCAGTTTTCTTGTATTTTTACCAAGCATTTAGAGGGTGAGATAATGTCAGATACATCTGTCTGGCATTTTTAGGTATGTATCACCTTGGAATCTAAGCGCTCAGGCAGTATGCGATAACATCCTGAAATACTTCCATCTCCTCAAGTTTCTCTCTCATCTTTCTTTTATTTAATCTCAAATGAGTTCAAGTAACTTCTGATTTTGCGTTTATCTAGATCCGAGGTACAGAAGAAAAAGTAGGCTTCTATAATTTAGCAATTAGTAATAACTTTACAAGTATAGTTCAAATCTCTAAGTCAGGATGAGCACTGAATTAGGAACCGAGGAATAAATGCTCATAATTTTGAGTATAAGAAAGTATTTCAGATTATTACATCACCGGTACTTTTCTTGTGTATCCTCTGTTCATCGAAGGGAGTATCTGGAAGCCTAGCTGTCCTTAAATAAGGACAAAACAGAACAGTAAGTCCACCTGCACGCAGTGATCAAATGTCAGTATAAGATCACCACCAGAAGGGTTACTGTGCCCTCGCACGAGGAGCCATCTGACTCCTATACAAAAAGAAAAATTAACAGGCCTCCCAGAACAAATTGACCCCCACCATGCCGTAACACACCAAAACCCCAGCAACGCTGCTGAGAGGGAGAGGAACATCTAGTAGAGGATTAAGCTCCCTAGACCTGAAAACTCCCTAGACCTGAAAAAAGAAGGGCAACGAGGCTGGTGAGGGGTCTGGAGAACAAGTCTGATGAGGAGCGGCTGAGGGAACTGGGACTGTTCAGCCTGGAGAAAAGGAGGCTGAGGGGAGACCTCATCGCTCTCTACAACTACCTGAAAGGAGGTTGTAGCGAGGTGGGGGTCGGTCTCTTCTCCCAAGTAACAAGCGATAGGACGAGAGGAAACGGCCTCAAGTTGCGGCAGGGGAGGTTTAGATTGGACGTGAGGAAAAATTTCTTTACTGAAAGAGTGGTGAAACATTGGAAGAGGCTGCCCAGGGAAGTGGTGGAGTCCCCATCCCTGGAGGTATTTAAAAGACGAGTAGATGAGGCACTTAGGGACATGGTTTAGTGGGCATGGTGGTGTTGGGTCGACAGTTGGACTCGATCTTAGAGGTCTTTTCCAACCTCAATGATTCTATGATTCTATAAACTCTGCCCCTAGGATGCAGCAGAGCAGGACAGGCAGTAGCTTGTGCTTGAATAGAGCTGGAGATCTCTCTGATACTGCAAAGATACTGTCATTCAAAAGGAGATCGGGCTTATGTTCAGCTAGTCCTTTCCAGGTGAACGCATGCGAGCTCTTCCAACTCACTAGAAGCTGTGTGGAGACTCAGTTGGATATATCATTGTAAATTTGGTGTTCTGCTAATACAACAGCATAGCCGCCAACTGGCTCAGAGCATGGGTCAAGCCTGTTCACATCAAACAGAAATGGCTTAAAGCAGACAAGAAACAAATGGCCCAGATACGAACACGCCTTTGAAATCTGCAGTGTTTGAGTTTTAGACCTTAACTTGGCCTATCAAAACATAAATAACGCTTGGCACCTTTGGTTTGGATCCAAACCATCCTAAAGTACACAGATTTTGAGCAGAATTTTGAAATGGAAGTCTCCTTTAGCAACTGAGTAAGCTAGATAACATACACGTGTAATCATCAGGGCAGGGACACCACCAGGTGACTATCGTAGGTCCTTTCCAGACATATTCACTGTGGCTTTTTCTTTGCTGAATTCCACATTCCCCATTTCTTTGATGAGTTACAGCTGTTACCGCACAATTTGTCCGGCTCTATCCTCCCTCCTGTGTTTGACAAAATGGCTGCCCTGCAGAAAGCATATGAAAAGTCACATATTTGTGATGCTGGTAGCATCTTTATTTGGAAATAAGCCCTAGCCAAAGTAGTGCTGGTCTCCTAGTAAGTTTTAACCTCAGTTATTTATTTCCATCTCTTGCCTAAAGCCTTTAGCCTTGGTTTATTTGCAGGACAAAGGCTTCAGTAAACTCTGAGGAGTACCCTGGGTGAGGAAATGAGAAGAAACTCACTTCTTCAGAGTCTCCAGTTCAGGTGCACTGCTGTTTCCCTCTTCCCTTTCCCCAGGGACCACATCTGCTTATGGGCTGACTTGGTCCCTGCCTTCTGGGCAGAGCACTTAGCAGCGTTACACCGGCGTAACAGCAGGGTATGAGCAACACCTGGGGCTGTAGTTACAGACCTGATCTTCTAAAAAAATTATATCACTTAACAACACCTTCTGCACAGACGAGGCAATACCGTTTTAGTTTTCAAAAGAAAGTGAAAATCCCACACAGTGATTTGAATTCGCCCCTCAAGATCTCCGAGAGCAGCCAACTCGGGACACCCAGTGTCACAGGAGAGCAAAGTGCTGGCTGAACCAGGGAGCGGGGAAGGGGAGTCGGAGAGCTTTAACCCCAAACAGTCGATGCAGATGACTCTCTGCCATTAAACTCAGTAACAACGTACAACAGCGAAAGCTGAAGTTCATTTTAGGCCAGTTATGAATACAGCATGAAACAGAAGTACGTTTGGGGGTACTGTACAAATGGGAAAATAGAGATACTTAAGTGGGTATGGCTGGTCTCTCCCTACATAAATGATACATCATAAGATCCAAGTTTCAATGTTCAAAGAGAAAGAGGTAATTCTTTTAAAAGATGTTAGACTACACTAAATCAGAAACCTAGCCCATCTCAAAACTTCAAGTGTTTCTCCCCAAGGAGACAATCAAACATGAAAACCTCAAGGAGAGTCCAATAAACACCCCTTGTAATGAGCAGAAAGCCACGCTATTACTAAGAGAGTGAAATGCCATACTTAATGTATTGTGCAAACTTAAAAATTACAAGGCGCTGGGCTGATGTTTGAGCCTTTCCCCTCCAGAGGGGATCTCCCCATTTTTGTTCTCTCAAACGCAGTGAAGAACTGGGGTTTTCCATCAACGTTCACCTGTGGCACACGGTGCGCTTGGCTGGCCTGACAGCTCACGCAGCAAAAACCCTAAGGTGGACAAAGGGTCACTTCAGTAACATGCATGTTTATATTATACTTGGCTTAATGCGGGCTGTTTTCTTCAGCTTGAGAAAAAGTAGTAAGGGATTAAAAAATGCGAGTGTAGTGATGAAGCACTTCATTTACCCTAAGCCTCACTGTATTCACTCAAGGCCCAGACTTTCAGTCAGTTCTCATCACGGGGTGTATTAAGTATAGCACTGCCTTAGATATTTCATCAGTACTTAACTGGGAAAACACTTCCATCACGGTACGGAGGAATCACGAAGTGAGTGCTGTTAAAAACTCTGGTCAACGTGGAGCACGTGACAGTATGTCCCGTGTCACAGGAAGTAAAGAGTATGTGTTACATGCCCGAAGCCTGATATTGGCCTTCATTTTACTATTCCACACGTTTATGATTTAAGCGAGGTACTTCTCCTTTAGAGGCTGGGGCAAGCGAGGTCATAACAAACCTAGACAATACCAGGAGATTAGTAACCTTTGCATCTGCCCAGACAGCAATACAGGTCATACGTACAGTGAAAAAACAAAACGAGCAGCAAGACCTGTTGCGTTCAACTAAGCGAAGGATTGGATCCATTATTCTTCTGGTGTTTACCCAGCTAGATTGCACGTATGTGAGATTTTACATACTACCTGGTACACCAGTTGGAAGCTGCTCTCCTCTAGGAAAAGAAGTCAAGTATCTTCTCTGTCTTACACTATTTGTACTGATGGGGTCAGGTGTTAAAACACTCATGCTGGAGCACTGGCTGCTTGAAGTACGTTCACTACGGATATCATCTTGCCAACGGCCGGGGCTCGATAAAGGTCAGTTGACCTTCCTGAGAATACTTCAAGCAGCAGAGGTAGCAAAGAGAAACAAACCCACACAAGTTCACAATTCTTTTACTAGAGTCATTTGTCGGGAGATACAATACTGTTTGTTGGGAGGAAATGCTTCCCCTGCAGAAACTCTCGGAGTCAAAGTTCGAGGAAACCACTGTTCTGGCAAAGGAAGGCTGTTTATAAAGCATTACTAACAGGCAAGGATCGCATAGGGACGTGAGGATGTACGTATGAAATCTAATTCCTACCTGCAGTGGAACAAGAATCTGAGGAGAATGACTGCATGAGTTTAGCTCTCGATAGCAGAAGAGGGGTGCAGCTCGCTCACCGTTCTGGAGACAAAGCCAGTCTTCACTGCCTATACCTGTCCAGAGCCTGCCAAGATCAGGGCAGAGACTCCCATTGGCTGTGGGAGGCTGTAACCCGTGGATCCAAATGAGCGTTGCACTTCAAGAGATGCATCTAATGTTCTAATGCAATAGAAACAGTAAAATAAAAAGCACTCACAGCGTAAGTTAATTCTACTTTTAGAAACAATTGCTTTCATGCAACAGCAATTGCCCATACCTGAAAGCTTCAAGTGCTGTTTAGGTGCATTCCTAGGGTCTGTATACTAACGTTAACCTAATTCTCTCAGTGTGGCATTTGGATATCTTACTGAAGCGCCCAGTTTTAAAGAGAGCTCACTATCTGCTGAGGACAATGTGCCTCTTACATAAGCAGAAATTTTTGTAAAAGAAGCCTTGCTTTTTCTGCAAACAGAGATTCACGTGCCCGTGCACACAAAGATCCAACCACATTACGGATGGGGAAGGCAAAGGGATGTACAGCTGCGGCACCACATCTGGATACACGTGCTGCAGCAGACACATAAGAGGAGGGAGGAAAGCCCTCAAACTTTCTAGAAATCTGCCCTGAACTAGCAAGAGTATTCTCTCCAGAGTTAGAGATTGCGTGTACAAACCTAGCTAGGCAATGACACAAAGAAGTACCTAGGATACAGAAGCGTCTAGGAAAAAAATCAGAAGCATTTACTAATTGCCGGTCAGACATCCAGGAGGCATGGCAGCATCTTTCCCATTTGAGATGTCACTCAATCATCTCCACCGTCTTTCTAGCTTTTTTGGTGGAAAAGCTAAACTAGCTAAACTACAGTTTGGTCACTGAAGGATGACAGAGACCCAAACTGTCATAATGGGCAAACGTGCATTACAACAGCAGCAGCAGCAAAAGACCACTATAATTATTACTATCATTATCACACAAAGTTGAGCACTCCGCCAGCATTGCAACAAAACGTACGTTCTTTACAGGGCATTCCGAATGAAATCCTCACTGTGTTTTCCTTTTTCCATATATGCCGATGAAAGCATTGATGAGTTTCTAATGAACAGCCACTCAGTTTGGGAGGACAAAGCCTTAAAAACCCCCTTCCCATTTTGCCGTATCCATTGGAACCAGGTTTCACTCTGTTCCAAACAACAGAGTACAACGGAGCATTTGTAAATGTACTCTATCTTTTGAAAATAAATCTGACAGCATTAGAGATAAATCCACAGTCCCTTGAGGGCGAGATCAGTGCACAGTTGCATGCTTGTACGCGTGTGCACCTACCATTAGTCTGAAAAATCGGAACCCACTGACGTAACGGGTAGTTGTGATCAAGGCAGAATAAAGCTTTCTACCCAGTTCCTAAATTTTTCTGTCACTGTTAATCATCTCTGTTTGGAACAATGTTTCTTGTTTACTAGCAAACAACTGCCTGTAGACAGGCTAAATATTTCTCTATCAACGCCACAGTACACTCATACCAGGATTCAAACCTGAACTGCCAGCGAGAGAGATGCTCTTTCTCCCTTCTCTCCCCCACAGTCTCAGCGTGCCTTCTGTAAAGCCGTCTTTCCCTGACACAGACCAGCAGGTCTTGTCTGTCTTAAGGACCCTCTCTCCTACCCGTCTCCCATTTCCCAGGCTTGAATTAATGAGCAGCCCCCCCCCCTGCACTGAGCGAGCGCAATTAATCAGCGTCACTAGAGGCTGCCAACGCCTGCGAAGGGGCACTGCCAAGGTCACAGCCCTGCTGCGCATCCTGATGGGGAGGGAGAAAAGCGCAGGGCGTTACTCCGGTGAAAGCCGGAGATTTCAAACCCTGCTTCTTGCCGGCGTTGCGCTGAAGGTATCCATCTCCCTGCTTTCGCTGAACCACGCTGATAAACAACACACCTCAGAGAGCTGGAGGAGGACAGCGGAAGACGAAAACTGAAACGGAGTACCGCTGATGTTGTAACGGCAGCTCTCTGGCAGCTGCCTTTGGAGGTTAATTACCTTTCTAAAGAGTAACGATTCATCTTCTCGCCCATACCATAATATCCTGCAATGCTAATTCTCATTTTAAAGACAGGAAAACTAATGACAGAGAAAAGGTTTAATATATATAACTCAAAAGAAAGAATAAATTTACCATAACAGGGTACTAGACTCCATCAATAAAAACTCATTCCAAAAGATCACAACTCAGAGTATTCCCAGAACATAAATATTTTCTAGGATACACCATCATTAGCAAAACCCATCAAGCTTTTGTTTCAATAAACAGCATCTGCCAGGAGCATCTTCTCTGAAACAGACAATATTAAACAAAATTTGGTGTCTCATTTATTAAAGGGGCAGACTTCTGGGCTGGTGTCTCAGGAGTCTTCTGCAAGCTTTAAAAAACAAAAAGAGGCCTTTCGAAGGAGGCTCATCTCATTTGATGCAAGACTTGCCATCTTAAATGCTCTAACAGGTGTTATGAAAGCACTAATGTTCTGGACCCGCTGAACGTCATTTTACGAAAAGCACCCTACTTACTCCTGAATCCCTCAGCTATACTAAGCAACTACATAGCCACCTTCCTGTCTTAGCAACAGAAAGTAACTCTCATTTTATTGCTGTTAAAGAAAGTAAGTAAATGAACTGAGGAAAACCAGCTGTGAAGGCACCCAGGTACGCAGGCTTTGGTGTAGGAGCAACGTATCCTCTATCCTCATCCTAGCTTAGCAGTGAGAGCAATGGCCAGCCCTAGCCGGATCCGTGGGCTCCCGACAGAGTCTGCCTCTAGGAGAGAGGAAAAAGGCACCTAGAAAATGTCTTCCTCCCTCCCTGTGAGATGCACAGAAATAAGCAAAGAGCAAGTAGCTAACCCAGGGTAACTGCTACTCTTGGCAGGGCCCGAACCAGTGATCCCAAAATGCAGGGTTCCTTCTCTCATGACCAATTCCCTAAGTTACCTGATTCTGTACTCATTGCCCGGTTATAAAACACCCATTAGCTTCTCTTCTGCTCACCCACACCCTGACTCCATTTGGTGGTGTTTTAAAAAAAAAAAAAAAAGGCAGCCAAAACATAATGCACCTCATGACACAAGGTTTCCTCAAGTCAAAAAACCATCGGCAGAATGATATCAGGTTTTCCCCCAGGCTTGTGTTTTTTGGATGGGTTTGTTCTGTCCTCACTGCGCTGCTTTTGTGCTGTACAGCTCCATGGCTAAAGGGCATTGGCGTATTTATGTTTTTAAAGCGGCAGCTGAAAGACAAAGTCATCCTTAGAGCACCTTTGGAGTACTTTTTTCAACTAACTCTAGCCGCGCTGAAATAGCCATTGCAATGCCACAAGCAGACTGCTTTACCTTTTCAGGTGCTGGATGGCAGGAGTGAAATGTCCTCTAACTCACTGCTGAAAATGATAGAAAAATCAATGCAAACTTGGTGAAGAGAAGGCAGTCCCATTACAAGAAAGTCATTTTCAGCCTCTCCTGTGGTACTAGCTTCCAGAAAGCAAGACACAGCATGTGGTGGGTAATGCTCTGCCAGTTGAAAAATGTTATGTCAAATATTCCCATTAGAAGTTTATTTTAAATTAAACGTGATATATGTTGAAAAGCTGGAAAGACCTGGTGTCATATCCAAGCACTTCCCTGGATTTTCTTAACGAGCAGGTTAAGGTCAGACCCGTACCCCTGAGAAAACTGTGAGAAACAAGAGACAAAAAAAAGCAAAAGCCAAAACATTTCAGCAGTGCCTATTGATTTTCTCTGCCTCAGGATTTGTTGGTCCCCGCTGGGGGACGTCAGCAGTGCCAGCCGATGGCAGCGCTATCCCGTCAGCCTTACCCCAAAGGCCTCTCTGACCTGCTGCTACTGCACGCCCGGACCTGGACGGCCAGATCACGACAGACTGAGCCAACAGCACCGTGAGGAACAAAGCCCAGACTCTCCTGATTTTGTAGTAACTAAGAAAGCTGACCCACAGCTCGCGTGTCTTTGCAAGGTGTTTTTCTCTGCAGTTTTCTTCCCTAAGCCTTAGGTACCTGCGCCGCTCGGAAGGACGTTTCAGCCTCAGCACAGTAGCGAAGCTCGCCTCGGATGCTGCTTTCATAACGTTTCAAAATGGTCTGACTTCCTTCATGGAGTCAACGGGTCTCCTTTCTGAGGCACAGGGGAACGTCAGCAGAGACTTCTCCAGCATTAACTCTTTCAGATTTTGCACACACTCCGAAGATAACAGATAGGAGCTTTCATCCAGCTCTGCAAATGGATTAGCAAGCAGCAGCAGCTGAATATTTTAAATTCAAATGATATTAAACTCAGGTTAAACTCACTGCTGCAGAAAAAGTCAATAATGTTTTCCCATCTTGATTTTTCTTTCCTCTTCTTTCATTCCTCTCCTACAGCTGCTGCAGGGACGCTGACTGCAGTTGGCAGTATAACCTTACTTATGACACGCTCAGGAACAGATGTTTTCCTCCACATCTACCCCTCCTCTCCTACCTTTGGAGCAGGATAATGAGGTACTCTGCAGCTCGGGTTCAGAGCGTGGTTATTAAACAGCTAGGGAAAATGGTGCTGGCGTGGCAAACTGTGTATCATTGAATTACTACAAAACATGGCGATGAGAAAATAGATCTGCTTTGAAGGAGAAAAATGGCCTGTTTTCAGTCAAGAGCTCTTTCCTGTTAACCAGCCCAGCCCATCAGCAAAGTATTAGATAGTGTACACAGCAATTTGTAGGCCGCATAGAGGGCAGCAGTTTGTGCCTAGAAGCTGTCACAGACCTCCCTGGGTGGATGTCTCTACCTAAGGGCCATTCACATGATGAAGAGTTTATGAGCTGTGATTATTGGGGATTTGTTGTTTGTTCTTTTTTTTTTTCCCTGCTACTCTTTAGAGCAACGGAGCAAAATAATACAAACAGAGTTTTCCCGCAGTTTCCCCTGTGCGGGATGCTGATTAAAGCCCTGCAGCTCAGAGACAGAAAGTCTTACCAGATCCTTCCCGTATGCCCATTCTTGACAGGCAGAGCACCGCTTTCCAGAGACACTGCCTAATTGCTTTGCACCGAAGTTTATTTTGCGTTCCGTAGAAAACGGCTGCAGCAAAGGGAGGGAAAGGCTGACTTGCATAAGCCCCTACGTATCTAGCCTGAACACACAAACAAGAGATTGCGTTGTCTTAGGTGAAGGGTCTCCTGATGGAAGCTGTCTTAGCAGAACCTCCGTGATGCTCCTTGACAAAACCAAGCAGGGAACGGCAAGCAGGCTCCTGCTTCCTCACAGTAATCACCTAGCAGGGAAACTCGAGAAGCCCACGAGCAAAAAAACGTGGATCTTCCTATTCCTAGCATGCTGGCTGTGTCATTACTGCCAGGGAAAGCTGCTCAATGATGACACAGCATATAGGACCACAGGGCTTTTCTAATTCTCACCCATTCATGGTGGACGGCCATAAACCTAGACCCTTGTGTCCTGTAGCCCAGGACTGTGCATGGAGACTGTCTGTAGCTTCTCCGGTCCCTAGGACTATCCAGGAGGGCAGGAAGGGAAGCTTGAAGAGCAAGTTTAAAACTTGAGTGAAGTAAACAAATTAATTGGCAGATTTTATCCCCGCTCTCAGTCCTGCGACACTGATACACAACACAAAGAAGGATGTAGTTGCAGGGTGCAGGCATCAGTATGTTGTCTCTCTCTCTCACACCTATTGTGGTCTCCATCACTGTATTTTCAGGGTGCCTCCTAACGCGCACCTTCCCACCTGTAAGACAAGGGCAGCTCTGATAACAGTAAGTGACTTGTTAACTGCTACACAGGAGGTCTGCATCACAGTCACGCTTTAGCCCCAAGACCATCCTTCCTTTCTGCATTTACAACATGAGCTGAACAGACTAAGTCTGCCTGTATCCTAGACAACAGCTTCGGTGGACTACAGCTGCGGGCAGGAAAAGGCAGGGAGAGATGAAGCATAACTCAGACCCGTACCTAACTTAAAATGGATTTGGGCCAGCTCTCCTCTGCCTAAGCCTTATCCAGTGCCTAATCAGTCTGGGAGCATTTCTTTGTTGGTTCATATATGGGTCTTTTATGCAACCTGCCAAGAACACCAGGCTATGTATCTCGGTTTAGGAGATTATAAATAAATAGAAGTGCCTCATTCTGCTTTTTCAGACAGAAAAAAAAATACAAAAGTAAGAATTAGTACTGTTCTGTGCCAAGTTAGAAGCAAAAAGGGGTGCCTCCAGAACTAATTCCAAACAAAACCCTAAAACTCACTCTAAACCTAATCAAAGAACATAAATTATCCTTTTTCCTTACCCCCACATCAACCACCAGACCACAAGGGTTATTTTGCAAGTTTCTTTTTGTTTTCCTAGCATCTATATACACTGCAGTTATGTTCTTCAGCTGTTCTGTATGAGACTAAAAGCGCGTGCTTTTATGTAAGGATCTCTGTTCTTATGAGTTCTTGACTCCAAGAATAAAGTTTAAGAAAAATTCTAAGACACGGAATAGAATCAAAGGAACAGAATCACTGCTTTAGAATGGTCATTGTAAGAGATGAACCTGAAGGTCCGAAAGCAGAATCACTTCTTAAGTATGAACTTCAATTTAAGAGATCCTCAAGGAAAAACCAGGATATAGAACTAAAAAGGCAACATTATTCTTCATTTGGAAGGAAAAACAGAAAAAAATCCCAAAGTACTCTATAGACTGGTTCGTTTGAGCTAGTGTGGTAAAGGAGCTAAGTGTCACTAGAGTCATTTTACAGTTGGACAGTGTAACACCCAATGGACAGACAGAAGTCTCCATAAAGGAGAAGTGTCAGAAACAAAACGCAACTTTTCATCCCTTCCTATCACCATTAAGAGAAACACACTCTTCACTTGTCCTCTCCTTTAATTATTTTAGAAGGCGATAGGACATTAGCTTTTTTCCAGACGTCCGCTTCATCACATTTATCACATTAAATACTCAATTATGTCCCTTATTTTTATTTATTTTTTTGCAGTAACAGGCGCTGGATGGGTTGTATTCTGTTGTTCAATAGCATACCGATTAAGGAGCCTTCCTTAAGAGCATTGCTCTTGCCTTCACTTTCTCTCACATACCTTAATCTAGATTCAGTGTGTGTGGGATTCTAAATAAGTGCTACTACTCCTTTGATAATCAGCAATTTGTTACCGCATTAGAGGTGGCCTAAGTATTCAAGCTAAGAGCTGCCACTAACCTAGATGTAAGCAGAAGGCATATTACTGGATTACAGGGTAGATGCAATGGATAGCTATAAAGGAAAATAAACAATATAAGCTTTCTTTTCAAACCATTATTATTATTTTGAGGAGTGAGGGAGGCAGACCACTTGAAGCTGCCAGAAGAGAGGGTGGACTAACGGATTTCTGAAACACATTTAGACATGAGGAAGAACTACACAGAAAAATGCAGGATGTTGGATGACCTGGGGGGGGGGGCGGGGAGGGGAGGGGAACCACCCCCCAAAAAAAAAACCCCAACACAAAAAACCCCAGCTACCAGAAAAATAAGCCCGGCTCATAGATTTGCTGCAGAGAAGGTGCAGAGGCAGAACTTGATCTGGTCTAACGTGCTTCTACGCCGAAGCCATCTGGAGAGCTGCACGCAGCACCAAGTTAGAAAAGGGAACTTCTAGGTTTCTGGTTTAGAGGCTCTAAATGGCTCCCGACTCCACGTTGTGCTGCACGGCCATTCCAGCCCAGGTGAAAGTAAACGCACGCTGCATCTGAAATGCTTTTAATTTACAGCCCCCCTCTGCCAGTGCCAGAGCGAAGATCAGAGTTACTCTGCTAGTTCAAGAGGTCCTTCCGACGGGAAGGAAGGGTTCCTGATGATCCGTTCGGGGCGTTACTTGCTCATTCTTTTATGTGCGGTTCTTTTGCAAGGAGGACACTTCTAAGCTTACAAACGCAACTGTTGTCAGCTCGAGTCTGTGCTGAGGGTGCAGTACGATGTTGTGTTACTGCAGGTTCTGCCACGTAACCCGGCTTGTTATCACAAAGGCAGTGTTCAGAGTACCCTTCTGTGACAAGGCAGTTGTTTGCACTGCACCTACAAACCTTAATGCTGTAACGAAGCGGGAGACAGGGAAATACTTGGCCCTAGTGCTCAGTTGAGCTAAACGCTGTCTTTTTTTTCCCCTTAATGTCAGAACCTGCATTCACATTTGTCCATCCCTATCTGTAGGTGCCAGCCTCTTATTAAACTTTGTCCAAATTCTCTGTCATTTTAAATTGAACAATGATCTTAAATCATCAGCTGCCCCAATGAACTGTGTACAAATTCAGACATGCTTTGTAAATGGTAGCTTTGTGACAGCAGTTCCTCTCTTGCCTTTCTTTTTGACCGTTCACCTGACAAGCTCCACTTAGCTAAGGGTTAGGGGAATAAGGCAATGTTTTCATAGAAGTGCACACACCTGTCATTTAAAAATCCTGACGTGTGGACAGAGTTGTACTTTAATACCAGCACTAAAAGTCGAGTTACGCCACGTGCTGCTCCAGGCAAGCTTAAATTATCAGCCTTGCGTAGAGATGACGTGAAAGACAAAGCCCTTGCAGTGCTGGCCCAGACCCAGGCCCCCTCCTTCCCCTCGCGGTTCTCCTCTCCACGGGGTCGGCTGCTGATCCCGCTGGCCCGTACGCTCCACGGGCACTGTGAGGATAACGGCGCAACCACAAACGGCCTTACTGTCTGCCACTGCATGTCTAAGGTAAGAGATACCATCTATTCAGAGCAAGGTACTAGCTGCTGTAGCCATGCCAACTTCTCTCCCTGCTGGGGAAAGCTTGGTATATTAAACCCAGGCACAAGTACAGAACTTTGTGGCAGCCCCTGTCAGCCTTTTCCGGAGAGAAGTACATCGTGTTGGCAGCCTCCCAGCGACGCTGCCTGGTTAGTGTCCCCCGGACTGCAGGGGTGCCACGCGTGCTCCGAGATAGGAGGCTGAGCAGCAAATCGCACAGGTCACACGGGTGGCGCCATTCGCACAGTCGCGCTCACTCCCCGATTGTCACCTTACGTCGACTGACGGTTCGCAATGCAGCAATAATTCCCCGAAGCTGTGGAGTTATACCAAGGTATTTAGGAGAAGTGTGCTCCAAAAGTCTACCCTCTCACTTCCCTGTTTAAGCCAACAGAAAGCGCCAAGGTGTAATTGTTTGTGATCGCACTTCTAGGTGATTTAACATTGGATGCAGTAAAACATACCAAGCTTTTTTGTAGAGGACAAACTGGCTTTGTCTGAAGAACAGTCTGCAACCCAATATGTCATTTTCCATTCTAATTTCTAGAAACACATGAGCAACAAAGAAAAAAAAAATTAAAAAATCCCTAGCCATTGTCAGTGTTTTATCTGGTACAAAGGCAAAACAAAGCATACATTATCTAGGAATGTGACTAAAATGCTCCAGAGAGGGACAAACCCAACCGCCTGTTGTATCCTCCTAGGCACGACTTCACTGCAGACCGGCTCAGTGCCTACCTATCCTCTACGGACAATCAATCAGGCAGTTCCACTCCCACCTCCGTGAGGATCAGCTGCTCTCTCTACAGTATCTGTCACCTCCAACAATGAATGAGAAAGGCCTCAGCAAAAAAATCACTTGGGGGCACGGATGCTCAGGATGTAATGGACCTGACAGCAAGCAGCTGCACAGGCTGGATCCATGTATTTTAATAGCATGTAAAACACAGGGTGAATTGTCTGGGGTGTCTCATGAGGCATTTTACCAGCCAGAATTTCGTTGAGCATGAGAAAAAAAATAACAAGAAAAATTTAAGAAAATCAACCATCCCCACCCCCCCCAACCCAAAAAACCAACCAAACCCAAACAACCTGGGTAGAAAAATGAACTTAAAATGAAATCCAGTCTCCACAGATTATTTTAAAATGCCTCTAAAATATTGCCCAGGAATGTCACTTTCCTCTTGCTATGTACCTTAATGACATTCTTCACCCCCCGCAGTTGCTGGGCATGCTCGGAGCACTCTGCGAAGAACAGAGGGCACTTTTCTATGACCCTGTAGGGTCTAGGAAGACACATGGAGCTTCCTAATGTACTTCTTCAGAGGAAGAGGAAATGGATAGTACTATTTTACAGAGCTGGCGAGAGCCCTGGGGACCACTGGTGCCCACCAGAACCCTGGCAGGGCAGCGGTGTATCTCCCTGTTGGCACGGCTTTGGAGTATGACCCCTGCTCCCTCATGTCCCCAAACATAACTTTTTTTTCTCCACTCAAAACGCAGGCTCTGCCTGGAGCTAAGCAAATACAGAAATGCCTGTACCTGTTTTTCCTCACTACTGTGCTTCCCAGGTGACCAGCATGCTTTTTAAGTAGCTGTCCCAGCACACGGGTCCCCCCTGTCCCCTCCACAAATTCAGGATGCTTTTTACCTCTTTTTTTTTTTTTTTTTTTTTTTTACATCACTGATTTTTTTTTTTTTTTAAGCTTACATTTTGTTTTCTTTTGTAGAGAGAAAAGGGGCAGTGGGAAGAAAAGCACAAGCTGTGGGGAATATGAAGAGGGAAAGGAAAAGGGGTTTGAAGAAACCAATCTCACTTGTGCTTACACAATCTGAAGAGGAGACCTTCTCCAGGCAGCAGTAGAGGGGAAGGCGAGAATGGAGAAATAGGTGAGAGAGAGAAAATCTTTTCAGAAGTAATGCTCATGAAATTAGCTCCCTTCAGGCTATTTGCTGATGCTTAAGAACAGAGAGGAAGTGAATACAAACCAGCAACTGTAATTCAGAATAATAATAAAAAAATACGCTGTAACAGAGAAGGACTTTCTGCAGTCATTAACCAGACAGAACCCGATCTCAAGGCCAGCGAGGTCTGTCCACGGAGCACCCAGGCCAGGGTAAGGTTTGAAGCGAGGAGACTGTTCTGTGTTTCTTTCAGATTCACTGGTGGCTCCAAGTCTTCCAGACCCTCTGCCTCATACCCTCACACTTGCAGTGGCTCAGAGGAAGCAAGGGATGAGTACCGGGCGCTAGAAAGTGATTTTCACAATGGCTTTGCAGAGCTATGCATGACTGCGCAAGTGAAAAATCAGCAGGAAAAAGGGCGTTTATCGTAAGATGAATTTTTTATAACCAGGAGTCACAGTAATTATGAAGTTATGTTTTCCCAAGTGACATTCATCCAGCTATACCCTTGAAGGAGGTGGACACTAACATCTTACAACCTACCAAGCTGGGCAGCTAGAAATCTCTCCGATATGTGTTAGTTGAATAGCACAAATGAAGCCCTAATCCAAAGCCACTGCAATCACTGGGAGTCCTTCCATGGTTGCTACAGATTTGGGAACAGACTTCTGGTTAACGTAAGTCCCCGATCCTGCAATTATACTTTGGCAGAGGTTTGTCTGCACAGATCCAATGTCAATCCCACTGTTGGGCAGTATTTCAGAAGAAGTCTGAGTGGGAATTTATGACGGAGACAAACCTTTACTGCTACCAAGAGATTAGTAAAGACTTTGTGAGGAAGTGAAAGGGATCTGTGCCTCAGTCCCTCTTTGCCTGTCCGTGGAAGAGCAGACTGTATCGCTCCGTTGGGTTGCTTGCAACAAGTTCAGAATGGAATTCTCCATTTCATTAAGCATGCAGCGCCCTTACAATTGGCAGCAAAATTGGAAGTTTCCTTTAATTTAAGCCTGTTCTGTGATTAATGTCTCTGCTCACTATCCATGCTGCCAACTTAGATTAGCAACAAACGTGCGAGCATTCCAGAGCAGTAGATTCTCAAATACTTTTTCCCTTCCTCATCTTCCTCACACTTACTACTATTGAACTGGATTAGATCTGGGAAAGGTGCACGTCCAGTTCAAAGCATCCTGTCTTGAGAGCTCTGCATGCTTTGGAAAGAAGCCTTTAGTCAACAAGTGCTCAAACTGTTCTTACCCTCACTCTGGATGAACTTTAAGTGTCCTGAAAATGCTCTGTGGAGATGGTCTTAGTCTGGAGTCCCTAAAAATGGAGTTATACATACACTTTTACTCTCCTTTTTTGCATATGCATGTCGCTGTAAGAGGATGGAATAGCTCTTGTGGTATTACTCTCTTCACTGCCAAACATGCAGTGCTGAGGATGGGAGAGCATTCCTCCACCCTTCTTTGCCCTCATTTACAAGCTTCTCTGGAGGACTCAAATATGACGTGCCAGATGAGACTTATTTCAGCAATAGACCCTTTCCATAAACTGTCCATCAGTATTAAGACCTGAACTGCCCAGAACTGAGCTGTTGTGAGTCACGGATCTTCACCTGTTGCTTTTTGTTGATCCATAGATAACTAATACCATAAATAGGCAACTTTGAATTGCCCAATAGGTAACAGCAGTCATTATCTCTCAGGTCTCTTTTAGAGGTGATTTCTAGACTATTGGTAAAAGCGATGAGATCATTAATAGTCTGCTTGAAACTCTCTTCCCTCCAGAACGTCTCCCTAAATTTTGGAATCTTTCCCATCCATTTCTGGTCATACTTCTCTTGATCTGAAGTACTGGCACCGACTGTCAGAAGATAATTCTCCTTCTACCCTGCAAATACAGACACTGTCTATTTCAGCAGCTTTCCTTTGAGAGAAGCACTTTCTGTCTTTGTCTTTTAGCCTAGCTGACAGTCCCAGAGCACCTCTAGACTGGTTTTCATTCGCTTAATTACATGACTTGCCTACATTTTACAGCATGGTGTTAGGAGAACACAGAGCCTGAGGAAAAAGCCCCGAGTGGACTGCAGCTGTGAAAGCTCTCCCACCGACCACTGGCATGTCTTATCCCTCCGTGGCATCTCCCTGGCAGTCACTCATCCTTCCTGCTCTTTTAGTCCTTTGTACGGTGAGCCTGGCAGCAACACTCCCAATTAGCAGAAATTACCACAGCGCTTCTTCCTCATAGGTTTTAATGAAAGAGAAAAAAAAACCAAACAAAAAACCCCACACACCAACAACCAAGGGTTAGCAGCCAGCCTACACTTTCTTTTTCATGTCTTATTGTGCACCATAAATAACTACCTATAGTTATGTTCTGCTGCTCAGCAACAACTTGCAGCTTTCATCGCTGTCTTGCAGCAAAGCTGTGTCGCTTAATACCTTTGTCAAATTCCCCAAATGAGATGTCCGAATCCCCATTTTAAAAGCCCGGATCACCCTTCTCTCTTGCCTTGACAACCATCTCATCGCCCCCACCTTGTGCATTGTGAATACACCTATTTTCCTTCTTTTCACAGCTCTTAAGACGAGTCCTTGACAAATTAATCAGTTCCTTGTCCTTTCTGCACAAGTGACTGTCAACTAAGCAGATGGTGCTGTCCCTTACAACACCTTGTCTCTTATATATCCCTCTCTGAGTCTGTGTCCTCCAGTTTTCTGACAGGGGCTGCTGCATGACTAATTTATTTATTTTTTTTTTAATAATACTGAAGACAACAGACTGTTGCCACAGGACATTGCTCACCTGGTCACAAAGATGACAATACACTGAAGTTGAAAGAAGTATGCAAATGAACAGAAATGCATCAAGAACTCAGCCCTTCTGTAAAAACCTGAGGACGATTAACAGTCTGTTGACACAGGACAATTCATGATCCTGTTTCCCAGGATTCCTTATAATCTGAGAAGACTAGCACGTGCCCATGGCCCCCTGCTCAAGCAGGTTTGACTTGTACAACGAAGGAACTGTCATGCTTCCCTGAAACGGCCTTTAGTTTTCTAACTGAACCTTGGAAATCTGGAGATCACACAGTTTAAGCATCTAAAATGCCTCACGGCTACTATGAATTGCCCGGTTCACCAGGAATTCCAGCCCTTGCTTCTTCCCACATTTCCGAACAGAATAAAAACAGACTAATGAACACAAAACCAGAAAGCTTTCCACCAGCTAGCTTTCCCTTCCCCAGCACTGTTTGTACCAATACACCCCAAAGTCCAGTTTCCAAGGCTAACTTTTGAAAATGGAATTTATTAGTGACAGATTTCATTTGGAAGAGTCGTTCAAGTTGAAAACACCAAATATCAACAGTTCATCTCACCCTCCCCCCCTATTTTGATCGGCTGTTTCATAATAAAGAGACACTGAGATTTCAGTGGAAACTGCTGGAAAAAGAAATTAAGAATCTCTCTGATGCAGAATACCTACTCCAAACCCACACATCAAGTCCTCACAGACCGACAGAGAAGCCTCAGCTGAAAAAAAAAAACCCAAAACCCCTCCATTGAGACCACCCACTCTACATGAGCCAACACCAGCTTATTCCGCTGGTATCAGACATCAGAGCCATCAAAGAACTGTGTAGGAAAGACTCATTAGTAATGCTCCTAGCTTAGGCGGATGAATCAATATCTGTGATAAGATCGGTGTCATCCACAAATGAGATTTCCACTGTGGCATGCATTAACAAGAAGCTGCGAAATGGTGCTATGAACTCAGCGTGTCACTGAAACACGTACACCACGTCGCTGAGTGGGCGAGGAAGAATGGAAAAGACTTCACTATTTCTTTTAGATGAACTTTTATGTGAATGTAAGAGGGGCTATAGTATGTATAAAGCATATATCCATTTAATATGCTGATTTTGCTACCGCATTGCTGCCTATATAGAAAGGACTTCAACCAGGGGGTCCGGCTACATGACCTTTCTAAGCTTCGTGATCCTGAAGGACATTGATATACCCAAGCAGGGTGAACTGAGACCCGGCCTGCTGACGTTGTGGTGCTTAGGCTCATCGCCAGACCCAGCCAAAGGCTTTTCGGCACCGTAAACACAACTAAACTTTGGAGTGACGAAGCTGGGAAGGAGAGCTAGAAACAGCCACAGAGAGTCTGGTAGGCTGCTCTTGCCACCAGAGAAAGAAGAAGAGGTGCAACGGTAAGCGCTGCTTATGGAAAGAAAGGGAGCTCTTCTCTCCTATTAATATATAGCAGTGGCTGCTCTCTCAAACACCTCAGCTTCTCCCTTAATAGCTGCAACAAGCTGTACTTTACCGGGCTCTGGGTCGTGGTCTTTTTCCTTCTACTAACAACGTGCTGCCCTAGATGACCGTTGGTTTTGGCTATGCCTAGGGCCACCTACCCTGATGCTGCTTTTACTCTGGAACCAGCTTTCTGTTTGGGGATAGACTTTGAGCTGGGGAAAGAAAAAAGCTCAGGACAGGCTGAAAAACTTCTTTCAGTCATAACTGAAGTCTTAGCCCTTTTTCCCCTCCCGCTCAGCTAAAGCTCTGGAGTGGATACAACACATAAGAGACCCGAGTCCTGGGGGAACGGCCCAATAATTCTTGACTTCAATGAGATAGATCTGCCAGAGCATCTATTACTAATCAGGGAACTGGGGCCAGATCTAGCAAAAAAAGTAGTATTTCCCATGAACAGCAGTACTTTCCATGCAAATATAACATTCCTCCTCTGCCCCCTAATTCTTCCCATACATATACCCCCTTCCTCCCCCTTATGTTGTATCCAGGAGTCTTGACACTGTCTTATACAAGGCAGCTTTCACTTCACTCTTTCAGCAATTCCTTGCAGTTCAAGAGGTCTGAAGTCAGCCGCAATGTTCGACAGGGACAAATGCAAATGCCTAGGGCCAGACCTGTTTAGATTTCAGCATAAATATAAATCACCTCTGATTCTGTTTTTATTTGCTGCCTTAAGCTAGTCATTAACACATTGAAAACAATCTGGGTGCAATCATTTTCTTCTGATCCAACTCCTTTCCCCTGTACTCAGCACTCCAGGAGAACATATGGGCTGCTTCTGTCACTTGGCTCCTGATTTACACCAGTGTAAATCTACGGAAGTCAACAGAATTCCCCAGGAGCCGCACTTGGCTTTGTTGCATGTGAGCAACCGCTGAAATCAAATGAGCGCCTGTGCCGCAAAGAGGTCGCCTTGTACGAATATTCCTCAACCTGGGGAGGATGCGCCCAGTGATGAGAGGGTGCAAACACCTCTGCCCCACACCTCCAACGCACTGATGGCTGGCAGAGCTGAAAATACACTTCCACACATAAGAGCTTAAATTCTCAAGTGGCCACCAAGTGCTTCAGAAAGCTGAACACATCTAGTTTGGGAGAAAGAACTTCAAGAGGCCCTTTTCAATTTTCAAGTGCGTGTGTGTGTGTTTGGGGAGGGAAGGTTAACCATTTTTCAGGGTATGTTAGGTGAGGAAGAAATTACCAGGAGACCAACGAAGACAAAAAGCTTTGCAGGAGAAGGGCACTGTAGGTTTAAGTGCAGGTTAGCCAGTGCTGTCCCTGAGAACAGCTTTCTCATCTAGTGTTTGTTATTAGCGTTAATTCAGGTTTCAGCTGCACAGTCAATCAGTTCAAATAGTCTCTGGCTGGGATTTCTGAAGGAGGAGCTTGGCAGAGGCAATTCCTACTCTGCTTCCCTGTTTACACCAGTTACTTATACTCATCTCCTACTGTCAGCAGATCCAATCCAGCTAAAAAAGCTAAGAGGGCACAACCTTTCCTCCTTGATCTGCATTCTCCATGTTACAATCACTGCAGTTTTAGAAAGGTTTCATTTAGAGTTTTCTCCTGTCAAACCTTCTAGAGGAAAAATATGCTGACATCTCCACCATTGCCATCTCCACTTGCAAAATGGGTACAGAGATACTACGAATATGACACTGCTAATCCTCAGCATTTCCAAATGAATCAGCTCCACTCAGATTTCTTCAAAAATCCTAGTATTCTCTGAAGCCGATACCTACAACTTTCTTGTTACTGATCCTCAGTTTCTTAAAACTTCCAGGATAAAAAGAAATCTCTCTTTCTAGAACTGCTTCTGTCTAATTAGGTGAGAGGAAGTGCACGAAATCTGAAATTCACTTAGACTGTGACGGCAGTAAGACAGTTTTTAGGAAAACATAAAACAAACCCAGTGAGTTTTGTGATAAAATTGGAAGTGGGTAAGCCAGGAAAGGTAGGGTTTAGGCTTACTCACAAAAAAACCAGACCTGGGTCATTTCACTTTATCCTCACTGGTTTGTAAATTCAGTCTGATGAACGTATACCTTTGCTTATCCCATGGCTGTTAGGTCTGTGCAAGTGTCTAAGGGAAACCGAGAACTACATTTTCATTGCTGCACGAGATACCAGAACTCAGGTCCAGATTTGCACATGTAAGAAATGCCATATGCTCCGCTAATCTCAAGCGGCAGGATAGCAAAAGGGGTAAGAAATAGCTCTCAGCATCCTATTACCGACAGCAGGACTAGCTCAGGGAGTCTCTCTCTGACCCTTGGGCTGTGCTGAGGGTTTATAATGGGAAACGGACACATCCCAACAGATCCCATCCCCTCAGAAGAACACGGGGCTTAGGAACCGCCCTGAGAAGACAGCCATCTTCCCAACCAGGTTCTTCATCCAGGCGCATGGCCTTGCTGTCCAGACCCAGTAAGAGATTGCTCTTTACTGTAACCCTTAAAATCGTGCAGAACCCGGGAGTCACGCACAGCTCTTCATACCTCCCCCACCCTCATCAAATCGATGGTTCGTGGCACTTTTCATGCTCAGGTGGGTCAGAAAGTTGAGAAACTAACAAGCACAGTCTTACAGGCAGTAAGCCACGTACTTTACTCACACCTGGGCATCAGGGTTGGGCAGCCTATATCTGCCGATTGCCACTGAAGGGGTAAGCGGCAGCCAGGCAGCAAAGTGGTGTAGGTGGTATGCTTTAGCAGAGGGTGGGTTTTAGCCAAGGACCATTGGGCACGGCTTTTCACTTAGCAAAGGCACCACAGGGTCTTTGCTGTCTGTGCAGGGCAGAGAGGGCACCAATTTGCGCCATCTGAACCAAGTGGTCTCAGAGGCAGCAAGCAGCAAAGGTTACAGTTAGAGGTGTCTCAAAGTGATCTCCTGAGCCAGACTTTTGGCAGGTGTAAATCAGCAGAGCTCCTTTGAAGCCAGTCAATGCTCATTGACCTAAGCAGCAGAGCCAACCTCCTCTCTCCAGGAGAAGGCCCTGAATGCCACTTTTCCCTTGGGGGAAACTAAATTTACAAATGCTTACAAATCCAAGTTATTGTGATAGAGATTTTGTAAACTGTGAACAAGAGTTGATTTACTCATCGCCACCCCCTCCTGACCTTATTGAAATATCCTCCTGGTGAAAATCAATTTTTCATTTTTAAAACAGAGTATTTAATTATCATCCATATTGATTTAAAACTGTCTCAAATTGCATGGATGTTACTCAGAAAAAACACGAGGCAGGAGCGATCCCTCCTGCAGTAAGCGCTCCCACGCTGTGCAGGCATTTCTGACTGGGCAGGTTTTTCCCGCTGGAGGGCTTTTCCTCAGGAAGGCAAACCAAAGGCTTGCTGGATAGCACGTGTACTATCCCAGGGGATATTTAGCTCCAAAACGATGCCTTGCCATCTCTCTTGGGTAGTAATTACAGTTGTGGCAAGATGTTAGTCTAATCCCCCCTCCTTTTTCTTTTTTTTTTTTTTTCTTTTCTTTTGACATCATCTGTAGGGACTCGGAGACGCGCGTGGATGGAAGAGCCCTGGGCTGTCGCAAGCCTCCAGGGAGGGAGCACCGAGCTGGTGGAGCTCCCTTCCACGGGCTCTGCTGCTCCTCCAAGCAGAAGCAGAGCGTGCGCCCTCCACCCCTGCGCGCTCACCTGACGGAGCGGCAGGGAGGCTGCCTCTCCCCGGGGCAGCTCGTGCGTGCCCGGGCTGCAGCCGCTAGACGTGCTCTGAGCACATCCCCAAGCTCTCTGCAGCGAGGTGGGAAGGCCCAGAGGCCTCGTTCCGATGCGTCTAGTTCAAAAAGAGTTGCCTTTAATAAATAAAAAAACGTAGCGAGGGGTTAAGAGCTATTTATGTTATGCTTTTTAATGATACACTGAATGCTCCAGCACTCGTACCACATTAAGCAGGAAGTCAGTGTGCTAAAACATGATAAAATAGTAAGAAAGAAATATATAGATTTCCACTTCAGGGAAAAAAAAAAAATTTAGAAGAAAATCTGTACTGGCATGCATTTTCCTTCTCTCCCTTCATTTGACGATTTTACATGGTTGGTTATTACCATACTGGCTGGATGTGTTCACATCAAATAGGAGGAAAAAAAAAAAAAAAATCTAAAAAGGAAGACTCCTTTGTCCCTACCTAATGTGATGAATATGTAAAATCCACTTGGACCAAGTCAGCCCACATCTCTGCATGTTTATTAGCTTGTCAGCTGAAAAGCAGGCAAAAGCTCTTAACCAAGGAGCTGCTGATGAGTGCCTTGGAGATATTTTAAGTGAAAATGAGACCTCCTGTCCTTATGCAGTTCTAGCTAAATATGCAATACCTTAACTATTATAGGTAACAGGGGAAGAACGACTGACTCCCTAGGATAAAAGTAAATCTTTCGTATTAATAAGCAGCCACAGAAGGAACTGTTTTCTCAGTAAATTATACAGCTACCTATTGACACGGGAAGGCTGGCTGCTTGTCTAAATACAAGGATGTTGAAAGCAGGGATCACAGCGTAAAACGTTGATGAGAATAAGCAGAACATATCTGAGGTAGGAGTATATCTATCTTCACATAGAAATACTGGAAAACAAAAGTGATAAAGGTTGCAAACCTGCTGCTTTGGAATTACCACTTTGGAGCTACAATCTATCAAAGGTCAGGTGAAGGAAAATGATAATAATTGTCCACCTCAGGTCTCCCTGAATTCGCTCACCCTGGACTTTGCAGGGGAAGAGATTCCCACCCAGTTCACGTGACAGCTGCAGCATCAGGGGTACTCACAATTCTGAAGAAAACAATTGCCAACCGATCGGGCTTAGTCCCTTAAGGACTAGTGAGGAATGAGAGCATTCAGGAAAGCTTTTCTTTGCCAGAAAACTGCATCTTTTGTTCACCATCCAAACCCTAGCAACGATACTACCAATTCATGAGCATCCCCTCTTTTGCCAGTTCTCTGCCTCACTATGCCAGCGATTCCCTCACCGCCCCTGCTGGAAGTGGGAAATGAAGTTCTCACGCACACTTGTTAAACGACCATGAAAAAGTACTGCTGTAAATATTATTTGAGGTGTCTTTTCCCCACGCCCTCTTTAAAAAAAAAAAAAAAAAAGTCAAAATCAACAACTAACCAAAATAATGCGAGAGAAGAATCTGGAGACCTTTGACCCATTTCAGTCTGCGAGAACTAACATATTTATTACCCTCCCTGTCCTCCTCTAATTTTTGTTTAATTGAAGACTCAGCCATGAAATAGAAGGATTAATAGAAGCTGGTGTTACAGGCTTTGTAGCCACTGTGGGCAAAAAAAAGTATTAGCAGTCTCCCAAGGAAACTGCTCTCATCACGCAGCCATGTATTTGGAGTCAGGTGTTCCAGAATTTCTGCAAAACCATTTGAATTGCCAGATAATTTTTTTCAAGCAAAACTGTGTTTTCGTTCTGTCGTGGTTTAATTTCAGTCGGCAACTAAGCACCACGCAGCCGCTCGCTCACTCCCCCCCACCCGGTGGGATGGGGGAGAGAATTGGAAGAGCACAAGTGAGAAAAACTCGTGGGTTGAGATAAAAACAGTTTAATAATTGAAATAAAATGATAATAATAATAATAATAATATGATAATAATAATAATAATAATAATAATAATAATAATAATAATAATAATACACAAAGCAAGTGATGCACAGTACAATTGCTCACCACCCGCCGACCGATGCCCAGCCAGTCCCCGAGCAGCGGCCCCCCCGGCCAGTTTTCCCCAGTTTATGTACTGAGCATGACGTCCCATGGCATGGAATGTCCCTTTGGCCAGTTTGGCTGTGCCCCCTCCCAGCTTCTTGTGCACCTCCAGCCTGCTCAGTCGGTGGAGCATGGGAAACTGAAAAGTCCTTGGCTAGTGTAAGCATTACCTAGCAACAACTAAACCATCGGTGTGTTATCAACTTTGTTCTCATCCTAAATCCAAAACACTGTACCAGCTACTAGAAAGGAAATTAACTCTATCCCTGCCGAAACCAGGACACATTCCTATGAGACCGTTATGTGTCTGTATTTAAGAATCCATTAGGAGGACAAAGAAAATAGGAAGGTAAGTATTTTGACAGTAAGAAAGAGCTGTGAAAAGACATGTACTACTTCTTCCTACAGTCAGCAGAAGATCTCCCGAGTGAACAGAAGCCTTACCCTGCAACTCACACACACTCGGGAAACGTGGCCGCTCATGCCACTCTCTCCATCGCAAGCCCTCACGGTTTTTTTGCGCAGAGCCTCCCCCCCGATTTGTGAGCTACCCCAGAGCCAGCGGCTCTCGTGAGACCCAGCATGGGCCAACTCTGCTTTTACACAGTACAACCAGACCCTCATTAATAGAGCAGGTAAAAAGAAAGACACAGTGCACTCCTCAAGTGTCCAGCTCTTCAAGTCAGTTCTGCTTTAGGAGATAAATATGCCATCTGGTAATTTTTTTTAGGAATCAATATTTACTTAAGAGCAACAATAGTTCTTCCAAGGCCTTTTAAGTTTATCATGCCACTGTGATGCTAATCTCTCTTACTCTCTTAATGAAAATAAATTACTTCCCCGGAAGGATCAATCTTTCGGGCATGATTCTGATTTTGTTTGCACTGCTTTATTCCAGCAGCTGCAGCTAACGGAGTGTCTGCTGATTTACACCCACGATCAGAATAAGCTTCTTTCCATTCACAGCAAGCACGGCGCATGTGGCATCGCTGGAGTCCAAGCCATTTGGAATACAGCTGAGAGTACTCTCAGCGTCTTTCACTTTTTTTGAACTTTTCTATCATGCTGCTTTCTGTTCACATAAGACAGAAAATGAAAGCGCAGTGTACTTGTGTACCGTAACTAAGCAACAGGGCACAGCAGGGAGATCCAGTTATCTGTGCTAATCATACACCAGGGATGTGAAGCTCATGAATTAAGGGCCATTTTAACATTTATCATAGAATCATAGAATCATAGAATCATTGAGGTTGGAAAAGACCTCTAAGATCATCGAGTCCAACCGTCAACCCAACACCACCATGCCCACTAAACCATGTCCCTAAGCGCCTCATCTACACGTCTTTTAAATACCTCCAGGGATGGGGACTCCACCACTTCCCTGGGCAGCCTGTTCCAATGTTTCACCACTCTTTCAGTAAAGACATTTTTCCTTACATCCAATCTAAACCTCCCCTGGCACAACTTGAGGCCGTTTCCTCTCGTCCTATCGCTTGTTACTTCGGAGAAAAGACCAACACCCACCTCGCTACAACCTCCTTTCAGGTGGTTGTAGAGAGCGATGAGGTCTCCCCTCAGCCTCCTTTTCTCCAGGCTGAACAGTCCCAGTTCCCTCAGCCGCTCCTCATCAGACTTGTTCTCCAGACCCCTCACCAGCCTCGTTGCCCTTCTCTGGACACGCTCCAGCACCTCGGCGTCCTTCTTGTAGTGCGGGGCCCAAAACTGAACACAGTATTCGAGGTGCGGCCTCACCAGGGCCGAGTACAGGGGCACGATCACTTCCCTGCTCCTGCTGGCCACACTATTTCTGATACAGGCCAGGATGCCATTGGCCTTCTTGGCCGCCTGGGCACACTGCCGGCTCATGTTCAGCCAGCTGTCGACCAACACCCCCAGGTCCTTCTCTGCTGGGCAGCTTTCCAGCCACTCTTCCCCAAGCCTGTAGCGCTGCATGGGGTTGTTGTGGCCGAAGTGCAGGACCCGGCACTTGGCCTTGTTGAACCTCATACAGTTGGCCTGGGCCCATCGATCCAGCCTGTCCAGGTCCCTCTGCAGAGCCTTCCTACCCTCGAGCAGATCAACACTCCCACCCAACTTGGTGTCGTCTGCAAACTTACTGAGGGTGCACTCAATCCCCTCATCCAGATCATCAATAAAGATATTAAACAAGACCGGCCCCAGTACTGAGCCCTGGGGAACACCGCTCGTGACCGGCCGCCAACTGGATGTAACTCCATTCACCACAACTCTCTGGGCCCGGCCATCCAGCCAGTTTTTGACCCAGCGCAGAGTCCACCTGTCTAAGCCGTGAGCTGCCAGCTTCTCTAGGAGAATGCTGTGGGAGACAGTGTCAAAGGCCTTGCTGAAGTCCAGGTAGACCACATCCACAGCCTTTCCCTCATCCACTAGGCGGGTCACCTGGTCATAGAAGGAGATCAGGTTGGTCAAGCAGGACCTGCCTCTCATGAACCCGTGCTGGCTAGGCCGGATCCCCTGGTTGTCCCGCTCATGCCTTGTGAGCGCCCTCAAGATGAGCCGTTCCATAATCTTCCCCGGCACCGAGGTCAGGCTGACAGGCCTGTAGTTCCCCGGATCCTCCTTCCGGCCCTTCTTGTGGATGGGCGTCACATTGGCAAGCCTCCAGTCATCCGGGACCTCCCCCGTTAACCAGGACTGCTGATAAATGATGGAGAGCGGCTTGGCGAGCACCTCCGCCAGCTCCCTCAGCACTCTCGGGTGGATCCCATCCGGCCCCATAGACTTGTGAGTGTCCAGGTGGCATAGCAGGTCATTGACTGCTTCCTCCTGGATTAATCATATTTCTTTTCATTTAAAGGTAAAAATAAGTTATTTCTATAAACTGCTTTGATCCCTGGAAAATGCCTCCACTGGCTCTCGGAGATTAGTATACCGCATACCTAACTGCCACTCAAAATGCTCAGTCCCAGGCGATGGGCCACCAACCCATTTCAAACCTGCCAGTCCAGAGTCACCTCCTCCCAGACCTGGTCTGTGCCGTAAGGTCAATTCTGCAAGTCCACGAGTCCTGCGCCGGCCCCAGAGAGCTCCTGACGCTGGGGTGTAGGACTGATGGGAGGCTGCCTTCACGCCCACAAGGATTCCGAGTTTAAGTGTCGCCAAGCAGTAATTAAAATGACAATATGTAATTTATGGCAGCCTGCTAAGAGCTGCATTTCAGCTCTGCTGGAGACAGGAGCAGCCCAGAATTCCCATAGCAGGACACGTACTGGCACCTGTCTCCCCACACCCAAGAAGAGGTGCGAGCAAAAACGTGCATGAGAAAGTGCTAAGTGTAGTCTGAGCTCTTTTGGGCTCAGCTCAGACAGCGCTGTCCTATCTTCTCACCACAAATGCCAGGACCTGAGGAACTCGGGGAAACGATAGCCTCGCTCCTTTCAATGGCACTATCAGCAAAGTAGTATCAGACCCACAACAGCTACGGGTGACAGCATCAAGCCCAAAACACTCCAGTTAGTGCCGTTATTCAGAACTTTTATTTAGCCATTCTGTGGATGAACGTATCATATGAAAACTATTTGGTTTTGTACTTTATCCTGCCTCAAGGCAGGAGCTAAATGAACTAGTTAGTGTCGATGTTCACCTACTAGACTGTTTCAGTGAGTATTTTGGTTTATTCAGGCCATTCCAGTCGCAGCAAGTCATTTCAGCAAGGTAGCATGAAAAAGCACAGACAACACACTGGTGCTGTGTTTAAGATCAGTGATCAAGATCCTTCAGTGACTGGACACTAGGCGCAGCAGATGGCAGCTATGTGAAGTGGAAGTATTAATCTTTGAGCTCCGTTATTAGGGATAGGAATGCCTAACACATGCAGCCAAAAGGTTTGTTGCACAGGCAATGCCAGAAGGCAATTATGGCAATTAGGTGGTCTTTTTGACCCATTTTAAATGGACTAATAGCAGGGATTATTATCAGCTTGTATTTTGTTCCAGTGATGGTCTGGATCCTCCACTCAGCACAAGCTGTTGCAAGCACAGAGATAATTTCTGTCTAATTTGGCATGGTGCTGTGCTACGGGAGAGGAACAGGGGACCGCAGGGCTGTCAGGGAACAAGGGCAGGATCCCGGGCCCGTGGGCGACCGAGGCTCACAAACCGATAGCACAGCTATCTGCAAAGGCTGTTTGTTTTCATGACCATGTAAGTAATGGTAATATCAGCAGTTCAGGGTTGCTGCTTCATCTCTCTGCCCGATTTCTTGTGGCATGTGGAGGAAGGCAAGGGAATACAGCAGCGTATAATTACCCTTCTCAATTCAAACGCTGCCCTGCTAGGCAAGAGCTGAGTCTTAGTGGGAGGTAGGCTTCTTTTTGTTAGCAGCAGATTCCCCGAAAAGCACAAAACGGAGCTCATTTGAGCCAAGAGGGGACATGACCCGCCGCAGGTAGAACCTGTTAAGAAAATGTAAAAGCGGTACATTTTGCACATTAGTTAAAGCCAAGAGGAAATAAGATTTCCACTTGGAGAACGGCGCAGGAAGAGAGTTTAGCGTTGATGGCAGGGAAGGGAAGTCTAGAGGGTTCATGGGAAGGCAGAAGGAGGAAAGCGACTCTCTGACAGGGTTCCTCTCTGATCAACCGCACGTCAGAAGCGGGCACAGGAGGCACGTGCCTCCCACAAGTCTCGTGTAATTTCAGCACCAGCAAAGCCATTAACTATGCTGGCAAAAAAGGCAAATACTTTTTTTTTTTAAATTTATTTTTTTTATATTTGCTCCACTCTTTCTCAGCAGCTGTCGCTCGGCTTTCCGGAACACAGAGAACACAAGCAGCTCTCACCAGTGATCTTATGAAGAAGGACACCCGGCATTTCAAGAAGCTTACTTTTTTGGGGTTTTTTTGGTGTGTGAAGCACTTTGGGTTCTTAGTTCCAACTGAAGGGTCTATCTTTGCTCCTCAGCAGAAAAATCAGGTTATGCCCGCTTCAACGGAGACTAAGCAGCAAGTCATTGAGGTGCCGGGTCTCAATTAGTCAGTTGCTGTACCGGACGTGAAAAGGCTTTTCACACATAGAAAAGGACTAACAGCCTGATGGTTAGGGCACCCTCCTGGGAGGCGAGAAGCCAAGGGCCCAGGCCTTGCTCGGCGCTCTGCTCACCTTCCAGAGGCCCGTACTAACGCGGCCTCCCTCCCCAGGGCCCTACGAGAGCGGCTGACAGAAAGGAGCGGCAGGAAGACGCACACCAAAACAGCTGATGGCCTGTTGGACCGGTTACACCGGGAAACGGATGAAAGCATGCAGGAGAACAGCAGAGCCTGGGCTAGCGAAGTGCCTTTTGTGCACTCCTTGTGTCCTTCCCAATTAAATATTTAATCAAAACCAGTTCACTACAATGAACACAGGGCCTGTAAAAGAACTACCATCTAGCTCTAGTTGACCGACCACAAGAGATCTACAAATAAGATCTCTCCTGTCCTTCAGGGATCAGCAGCGTTTCTATCGCAGTGTTTACAGGCACTACTTACAGTTTTCAAGAAGAAAAAGCAGAAACCTGGTCCATTGCTCTAAGTAGTAATCTGAGAGCAGGGAATTCTTATCAGCTTTGGGACAACGGCTCCGGTGACAACAACAGGGTGTTGTAAACCTCCAGGCTAAGTCTCCCCGTCCAAACCAGACAGGGAAAGAATGAGAAGTCCACAGGCCGCATCAGCAGAAACGTGACAGGGGTATAGAATCACAGAATCATTAAGGTTGGAAAAGACCTCTAAGATCATCGAGTCCAACCGTCAACCCAACACCACTGTGCCCACTAAACCATGTCCCTAAGCGCCTCATCTACACGTCTTTTAAATACCTCCAGGGATGGGGACTCCACCACTTCCCTGGGCAGCCTCTTCCAATGTTTAACCACTCTTTCAGTAAAGACATTTTTCCTCACGTCCAATCTAAACCTCCCCTGGCGCAACTTGAGGCCGTTTCCTCTCGTCCTACCGCTTGTTACTTGGGAGAAGAGACCGACCCCCACCTCGCTACAACCTCCTTGCAGGTGGTTGTAGAGAGCGATGAGGTCTCCCCTCAGCCTCCTTTTCTCCAGGCTGAACAGTCCCAGTTCCCTCAGCCGCTCCTCATCAGACTTGTTCTCCAGACCCCTCACCAGCCTCGTTGCCCTTCTCTGGACACGCTCCAGCACCTCGACGTCCTTCTTGGAGTGAGGGGCCCAAAACTGAACACAGGATTCGAGGTGCGGCCTCACCAGCACCAAGTACAGGGGCACGATCGCTTCCCTACTCCTGCTGGCCACACTATTTCTGATACAGGCCAGGATGCCATTGGCCTTCTTGGCCGCCTGGGCACACTGCCGGCTCATGTTCAGCCGGCTGTCGACCAGCACCCCCAGGTCCTTCTCTGCTGGGCAGCTTTCCAGCCACTCTTCCCCAAGCCTGTAGCGCTGCATGGGGTTGTTGTGGCCGAAGTGCAGGACCCAACATTTTACAAGTTACAATTGTAACATTTCCCGAGGGAACTAGGAGAATGGACTAACAGAGTTAAACACTCATACCGTTGCTTCTGCAGCGCTGACATAATGCGACCACCGGCATGCAGAAGCAACCGCTAGAGGTTTGCCAAGGTGAGGTATGCCCTTGTCCTCGTGTGACTGCTTCCAGCTCTCTCCAGCACACCGTGGCTCCTGCCTGTCACCACAGGGATGCTACAGAAAGGGTTAATGCTTTCTGGAGCCTCGAGACACGAAGCTCAGCTTGCTCCTCTCCAGGAAGCTCCTCCACCATTGCTGCTCACAGGGCTGTTAGTGGACACCTCCTTTAGGGGGATATTACCACGGAGCTTGCTTTATGTACTGACTGCCGTTAAATCAGGCTGAACTGAGGACCCACCAGTAAATCAGGAGGAAGATCTCGGGAGTGCCTAGGTACGGTCTTTGGTTTTTTCAGATTATGCAGCTCCACTTTATGGATACACAAATTGCAGAGTGTAAATCATTAATATCCAATTTGGGGAAGTTACTGGAATGTAACTGCTGTGTAGGCAAATGAAAATATAAAGCTATCAGCAATATATTAATTTTGTAGTGCTCCACATGGAATGAGGAGCAGTAGTTTATAGATACAAAACCTCCTCGCCTAGAGGGGCAGCCTTCCTTTTACCTAGATTAATTCCTAAGAAAAGCCTAATACTATCTGGCACTTTTCAGATCAGAGTCATTTGCTTATTTGGAAGACTGAAGACAGTTTCCTAGTAGTGGCAAGTGAAAAGACAGCCTGAGGAACCGAGGTACCAAGTGCAACTGCTCCACATGTCACTTCGCATTTCTCTGGAGAGCACTGTCACTTAAATCCCACTGTTCGCTATCTCAGATACCATTCATGTCGTGGAATGATACAGAAAAGACATAACAGAATACACAGAAAAAATTCCTCTTCTTGCTTTGTGAGCCATCGTCCCTGAAAACTATCCGTCTCTTTCCAGGGTGGGGGTAGCAAAGATAATTTTTTAACTGAGAGAGATTGATCCAATATGAACAAGTATCCCAGCACAGTCAGAGAACAACTAGAGATGCCAAGAGAAGCCTTGCTTTGATTACATTTCATGGATCTGTACAAGGGTTGGGTCAGGCAATGTCTTACTGAACAGGAAAATTAAAGATTCTCCAAGGAAATATGAACTGAAATGCAACTGGGCTTTTTGCTTTTAATATCCTAGTGTTTGCCATCTGTTATTTGATGTTCTGAATTCTTATTTAAACCCTGTTTGACAAACAGACCTTGATAGGAGAAAAATTAGAAGTTTAAAATGAACACATAAGCTTCCGTAGAAGCCTCATCTGTACATCTTCATCTACACTGATCTTACCTAGTGGAGCACCAACCTGAGGTGGTCATTAAAAAACCTCATGAAGTGTGATATCCCACCTGAAGGGAGGCTTTTGCTTATAAATATTTTCCTGACATTTCAGGAGAAATCAGTATCCTGTTTTGCCTCTCATCCAAAAACATTGCAGAGGGCAGCTGTTTCCTTCTAAATCTTCACCATGCTGCACTTCAAGGATATTTCAGGAGCGCTTTGTGCGTGTTTAAAAGCACCTTCTAAATATAGATACTTTGCTCACAGTCTCCAGAGGAGATGCACGGCCTTAACATCCCTTG
This sequence comes from Aptenodytes patagonicus, assembly GCF_965638725.1. Taxonomy (NCBI): domain Eukaryota; kingdom Metazoa; phylum Chordata; class Aves; order Sphenisciformes; family Spheniscidae; genus Aptenodytes; species Aptenodytes patagonicus. Next base: position 2,660,394 of record NC_134953.1, read on the forward strand.
GTTCACCTGGAGAAGTGGTTCCGCTCAATAGCTCACACAGAGAAGCCTGATGTTTTTGTGTTAAGATTTCCTTGGGCCACATTTATTCCTTCCAGTACCTTTTGAGTAAGGTTATTTTCTTAGGTGCCTGGAAAGTCTGTCCCAATATTGAAAATGAAGCATGATGCCAATGAGAAGCAAAAGCTTAGAGTAGTCTGGGAGCGTGGGGAGAGGTGGGAAAAGATCCCAGATGAAAACAGATCATTGGTAATCAAATACAGTGTCCACTATTGATCTAAATTTTCTAAGTAGATTTGTATTATTTTGTAAGTAAATCTGTCTTCAGACTAGCCCTACCCATAAAAAGGCTCCATCTGTTTGCTCCCTATTGATCCCATTAGCTCTTCTCCACGAGTAATGTGACATCCACTTTTCAATTATACCAAATCAATATAGGTTTATTACCATACAGTGTTTCCCTTTCGATTACACGGTATCTACTACAAACACATACTTTCCTTCACTAATTCTTTGCCCCTAATGTACTTCAAAAGAATAAACCAAAACCCTGTCTGTCTCTATTAAAAAAAAAAAAGCAGGCAAACATAACATCTTTCAATACATACTGGTTACTGCACGAGCACTGTCTAGACTCAGCCGATAGGACCCATTTAAAAAGCATTGGCCAGCATGCACAGAACACCAGAAGTTTTCACTGTGGCTTTGCACACGCTATAGCTAGAGAGGCTGGTGTTTAAGAATGTGTTATTCTGGTCATCAGGTCCCCTTAGGTCACCACAAGGGATTATTCTGTCTTAAAAGAGAACGCACCTTCCTTATTTAAATGAGATTTAGTAATCCCGACCATCTTCTGCAAAGGGACAGACGCTTCATTCTTGCTTTCCCAACAGCTTAGTATCTCCATGAAATCCACTGTCTGTAGGGGGAGAGGGGCAGTTTGTCACCAGCTGCTTCCTCTCCTTTCCCACGCCAGCTCTTGTTCTTGTTTTCCTTCTTCTTGCCTTCCTCCCATTATTTTCTGCAGGCCACCAGGAAGAAAGAGGATTAGCCTTAAGAGAAGTCTGATGGCGCGAACGGACTATACGTTGGCCTGTGATGTGAAGAATTGTAACATTTCCTCTTTGATCTTGCTTTTTGAACTATTTAAGTAGTCCTTGTGCCAGGTTTGGAGCCAGCCTCCCCACCTCCGAGCACGGCACCGCCCAGCCAAGAGAACCCCGGACTGGGATGGGAAAATGGTTTTTGGTTTTTTCACCCAGTCATAACTCCCTCACCGACTACCACATGGTCACGGCCAGGGTGCCTCACCCCGAGCTTCTCACTTTCTCATTTGACGGTAGGATGGACGAGAAGGAAGACCATCTCTCTCCCTCCTTTCTACATGTGTGCCCAGCTCTGATCGCAGGTGGGAATCTGTAGCTATTGTTCCGTTCACCTCCACTGTGGGCTATTCTTCCTGTCCTATATGGACCTACGCAAGCTGAGGATGGACTTAAAGTTCAATTTAAAGGTGGTTTTTAGAGGGCAGCTATGGAGTAGATTACAGAAATTCTTTCCTGTGACTTTTTCTCAGTACTATTTGGAAAGAAATACAAGTCCTTCACATGCGTGCTATTTACACTGCTTAGGTGTCTAGTGACACTGTTAATCTCTAGTTAGCCAGTGCATCCTAGTAGAAATTTCCTCTTCAGGTAACTGCCCCACACATTTCTGTGGCAGTGGAATCCTAAGGCTTATGTGACTTATTAATAACTTAAGAATGGAAAAGATTAAAAAAACCATCAAGTAGCTAAGAACATACTTTCTTCTAGGTTCTCGTTTCAGTAACATGTAACTCAGATTTATTTTAAATTAATACTTGGGTGCTTCATCTTCACTAAAAAGTACCAGGTTCTTCAAGAAAGCTGCCACATGATGATTTTTCCCTTGAGGGGGTCACATTTAAGCAGAGCTGGGCAGCCATAGTCCCAAAGACTATTTTTCATGCAGTGATGCAGTGTTATCATTAACCATCGCACAGCAAAAGCATAAAGAATCCTACTCTGGCACATAAGAATCCCATTTTGGAAAAGCCCCAGTAACAGCTATTTAGCAATGGTATTAACGTCACACACACGCACACCTCCCCCCATATCAATACCTAACTGTGGAGCTGGAAGCCCAACAGAAGTCCAGAAGTCACCAATCCTGTATCATGAGGTTAATGCTCCCTCTGAAGGGAACTGTGCATTTTTCGTGCTTCATTTCTATTGTCTGTCTTCTTTTTATTTTTTTTAAGCCAATATAAAACATTACTTTGAGGCAAAGTAAAGCTGCAATGAAATAAGAAAACCAGCTATTACTTTTTGTGTGAGTGAAATGGAATCTAACTAACAAAACCATGCACAGGAGATGACCTTGTTTGTCTTATTTGTTTCTCCAACTTTGTCTCACTTAAGGAGTATGAAAATCAAATTCTTTTTGCCTGGTTACGAATAACCGACACCAGAAACCCTGTGAGGGTTGTGAACGTCAGGGGAAATTGATAATGGACCGTATGAATTTCCCTAGTGGAACAGCACATCAATGACTCATTCAAATTGTCACCTGAGACCCCTAAAATTCAGACCAGCGGCAAACGCTGTCACTCGCTCTCCCCAAGGAAGCTTGTTTGCGATCAGGTCCTCATCGCCCTTTCATTAGCTTTGGGCTGACAGCCCACCGGGTATAATCCGGTTAGTAACAGTAGAGGTCCGTCAATACCGCAGACATCACCGTCATTTGGGCACGCCCTTCTCATGCCCCTAAATACAAGTCCTGGATTTTACAGAGGGAAATGACATCGTTATGTCTTTTCATCACTATCAATAACGTCAGAAGGTTATATGTGAAAAAAGAACAAACAAATGTTGTAGGAAAAACTAATTTCTACCATCCGTTTGCTACATAAGCTAAGAGGAGAGGACCTGCTCTCTTTGTTATGTGTCCACTGCATTCGGCCAAGAGATTTCCAAATGTAACTGAACAAATCAGCCCCAGCGTGGACCAAACTGTTTGCAGATTTAAATCCTATTGCACTCCATGAAACCAGATACCAACTTTAGCAGCATCCTCTTGGTGAGCTTCACAGGTTCAAATGAGATCTGTTTCCCAGAGCTGCCGGGGTTTGAGTTAGCAAGGAACATAAACTCCAGTCTCAGTGATTTACACCTCATGGCAAACTAGAGGCAGAGTCTGTGCTTCAGGCTGAGTCCTTTTTTGGACTCCAAAAAGCCCAGTTTTGCCTTGAGAAGGAAACGGAAGCCTAGAGGCAGGCAGAGGCTGGACGCGAGGCCCAGGAGCTGTGTGAATTACATACACTGAGCTGTTTGGCTCGCTCTGGAGTTGCTGAGCTGCGCTGGAGGAAGCTCCTCGGCCACATCTCGGGCAGCCTCCACGAGGCGCATCTCATTTTTCGTTGGTGACTAGACTTCCCCCTTCTCCACAGTTTGCCATATTCAAGAGATCGGAGTTTCTGCTCCCTGGCTGAGGAGCACAGACCTTCTCTCCGTGACCACACCAGTCAGTAAGCAAGTAGAACCGGCTGCTTTCAATTCTCAGATGACCGTGTGCCGTCAATGACACAACCAGGACCATAATTTTCATAAAAAGCGGCAGACCTCAGTCCAGTCAGGGAACAAAATCCTAACATAAAACTAAACTTTCTTTTAGGAATAATCTCAATATTCTGTAATAGCTCAAACCCCTGGAAAAGCTCGCCCTGCTGCTTTCATTTCCTATCGGCTTACTCTGCGTGCCTGCCATAGCCAAGAAAACGCACTCACTGCTTAATCTACTGCTTGCAGTTCAAGACGAAGAGCTACATTTTCCACCTACCTATTTATGTACTCGAGCAGCTTTTTAATTTTTCTCAGTTGTTCCTGTGCACTAGGAACTTGGGGAGACTTTCAGCCTCTTCAGTGCTCCTGGCCCAAAATAAGCACCTAGATTATCGAAAGACATTAGCGTGCTTTGAAATTCAGACTCGGGGGTCATACATCAACCATAATAAGGGTTTCTTTGCTTTTCAGTTTTCTGCCACGATGACTTTAATATTCCTCTGATACTATGATTGAACAGATATTTGCCAGAGCGTGGGCATCAGGGATGGATACAGCCTCCAGTGTAAATTGGGAGGAGGAGGAGGAGGAGGAGGAAGAGGCTGTGTAGGCGGACACACAGGCTACAAAGCATCTCAAACAACATTGGACCAACGTACCTGCTGGTACGCTGGGGAGGTCTAAAATCTCCTTCACCCCCCTCTTGCTCTGCTAGCATTTTAAGATATATCCTTCTGATGAGCTCTGAGGGTAATGTTACGGAGTGCTGCAAACTAATATTCTGGGCTATTTCTGCAGTCCTTGTAATAAATGATGGATTAACAGGTCGTCCAGGAAGAGCCATTACAAAGGATTCAGCAGCTATATATGAGCATGCCAAAGCTCTGTTTTACCTTTCCTTTCACCTGTAAAGGCAGATGCAAGTAACGCAGTGGAAGGCTGCTAGTACACCTTAAATATCTTCATCTTGATTACTGCAAGATCCCAATGCTGCACCCCAAGCAGAGCATAATGCAATATCTATGTACCGTACACAGGCGCAGCATCTAATTTTAGCACTTATTCTCATTAATACTTTCAGACCCTGTAGGTTATTTTCCCCGGGATACTGCTTACAAATTCCCTTCCTCCTCACCACTGTCCCTCTTATGCTGACAAGAGCCGAGAAAAGCTCCTGCTGTGTGCAGAATGCTAATAATTGCCTGAGTTATCAATCAAAACAGATGCAGACAAAAGTAATCAGCATCATCAGAACATCTCTATGATGCAGCGAGGAAGTATTTTGAGCTCTGCCCAAATGAACGGGCCAAGCTAAGAGCTAGCTAGTGCCTGAGAATTACACTAATGTGATGTGACATTTGCTTAAAGCCAAGTCCTTCTGTTAATGAGTTTCAGAGTTCTCACAGCAAAGTCACAGCTACTGTTCAAGGTTCAGAAAATCTGTGGATGGCAGGCCAGAATAATAGCAAAAGTAAAAAGAAATAACAGTGAAATGCCAGGGAAAAGGAAATCAGAGCAAGTGAAGTATAACTTTCTAGGGGTTTTGCATTCAAAAGAGTCTATAGGAGTGTTTCTCTGCAGACGTATCTCAAGCAAGCTGACTCAGTCACTCATCTGGGCCAACGCTTCATTTCAAACACGTCTTCTGTCCCCATGCTTTACCGCTTAGCCTGATCAGGCAGTACTTTGCATGTTGCAACAATTCGTTTCCGTATGCAGTAAGGGGAGACTCATATCCTCCACCATTAGTCATTTAACCAAGCCATCTTTTAATGGGAGCCATCAGCCACTTAGAGAGCATCACATCAATGCGGGCAGTGAAAAGATCTTCAGGAGTCAGACCCCTGAGGCATCGAGCAAAATGAAAATATGTTTATTTAACTATCCATTGCCTTCCTTAAACATTCTGTGTTTTGTTGTCTCAGATTACAGCATTTTTCTTTGTCAGGGGCCACTACACAGTGCTAGTCTCATCCTGCAGTAATTTCCCTGTCTGGTCCCCAGGCAGTCGCATTCATGTTCGTGGATTTAAAAATAAAACAAAATAGTTAATTCAGGTCTGTGTCAGCTTGGTTGATTCAGTAGAAGAGGCTGTCAAAAAACACAAGCCGTTCCTAGGCTGGCTGTTAAAAACTACAGCAACCCCTGGGTCCTGCTGCTGCCTCTCCCCGGTGGCCTCGCTGGCGATGGCTGGCCGGACCACCGTTCCCCCAGCCCGTACAGCCTCTCGGGCTTCAACCCGAGCGTCCCCCGTGTCAGGAGCGAGGGAGGGAAGAGCAGAAATAGTCCTTGCTGATCTCAGTCCCCCTGTTGCCATCACCAAGTTCCTTGTCCTGCCTCAGTGTCATTTGACATTAGTTTGACAGCTCTTTTCTCATTAAATGTGTAAAATGGTTTTTAAAGCCATTTTTAGGATTAAACCCCCCCCAACTTTAATGGAAACATATAACTAACAAAAGGATTCTTACACATTTGGGTACTGCATCTCTAGAGAGCTGAAGGATTTAGCTAGACACTATCAAGGTCTCCAAAATCCTCTTCCCTTCGCATCGCTGTTTATAATAGCTCCTAGTAAGCACGAATGGAAATTTTCTTTCCCATTTCAGACTGGGTTCTTGCCCTATGTAAGTAACATCGCTGACATCAATGGGGTTACCAATTGGGGTAACCATCTCTTCAGCCATGGTGTGCTATTTTCATCTCCTTTCCCCTCTCTGAATTACTTACGCACCTTTGTTAGTCCAAGATCACTCCCACTGATATAATGACACCATAGAAAAAAGAGTAACTGAATGTGTGTGTGCTTGCAAGTGTACATATACACACAAATAAAAGTAAACAAACGCTACCAAAACTAGGCACAGAATTTAGATATACATTCAGAGACAAAGAGTGGAAAAAATTTACACTGGACCTGCTAACCCTAAGTGCCCTGCTTTGGTCATGACCTTTAGGTAGCAAACGCCAGTGAGAGTACTTTGCTCTTACTGTAAAGTCACCAAGTTTTTTTACACATGGTACTCCGGCTGGCAGGAGATTCAGAGCCTAGCAGCTGAATCGAAAGGGAGATATGAAAGACAGGTACAATGTGTCAGGCCCCAGATAACAAATACATGAAATTTAAAGAAAAGCAAATTCATACATTTTATAAAAGCTATGTGCAGCTCTGCCTAGTGCCACACGAAACATTTGCATTTTCCCATTTGCAGAGATCCTCGCTTTTGCACTCGTTTATTGGACACAAACAGCATACGGCACATCCAGACTGCAACAAGCTGGTCTACAGATTTTCCCAGGCTTCTGCGGAAACCTGGAACTGTGAAGCACAAATCAAGCAAAGGCAAAAGAACCCGAGAAACCAATGCAAGGCTAAGAAAGCTGTTTAACGTGCGGTTTCCAATTCCCTGCTCTGCCTATTGGAAGGGGTCCAGCAGCCATGGCCCCCACCAAGCATTTCAGACTTGGCTGCCTTGCAGGAACATGACAGATGACTCCATTTTGCAAGGGAATGCTGAGGAAGTGTCTTTATAGGCCCTGAAGCATCTTAAACACTAGGGCTTGCCTTCAGCCAAGCAAGCGAAGGTCCTTCTAATTACATACCTCTCCATTTAGTCTTCTCCTCCTCCCCTGTAATGAAAGAGCAACTAGGAAATGCCCCATCACTTCAAAGGAACATTTGCTCTTTATATCAGGTGGATTAATGATTAATTCATTTAATTAGTTATTCACACAGCACTTTAAAGACATAAAGATATAAGAGCTTAAGGAGGTTTGTAATTATAAAGTGTAATATGAAGGTGACACCAGTTGCATTCAGTTTAGCACTTGCCAAATACTTCTGCCTTAAATAGGTGCTAGAGGCACACGTGCTGTCCCATTTGTCCAGCCAAAATGGAAGGGTGACTTACAGTCACGCTACTGCACACCTTCACGGAAATCACTCCGTTTAAGATTATCTGACCTGACCAGGGAAGGTGCAACAGGTCCAAAAGGAACTGTGGCCCTGCGTTTGTGTCCGAGGCCGTAAACTATGCTGTGCAGGAGAGGCCTGAGGAAGATCTCCCTGAATCCTCCTTGGCAGCGACAAAGCCTGTCATGGCTTTCAACACGCAGCGTCCTGGGCAGCTCAAGGATTTCTGGTGGTCGCCAGTGGTGCTCGTGGAAAATGGACAGAACGGTCCTTTTCTGAGCAATGTTAACTGAACAAACCAAAATATGTAAAAACGCCCAGTGAAAACCCAACCGCTTAAAACGTTACAGTTCACCTTTAAGAACAAAAAAGATTTTGTTTTTGCAGTAATTCAGAGTGAAACGGTAGAGAAGCATCATTTTGTGTCTTAGTTTCTCAAGTTCTGCTTCAGACATTTATGCATTTTTAGTACCCAAACCACGAATTTTAGTACCCAAACCACGAATTTTAATATGTCCAAGTAGGTGTGTCATTTTTAGATCATTTTAAGCCTAAACTATTAGACTTACACTATTTAAATGATAAATCTCAGATTTTGACTATCAAGTACAATCTTCAGACAAAGTGCTATTCCCATATCTCATTCAGTGGATAGCTTAAAAAATAACCTGCATTAGCTTCAAAATTACTTGGGCAATTTCTGGACCAACGGGAAAAAGGCAAAATTCGTCAGATAAATGGTTCATTGTGAATAATTCCCCTTGTTCTGCCAGAAATACAGTGGCAAAAAAACCTCATGCAAGATGCGGAAAGCTTACGTGCTGCCCAGGTTGTGCTCTGATATGCAACACTATTTATCTGATGGTTTTCATGGGCACTAAATGAATTTGGAAGTGGAAAGGAAAAAAGAAAGGAGGTGACTTCTGACAAGTTTTAGAAGTTAAAAAAAAAAAAAAAAGAAAAATAGCTCTCTAGTGTGCGTGTAAAAGAGTGTCTATGTTACTTCAAAATTACCAACCCCAAAAGAGATTAAAAATAAAAACGTCTTCCTGTTATATTTGGAATATGAGAAGGAACAATCCATGACATTCTTGATTCACACTGTAATCCCAGTTTACCCTTACAATTACAGTCAGAAGATAAATTATGTATAGATAAAATGTACACAGCTGAAAATATCCAAGGATAAGGAGGTATTATTTAGTGCAGTCACCAGGCAGGCTGTGGATGCAAGCCAGCAATATTGCACAAGAGAAGCCTCAGTCAGTGAACAAAGTCACAAGTGCCACCTTTGCTTGGGGTTTCTGTAACTGGAATGACCAGCGTGGACGTTTTTAGGTAGGTGCCAACCTGCTCTGCCCTGCCAAGACACAAACCCTTCTGGCTGCACACAAACGCACAACTTGAAGAGCCCCCGGGTCTTTGAATCGGCTGCAGTTAAGCAAAGCGTGCCATGATCCCGACTGCTGGTGTAGGCACCTGTATCTCTTAAAGAAGTCGCCCTTTTGGCACGTGTGCCTGGCACCTGTGGAGGAAGGGACTGTCCGCTGCGGCAGAGAGCACAGTGGGACCTTCTCCCCCCACCCCAAGAACACCCCATGTTCAGTTTTTCCTTCTCCAGGCATCTTTTGTTCTTAGAGCTGCTGGTCCTCTTCTCCAGCAGTGAGCTGTTAGAGGGCCCGAGGTGTATTTTTTCCTGGTTGGTCCCTCTCTTATGACTGTGCTGTAGCTCAGGTCTTTATACAAGCGGTAGACCAAAAGAACAGACACAAAACTTGCTCTAATGTCTGAGGATATTTATATGGGGATATACTGGAAAAAGACAGTCTATAGCAGCTTCTTTATTCAGTGCTATGTTGTCAGACCATCACAGTGTGTAGCCCCACTGATGCAACATGAAAATTCCACTGAATTTTTGCAGGTGCTTCTGAAAGCCTAATCTAGTCAGAGCTGAGCTGGCCCCACCGCCCGCGCCCTCAACTCGCCTCTCTTCTCCTCCCGCCCCTCCAAAGGGAAAAGCACAAGCACAAACAACTCCTTTCCAATTACCTTGCAAGGGAAGGGGCTCCACAGAGCCCACAGAGCCCCTTCTAGCCACTGGAAAGCTTACACATCAGCACTCTCTGGCTTCTCAGGGTCCATCTGTCCCGAAGATCAGGTTTTCCCCATTTTTCCCTGCCTTAAAAAAACCTCCACATGCTGAAATTTAAAAACATATGCACTCATCCTGTTTTCCTTCATATACGTAGTTGCCCAGCTAGGTTAGAAAAAACAGGTCATGCTGAATGAGGTGTGTTCACTGAGGTGTTTTAAAGCACAAGCCACGTGCTTTGTTCACGTAGATCCCCACAGGTTTTGCTTCCAAGAAAGAGATGCTTTCCCATTTACACAAACCGAGTGCAAGTCCCCACGTCACATGAAACGTGCCAGTGACTGACATTCCAGGAGGGTTAAACCACTATTAACATTCATAGCTCAGCCTAACACAAAATGGTAAGCATGATAATAATTATTAAAACAGTCTAGGAACCCCAAAACACCATTAAGCCTGAACAAGCATTAAATTCCCTAATTTTCTGCTTTTTGTTATGTTACTTTCCTTCAAAGTTGAAAAGTGTGGTAGCTCTTTGAAGTCCTGACAGTCATTATTCTTAAAAAATTCTCTGCTCCCTTTTCTAATTGCTTTTTTAATTCATGAAAAGTCAATTAAAAACCCCATAGATCGCATTAACAGCATTGCTAGCTTATCTGGCCAGTACAGGGAAACTGTTTGGATATTGTGTCACTCTCTTATTGTTTGCCTGCCACCCATTGTTCAAAAAATAAAGTCTGTTAAGCCCAACAATTCAGAGGAGCAACAATTGTGGTTATCAATCTTTCTGCCCTGATCATCCCACCTCAGCTTTTACGTATCATTAAATCTTCCACACCTTTAACGTGTGGGCACACTGTTACAGACCAACTACAGTATAAACGTAATGCTTCTGAAATAAAAGCATTACAGCAGCTATTCCCTCCAATTTTTTTTTTTTTTCCCTAATGTAAAGCTGAAATTTTTTTGAGGAGAACAGATTTTTCACCTCAATACTTTCCGAGAGTCAAACCAGTATAATTTTGTTAGAGGTTTTGTGTGAAACATTCATCAGCATCTCCATGAATAAGCGACAGAAGAATTCAAACCTAGATGTTTGATAAATCCTATCATTTTTTTATTCCTGAATTTGTTTCTGGGAGATGTGCAGTCATGAAAAAAAAAAAAAAAATCCTAAAATAACTTTTAAAAACCTTGTTTTTGTGCATAGTTAGAATTATTGATTTCATGACTGTTAATTGCTGAAGAAATTTTTTTCAGAAGAGATTAAAGTATTGCCAGAGAACATGTTTTTGATGAGGATGTTCCTTCCAGGTGGTTGTGAGCGTGTAAAGGAAGCTGATAAAAGCATTTTCCCGGTTTGCTTCCCATTTTAATTGGAACAACCAACTCGATCCAGATGCAAAATGAAATTAATCTCTGCCCAAAGGAGTTCATGATCTATGGCTCCGCGTACTAAGAAACATTACCTACAAAGTTTAAAAAGTTTTAAGACACCAGGCTTAATAAAGTCGTTCCTCTGAACGTTTCATTGGTGAAAAAAATACATTCAACACCATTAGCAAATGTAGTGAACACATGACAAGATATTTTCAAAATGAAACCTACTGACTTGCTGATTCTAACCTTCAAAATTTGTATCAATGTCATTAGAAATAGACACCATCAGAGCACACCATACAAAGAAATATTATGTTTCAGGCTGAACAAAGTTTGGCTTTTTGTTTCAACGAAAAATATTGAAACATTTTTCACGTGGCAAAGGTTTGAAACATTCCTTGATGTTTTCTGAGAAAGCATCTATTATTCAGACAGATACACAACGAATTTTCTCAGATTTAGGTAGCCTCACGTGAACTTGAACGCTCCCAGAGTACAAGTTAGTAAATAAAGAAAACGCGACTGAAGGGAGGAGCTGGACAATTCTTTTTCCACCAAAACAGATAGCAAAGCTTACCCTACAACATTTTTAGGACATAGGAGGCAAATAGGGACTATCTCTGCTTTCAGATATAATTAAGTGAATTGTTTCCACTAGTGGAGGAAGGGGAGAAGACATTTCCTTAACATATTTAAAATAATTTATTTCTTTAAAAAGTAGGGTTTGCGTGTTGTTCTCCATTTAAAAGTGATCTATTTCAAGAAAAGAGAAAAACCGGCACTACTACATACCCGCTTCCACGCTTTCCATAGCACCGAAGCGATTTTGTACCTTTTGAGAAGACAGACGCCGACGGCGTCGGCTCCGTGCTGAGAAGGGCTGTTCCACAGAGGCCTCTCAGGACGAACACGTTACACGAGGCAGAGGAGAGGCTGAAGCCCCACTGCCGGCGCTCAGCCCTGCAAGCGCGAGCTTCTGCCGGTGCTCAGCCCTGCAAGCGTGAGCTTCTGCCGGCAGTCAGGCTTTGCTGCAGGTGAAAGCCCTTGAAGAATGCCAGGCTGCCCAGGGTGCTCTCTGACCACCTCATTTTAGCACAGGTGAGTATCTGTAATTAAAACAAGGACAATTAAAATGCCCACTTAGGATGTGGCCTAATTCCTCCTCCACCGAGAGCTGATGCAAGGGCCTGGGCATCTGCTGCCTCCCAGCAGCTCTGCAATGCTGATGTCAAAACCAAGATGCTGGTGTGAAGAAGCAAGAATGTGATAATCAATTTGAATTACTGCCTAAAGCTTGTCATTTCTATTCCCGATCTCGCAGAGAAATCCATGTAGTCAGAGTTCACACCTTACAGAGAGCTCGTTAAAGAAGGGGTGAATTGATTCCTGCCATTCTCTGTTCTCTACACCCCAGTGAGTAACATCTTTCCCTTTATTCATATCTCTGGAGACTCTCTTTTTTTTCCAACTCTCTTCAACAATACCTTTTAAGACATCCAAAAACCAATACCTTTTAAGACATCCAAAAAGTATCCACGCTTTCTTCCCACCCCACTTAAAGCCAGATGCTACCTATAAGCTCCCGTTAACCCGCTGTGCAGGGGGGGGGTGTTTGCGAGCATCTCCTCTTCTGCAGGGTGGCTGCAGCCCCCCAGCGCGGCGCTGCGGGGAGCGCGCTGCAGCCCTGCGTTGCCTGCCTGGGAGGCTCGGGTGGCCGTGCCAGGTTTGCAGCGCAGCACGCAGCAAGCATACAGAGACGTGGCTTTCTATTCAGTGGGGGCTTCTATGCTGCAGCGACAAACTGTATTTGCAAGTCAGACTGTGCTCTCCCGGTTGTACATTTTATTACCTTTTTGTTGTTGTTGTTTCACTCCCACAGACAATCTGGAAAATAACAGGGGAATTTCCTCCAGCCTGTGCAATATTTAAGGCTCATGTGTGCTGGTGACATCAGCTGCTGGCTGAGGCCACCTAATTTTGTGCTGCATAATGACCTTACAGCAGAGGAATGGGAGCCACTCAGAATTCCTTGTAGTGCTCTTAGAAATTTCATTTGCTTGTAAATTTAGGCAAGCAGCGGATGTACTAGATGCCAAAGTGCTCTGTGCCGCTGCGTATCTGCTCTACAATCAACAGCAGAGGTGTCCATTTCTGCCTGCCCAGGCTCAGTTAAAAAAGAGAAATCAAATGTGGTTTTGCTGTTATCTCCCCCAGCTCTCCCCCCAGTCATTAAACAAATGTGACTTTTAGCCACAAAACAGACACAAACCACAGGTGTAGCAGTTTTGCAGCCATCCCTTGGAATAGCCTCTCTTGCTTATGAGCATGGCAGAGTAAATAAGACAGCTGTTTTGATGATAGTTTTTATTTCCCTACAAAACCCAGTTTGCTGGGTTGGCAAAATCTGCATGTCACCTATCTCTGACGTGCTTTTTCTTTCCTTCATGGCTTTTCAATGTGCGATTACTTCTCCTAGGTTTGCAAGAGGTGGATTCACACAAAAAGTGCAGGAGGGATTAGTGCAATGCCCTTATTCAGTGGTGTAAGGGCACTTGAACCTCCCCCATCTTCGCCTGTGTTTTCACCAACACCAACCCCTCCCTACAGTCTGAAGAGCAAAGGGGGAGTTTTCTGCTGCTCCGGTGCCAAGGGACGGGCAGGAGAAGGCAGAGGTTTAGCCCTAAGGTGCTACGCACGCTCCCTCCAGCGCCGGGCGAGCGGCCGCTGCAGCAAGCGCTCCCCTGCAGCTCTGTGTCCTGACCAGGCTGCTTACGCCACGCAGAGCAGGCAGGTGAGAGGGGTGCCGGGCTTGCCCACAAGCTCCTGGAAAGCAGGGCTCCTTTTTCAGGGCAGCAAAATAAACGCCCTACTTAGCTACAGCTAGCCTCACCTCTTAGTGGAAAGTAGCACTAACACGGGCACCCATGTACACAGCAGCACAGAGCAAATGCAAGACATCCTGGTGCCGGCGCGGGATGTGGGTTTGATGCTTCCACAGAGGCGGGATGGTCCTTTCTGCCCCTCTACAAGCCTTGGGGCACCGCGCAAAACGATCTGCTCCCCCCGAAAGCACGTAGCAGAGGCAGTGCTTTGCCCCGCTAAGAGGTGTAGGGTCCCAGCTCAGGCTTAGCCCAGACCTCAGTGACAACTAAGAGCTTCAGCAGCTGTCTTTGAGGGAGGTAAGACACTGCGCATTGCTCTTGCCTGTCAGTCACCAAGAGACTGGAGCTGGGAGCCAGAAGTTTCCTCCCGCCCACGTTTTGTACCATTTTGCTTCCAATCTCGCTCCCTTGCCTATGGATCAACTTATTTATACCCAAGGAGGAACGCTGATTTTATAGGGGTTTTTAGAAACCAGTTCTATTAGCGTCTTAGGGACATTAAATCCTACGCATTTCTGCTACACCAGGAACTTCAGAGAAGCAACTGTACTTGTTAGTGTTGGCTGTGCCTTCGGCTTCCCCATTATCAAGAAGGAGATCAATTAGCACAGATTTTTGCCACCTTCCAAAATTCATAGGTTTCACGGATCACAGCAGTTTATTCTATTAGATATCAGTACTCTAACCTTTCCCTTACAGCCTAAAGAACAGGCTTTATGAAGCCACAATAAAGATATACGACAGCTATATTTGTTACTGTAGTTGAGATTTGGAGGAAAGAGAGCTTTGTTTGTTACAAAATGGCATCCACAGAAGAACCGCAATAAACCAGATGTGTTCTTGAAGGCAGCTGCAGATATAGATACGGATATATTCATATCAAAGAATCAAAGAGATCCTCTGATGAAGTCAGTAAAGATGGTATCAGTCAGAGAAGAACTTGTGCTTTTGTGCTGAAGAGACGAGTAAGGAATTCATAGATCAGGCAAACGAGGAACGAATAACGATGAGTCCAGTTGGGAGCCGCAAAGAGCAGTCATTATGGAAAAGGTCTCTTTGTGAGTCTCAGTCAAGGTCGTAAGAACATCTGCTTTACGTCTCCTGAGCTTAAGAAACACATCAGTGACTGCTCCCTTGCAGGCAGGAACAGCTACACAACCTAAAGCAAAATGGTGGGAGAAGAACAAAGAAGAACCAGGAGCGAGGCTGGTTCAGAAAGGCTTCCACAGGAGGAGGCGCTGAGCAGAAAGCCCCAGGTGGTGTGCGCTGTCCTGGGAAAAGATCAGGTGGCCAACAGAGGAAAGTGTCTGGGGGTGGGCTGTGCAGTCACGTCACTGCCTCATACCCCCTGTAAGAAGTGCCAGCCCAGCCTTCCCGGAGAAGGAAAACTGCTTCTTTCTGCAGAGAGAATAAAAACTTCTGCGCGATTCTCAAGTCTTAAAACTCTGACCCCATCCTAGACGTGCCTGGAAAGTTCACAGTCTCCAAGTCTTTTTAAACCTTGGCTGTTCTATGGAAACAATGATCTGTCTTATGGGTGCCACAAACAACCGTGGCTTGTGTGATACAACCCTTTGTCCAACAGAAGCTGGAGGACATAATTCGTTTCGGCCAATGAACACCTGCAAAGTTACGCCTGCTGTGGTGTTGGCACTTATCTGAGCTGGTTTTTTAACTGGTGACCTACAGGTGAAAAGCTCTGCATTCCCCTACTCTGAGCTATCCATTTGCTCAGATTCAATATTTTATGTTCCCCGTGGTGGTGGTGTTCATGCAATATGTAATGGATGTGTACAGTGCTTTGTGGATCACAGCGCATCATGTATTTCCACAGAAATAACGTAAACCATGACCACGTGAAAGGTCTAATGCCATGCTTGTAAAATGCATGTCTTTATTGCATGCAAACATGAACCCTATGTACTTAGTTATAAAACAACATGCCTTACTGCAGGCAGGCTAAGATAGAGCGTGCTGCAACCCCTCTGAAGCATTTTGTGCAGTTTAAATCTATGTGAGCGCTGTGGAGTCGCCACCCCCAAACTGGTAGGTCATTGCTTGACATTTTGTTTAAATCTTACATACCAAGAAAGCACTTGTAATGGGTCACAACAACATCCATTGCTAGCTCACAAGAAAGGGAGTAACAGCTACAATTGTATTACGGTCACATTTTTATCAAGTAGGCTGCGGTTCCCGTCCAAATTAGTAGGAATTCAGCCATTGACCTCAAGTAGAAGCAGAATCAGGAAACGCAGATTTTTAGGAGAAAACAAAACCTCTCCAAAAGCAATTTTATGACGCTGTGATTATTCCTTCATGTTCTTATTCCCTTTGTGATTATGACCATCACTAGCTCCCAGCAGCTGACAAAGGCTTTGTTCAACATCTTCTATTGGAACCACTTTTGGAGAACAGGTGGGACTTTGATTAATGTTTTTATTTTATTGTACTGAAAAGCACGTGCTTCCATGGAAAGTTTAGATTCCCAGTGAAAGCTATTTTGCCCAAACCAATTTGTTTTCAGCCAGACCCCTTCAAATTTTTGTTGTTGCTGTGTTGGTTGGGTCTGACTGAACCAAGGATTTATCCAGTGAAATTAAAGTACAAAATTCTGTTAGTATGTGCAAAAAGACCCTCTGAAAAATCCCAATTTTTGTTTGTTTTTTGTTACCATATAGACACCTCCCCCCCCATCCTGGATGCATTTCATTCCTTTCTTTGGGGCACTGGGTCAGAAGATAGTCCTACTGCTGACATCTTTCCCTGTATGTATGTTTGTGCTTGTTTTTGTGTTTCACTGTTTTTAATTAGCCATAAAAATTACACATGTTTTTGTAGCAAGAACAATTTGGTTACGGCTCCCAGGAAAGGTGGCCTAGGACTATCATCACGAAATAAAGAAAAAGAAAATTAGTTTTTATTTTCTTATAAATAGTATTAGTACCTGGGTAATGGAAATATACAGCTCCATAGGTGAGGCACGCCATCGCATAGCATCGCAGAGACTGGATACAGAGAGTTTGTGTGAATCACCACCATCAGCCACCCGTGGGGGATGCATCGATAATGCTGACAAGAGGCTGCCCACAAATGCTGCTGGTACCACGCGGCTGGGCAGGGATGAAGTGCGGGGGGGTAAGTAACGGCAAGGAATAGAAGGGAAGAGCTACAGCTCCTTTACTGTTGTCCCTGTAAATCCACCCTTCATATTATTCCCCAGTCCAACAGAGTAGCTGTAATTGAAATGATTTTTAATTTGTCACCTTAGTTCAGTTGCGCCAAAAAGCTGTTCTCAGTTTTAAGTACTGACGGGTGCTTGCTACAGTGAAATCGTACATTGTAGGCAAGAGGGCGACCAGGGTAGAATGAATTGCTCTGCTTCTCTGGACTGAAGGGACAAAATCCTTTCTTCCAGCAGGATTCAGCCCTCTGTGGGTAACATTTTACTCCCTGCGCCCCACGTAGAGAAAATATGAAGCAACATTAATTAATTCTCCCCGCTGCTTTATCTATGGGCAGACTCCATTTTCAAACTGCAAAGCAGCGCACAAGAGAAAAAACAGTGAGCGTCAAAACCCTTGGAGTTAGTAAAGAACGTGGTGGCAGAAAGAAAGGAGGAAATCAAGATCTTCATTACATCCCATTTTGACAAAAAAACCCCTAACACTGGTTGCCGGAAAAAAATCTCACCGAACAAAAGCCACTGGCTTGATACAGTCACAGAAAGAACGGCCCACAGCGTGCATGCTATAACAAACCCAGGTTTTGCACAGTACAGGAACATTAACGGTACACTTAGTTAAAATGTATACATTGCATTCGGCCACAGTATTTTCTGCTGTACATGACAGGGTACTAATCTAGCTCTTGTAACAGCGAGTGCTAAACACAGAAGAAGATTTTGTCACCCAAAGCAACTGCAATAGCTAATAACACAGCAGAAGCATGAATACTGATGCAGATCTTAACTGTAAAAAGCTATTTGCAATCTGCAACAGAGAGTGAAGCACAGAAGAGCTAACGAGGGTCATTACTGGGATGTCATGCTAACCTTCATCCGATCTTCTCACAAACCTTTCTCAGCCAGGTTTTCTATTAGACAGCTGGCTCATCTGGCAGGCTAAACCAGAATTCAGCTCCTGCTTTCAGTATGGTGAGTTCAGATCCTGGTTTCCTGTATGGAAAGCTCTTTCTGAGGATCTTTCCAAAGCAAGCAAGCACATAATCCCCCAGGACCTTCCCACAGCCCTCCCCTGCCCAGCCCTTCCAGCAGTCTGGGCAAGAGGATGGGATGCGCGTAAGGAATCAGAGAGCAGCTACACTTATTATAGCGCAAACATCCACCAGATGTGCTGCTAGGGATCCCAGTAGCACCTGCGTTGGGACGGGCAGCGGGGAGGACAAAACTGTCTTGACAGAGTTTAGGAGCGTGTCAGCTCCCATCCACCGGAGGCCAGTCAAGCGACGTAAACCTTTACTAACGTCTTAGAGAAGCTACGTCCTCAGACAGCAAGTACCCACAGAAGCATACCCATAGGATGATGGCTATTTGATGAGTATTAGCAATGATGCCATTCGATGCTAAATAAAACTTAGGCCTCTGAGGACAAACCACGGTCATATAACTGTGGAAACCGAGATCTCTTTCCCCCTGCAGTAAAGGGTCATGTAATTAATGCAAGCACTAATTAAAATTTAAATAATTGAAAAAAAAAATATTATTACTAAGGAACTATATATAGCAATGTCAAGAGGCCGAGAAAATCTGGCAGTAATTGAATTAACTGTGTCTAAGGAGTAGCACTAAGCAATCTTCCCACATGCGTACCCGAAACAAACGATGCCTGGCCCGACGACATCCGTAACAGAGGAAATGGTGCAGGAGAGAACAGAATCATGTTAAATAGGGAATAGGGCCACATGGCCTGAAGTTGTTTATCAGAAGAGCCACAAGCCGCTCAGCTGCATAAAATGAAGGTAGTGATTTGTGCCATGCAAAGCAGTGGAACAGATGAGGACTATAATGAGAGCAAAGAACATTTTATAACATTTGAAACAGAATGGAAACTTCAGCTGTGGATTTGAAATGAGCGTAAGAGCACCCTGTCCATTACTTTAGGTCTTTAACACGTGAATAGTCAGGTAATGCTGACAACCAGCCTACACAGCAACAAGGTGGAGTTAATGCAACGTTAAGTCAACCCCATGCAGCGCTACAGGCTTGGGGAAGAGTGGCTGGAAAGCTGCCTGGTGGAAAAGGACCTGGGGGTGCTGGTCGACAGCCGGGCTGAACATGAGCCGGCAGTGTGCCCAGGCGGCCAAGAAGGCCAATGGCATCCTGGCCTGTATCAGAAATAGTGTGGCCAGCAGGAGCAGGGAAGTGATCGTGCCCCTGTACTCGGCCCTGGTGTTCAAGGGCCCCCGCACCTCGAGTACTGTGTTCAGTTTTGGGCCCCTCACTCCAAGAAGGACGTCGAGGTGCTGGAGCGTGTCCAGAGAAGGGCAACGAGGCTGGTGAGGGGTCTGGAGAACAAGTCTGATGAGGAGCGGCTGAGGGAACTGGGGTTGTTCAGCCTGCAGAAAAGGAGGCTGAGGGGAGACCTCATCGCTCCCTGCAACCACCTGAAAGGAGGTTGTAGCGAGGTGGGGGTCGGTCTCTTCTCCCAAGGAACAAGCGATAGGACGAGAGGAAATGGCCTCAAGTTGCACCAGGGGAGGTTTAGATTGGACGTGAGGAAAAATGTCTTTACTGAAAGAGTGGTGAAACATTGGAAGAGGCTGCCCAGGGAAGTGGTTGAGTCCCCATCCCTGGAGGTATTTAAAAGACGAGTAGATGAGGCGCTTAGGGACATGGTTTAGTGGACATGGGGGTGTTGGGTTGATGGTTGGACTCGATGATCTTAGAGGTCTTTTCCAACCTTAATGATTCTATGATTCTATCATTCTATGATTCTAATGACTAAATCGTCTGGAGGAAGGGAGGGCATAGCAATGGCCAGAGGGAGATAACCAACAGGGTGCTGGCTTGGTACATCTGCTAATGAGAGGCCAAGCAGCAGCTGCCAAAGCAGAGAAATTCAACAAGCCTCATGTTGTTTCAAGACCACTGCAATACCGGCCAAAAGCTAAGAACACTCACTGGTCCCCAAAGCTCTTGTGTCTCTCTGAACACTTCTCCCCTGTTCAAGAATTACTTACTTTACCTGCTCTGTATCCACCAGCTTCTTTCCCGTTTTCTAACATCAGAAATCTGACTGTGAAACCTCTTTCCCTTGTCTGCAAGGCTCTTTCCCTGTCTGACATTCGTAAGTGATTACATATGGAATGAAAGCTCTTCGGAGCGGGGAGAGGTACAAGAAATTCTGTTATTGGTGATCATCATGAACAATTTACATGGGAACTTAGAGCAGTGCTGCTCAAACCCAGGCTCCTGTCGCTATTAAAAAGAATTACTATTTAATGAGCTTCTGTTTTCATTAATGGTGTGAGATTAAGGCTGCTTGCCACCAGGTGAATACTAATAGACAATCTTTAAGCAAATGGGGCCCTCACTCCCTTAATTTTAATATATGATAGAATAAAACATGCTTTCTTATTCTCCATTTTGTTAAGCAGAAGCTTCACTGCAGACTCCTTGCTTCAGCAGTTGAAAGCATTTGGTTTTACTTCACACCCTTTCCCTTCAAGGTTTTATTTGGAGGAAAAAGTTTCATGATAAAAAATGAAAAGAAACATTATGGTGAAATAATTAACTGCACAGAAAGTCCCTTTCAGTTTAAATATTCCAATGCAGCGTGTGAACTGAGGGAGAACTAGAGAAATGAGCCTAGCTCAAAGCAAACGTGAGGCTGATGGGTGGAGCTTGATGGTGTGGCTATATGAACAAGTTACCATAAGAAAAGCTGGAGGGGACATTTCCAGCACATTAACTGAACCATGGGAACTGCCTGTGCACACGCCTCCACCAGAGGTAAACGTGTAGCCTGCCCCCAGGTGAAAATGGATCTTGCCATTTCCAATAGACAGAGAGTCACTGGGCTGGAAGAGGTACCTGAAGGCAAATAGAATCACAGAATCATTTAGGTTGGAAAAGCCCTTTAAGATCATCGCGTCCAACCGTTAACCCAGCACTGCCAAGTCCACCACTAAACCATGTCCCTAGGCACCACGTCTACACGTCTTTTAAATACCTCCGGGGATGGGGACTCCACCACTTCCCTGGGCAGCCTCTTCCAATGCTTGACAAGCCTTTCAGTAAAGAAATGTTTCCCAATATCCAATCTAAACCTCCCCTGGCACAACTTGAGGCCGTTTCCTCTCGTCCTATCGCTTGTTACTTGGGAGAAGAGACCGACACCCACCTCGCTACAACCTCCTTTCAGGTGGTTGTAGAGAGCGATGAGGTCTCCCCTCAGCCTCCTCTTCTCCAGGCTAAACAACCCCAGTTCCCTCAGCCGCTCCTCATCAGACTTGTTCTCTAGACCCTTCACCAGCCTCGTGGCCCTTCTTTGGACACGAGGTAAACATAGTGAGATAATAATGAGGTAAATCAGCAGAAGCTGATGAGGGATTCCTCCCAAGGCCTGTTGATGGCAGGAGGTATGAATATACTTGTTTGGAAGTCTAGTATGTGGACTGAGTTACTCATGATTAGTCTGAAGCAGGAACTGGAGTCTAAGCACTGGATGGGTGCAGAGAGGATCTCTGAAAGCCATGTATGAATTCCAGGGTAGGGAAGATGGAGCCAGGATGCAAAGAGGAATATAACATAGTCAACTGATGGATTGGACAAAAAACCTTTGCGGCAGCAGTTTGGGGAACGATTGTATTTGTTGAGAACAAAGAAAACAGTGTTGCAGCAATCAAAGACACAAGGAGAGTGACAGAACTTAGAAGAAAGCATTTAAGTTGTTAGGATGCACACAGTGGGCCGTACCTTAAAGATCTTGGAAAATAAATCCCTGCAGGTTCTAGAAATAGCCAATATAAAATTATGTCTAATTAAGGTTTAAATAAAAGGCAGGACATTGGTATTTTTCACAGTAAAATAGGGTAGTAAGGAAGGCTTAAAAGGAGAAGATTAAGAGCTCTCTGTTAGCCATCATCAGCTAGAGCTGATGTGTAAGACGCCCACAAGGGATGACAGATTGTAATTTGGACTGAATGAATCATACGTATCACAGTGGTCAGTCTCAGTCATCTGCACACGTACCGTAAAGTGAATTTAAATTTGTAGAGGGGGAAAAGAGTGAATCAAAGTCAGAACCTGCTGAAATCTCTGTGAAAATTTGGATGGGTTTAGCAGCACTTTTGTATTGTGCAAAACTCTAAGCAAAACTGCAATCATCTCTTAACCATCCTGAGCTAAAATGCCATTTTAGAAGGCAGAATTTGTACAACTGCAGCTAAATTAATTGGGATGACAGAAAACATGAGATTTTTTTTCAATTTTGAGTGTAATTGCAATCTCCCTTTAACCCGTCCCTTCCCCATAGTTGCATTATGTAATTGCATTATTCTAAAGTCAAAACATAATAATAAATTGTAATCAGTTAAAGCACCCAGAGGTTTTTTTTCAAATGCACATATTCCAGAAACAGTTATATTTTGCTTTAAAAGCAAGAACACTCAGTGCTTTGCTTATTATTGGTGCTCAGAGCACAACAATCATATTTTATTCAGGATACTTACTGTCCCAGATAGGTGCCTGGCAAATTGCTGTGAACATTTTCTAGTGCAATTATGGACAGATTGCTTAAAGGTTGAGGCCAATAAATGGAATGGCATTGTGACTTGGTTCGTGCTTATTTATAAGAAAATATAAACAGCTTTAAACCCCCCATATCTAATGGTGTGCAAAGTCCTTAACTGCAGCGGTTAGCAGCAGGTAGTTATATTTTTCTTTTTGTAATAAAGCTAAAAGGAATAAGCCATGAATGAGTGACTAGAGAACAATGACATTTAGTGACATTTTTAATGTACAGCACTGGTTGGTAACTTACAGCCTTTTTAATTACAGGTGTTGTTTTTCCTGTTTAATTCTACTCGGTATTAATTCCTTAATCTAGCTGACCATGAAACTGCATCTGCTGGCAGACGGAAGAGGCCGTACGGAGTGGGAAATAGCAGGGGGAATGGAGAGACAGATTTTTGGTAGGACTGCAAGCTTAAAACCTTAAAAATACTTCCAATAAAGTTCAGGAGCTTTCTCTCCTCCTCACAGATTACAGAAGCCATGAGATCCAACAGGGCAACAGGGCATGGACTTAGTTAGTTTGTTTGAACTTGGCTTGTGTCCGTGTGCTTTCCTTCTCGTTCAGTATTGCACAGGGACAACCACCGCCATTCAGAAGAATCATCACACTGCGCTCTAACGGATGCCCTTCTTTTTAATTTTCGAAGAGGATCCTGTTGATTCAGTTGCGGCTCCAGTGGAAGATGTAATAAAAGACTTGTATGATTTTTCTTTGTAATACACTTAAAGTTTTTTTTGTGCACTTGGGATCCATTAGTATTTACAAATAAGTCAAAGCCACATAAATACAGAGAGGGAAGTCTCCCCTCCAATTCCACACGTGCTCCGATTCGGGAGGCTGCTCAGGTGGTGGTCCGAGTGTCTGGCTTGGGTCTCCAAAGGAAATACACTTGCACAGACATAATTTGACAGATCCTTGCCCTATTCCCTTCAAGTTTAACTGGAAACCACAGTAGCTGCCTTTATATAAAACACGCAAATTAGAAGAAGTGGGATGATCATTCAGTTTGCTGTGCCGTAGATAACAACCAGACAATCAGTTAGTTTAAGAGGAAAAGGCACAAAAGAGCGTAACACTGGTCACTCTACGTTAATGAACAAGTCCGGTGCAGCGAGACCCCAGCCTCATTTTTACTTACAGTATCCTTCACAATCCGAACCCAGACCCACACAACCTGAGAGACCCGAGCACTACGTTAATCTGGCACTTTGCTTTTTTTTCCCCCTACAGTTTTGCATTTTGTCCGAAGCTTCAGAGCTTGCCCTACCAATTTTTCTCTGTTTCAAAAGTCCTTCAGAATTTCTGCAAGCAAAACTTTACAGCAGCATCAAAGCTTCCCTTAATTTCCAGAGCTGATCAGAAGGGAAGCTGGCCCTGCAGGTATTAACTGGCAATTTGGATTAAAATGACTCATTTAAAGAAATTACTCCATGGATGAATGGTTACCTTGCAGGAAGAGAAAAATAAACTGAAGGACCATTGAGCTGGCATATGTTTGTGACCTGCAATAGAAGATCCCTGGGAATAATCACAAAAAATGGCAAAAAGAAACCCACTTTGCAAAAGCAGCAGGATGAACAACAGGCATATCCCTGGTTTAATTCCAGGGTAGATTTGGCCCAGAGTCTTTCCTCCTTACTGGAGAGAGCTGTGAGAATCCGTGCTTTTATTTTAAATGCGTAGCTGTCAGGAGGAAGGTTGGAGACCATTTTAACATGGAAATTAAAGGTGCAGCAAAGAAAGAATAACATTCAGAGGGTATGATTTTCCGTATTCTAATACAGTTTCCCCTTTTCACCACGGAAGTGAGGTACAAGATGAGGGAGTGACAAGAGCCAGACTGTTTTTCAACAAGTTTACTACTTCAGTACACATGGCACACAAAATGGAAAAGGGAGTATTTCATTCCCATTTTGAAGGATGGTTAATTCAGGGACTAAGAGATTCAGTGATTTGTTCGGAGGGAGCCTGTGCTATAGAGCAGGAAAATACTCTAGAAATCTCATGCTCATCCTCTCTTTCTCCACAGTTAATAATATTATCCTGTTAAAAATTTAAAAATTGCTTTTCAAGGGCACCTGCAAAATATCCTGGCTTCCGTCTGTTTTTTTAACACACGTGTGAAAGCAAACGGTTTCAACACTGAAATGACGATGAAATCCTCTATCAAGAAGGGCTGGTGGGAACTAATTGCAGAGCTACCGTGTAGCTACCTTTTGTCAGGCTTGTCAGACCTACACTTGCAGGGCTCATGGGTCAAGAAAAGACCCCTAATGTCATTTCAGATCTGCGTCTTACCTGAGCTCTGCTCCCCAAAAGCAGCTTCTAAGCAAAGGTACTTGCTCAGAGACGATTCACGGAGAAGGGTATCTTGGTATGGCATAACCCACGGGTGTGCTGTTAAAAACCAGTGCGTGGTCTGTCCCTGCTGCAACAAGTGTCACAGGAGTTCTGCAACTTTTACAACAAATGCTTCTCGAAGCAGTAACTTGCCTGTAGTCACACACCTCTTTTGCCCTCATTTTAAAAAAAAGAGAAAAAAAGTACCCTGTTTCTAAAGCCAGTCTATTTTAAACTACAATTTCCCGTGCCTGCTGGAAAGGCACCTGCTAGCTCATTTGGAAGGTCCAACCAGGTGCAGGAAATAGAAAAAAATTTCCCAGGTTTCCCAACGCAATTAATCCCTGCTGAATCTTCCTGATTAGCTTATTTTTGTCAGGTAATTAAGATCTTTAGCAAATTACTCACACGCTCAGGTTATAAATGTCATTTATCTCATAAGCCCTTTTTCAAAACTGCCAAATAACACTAAAAAGATGCCACAGGAGTGGGTGGATGACAAGGAGACAGTGGAATGGGAAAAGGCTGACAACTTCTGACGGGAAGGTGCGGGGGGTTGAGCGCTACAGACAGGAAACCGAGGAGAAGGGAGGGAAAGAGAAACTGCAGAGCAAGAGAGGGGTGCAGCGGAGGAAACCGGAGAGGAGGGAGAAAACACGACCTGGAAAGGGAGTAAATAATAAGACAATAAGGTTATCCCTGGCAGCCCTGCCCCGACCAGCCGTCAGAACAAAAGGGGTTGCTTCAAGCTCTGCAACTTCACGTTAGTCGTGCCTGTAACCGTCACGCCCGTTTTTAAATAGGAGGCCCTATTTCCATTTTTCCCATCCTCACTTACACTTCTGCACTCCAGGTGATGCTTCTCCAGGCTGGGATTGCCTCTTTACAGTGCTCACAGAGGGCTCAATCTCAGTCAGTGCCTCTACATGCTACTGGGAGACAAATTATAGTAAGTAGGAGAGAAAGACAAGAGAGAACTCCTAGTCCCAGGGCTTTTTCCCATCCATGTATATCATCTATCTTTTTTAATAATACATTAATCCATTAAATAGGGACTTAAGAAAAAGAAATGCTCTTGCTCTTTTTAAAGAGGTTTACACAACTGACATTTTTTTTCTCTGACCATTTCATTGCTCTGTTTATGGTTCTTTCACCACCTATAAAACTCAAACTTTTAAAATAAAACACTTGACTTCCAGCAAAAGGGTTTTTATCTTCTTAATGAACACAAATGTCTCTAATCCACTTTACAAAACTTAAAATAAAGCCTATAAATGTACTGTGGGTGTTTGATGATGTTTGCCTCCTTTATTAGTCATGTAATACAGCACTGCAATGTTTTTTCACCTTGGGTTTTAAACTCTGGACCTTAATTGCTTGCTGACGGGCTCGGGACTGCAGTCCTTCTCCCCCTCCCTCCTGCCTGGCAGGCTTTCACCAAGCTGGATGCTTTGGCAAATAGTTTGAGACCCATGTTTTCAGAAGGGAGGCACCGTCAAAATCGGGAGTGCGTATCACTGAGCGTTACTGCTGCTGTGCCCGGCAGCGTCATGAATGTACAGCATATTTGCATCCTAGAAGACCCCAAAGCAGGCATGTCCTGAGCTGCAGCTGAATGCTCACAGCCAGCTTTTGCACTTCACCGGCCCTTGGGCTTATCTGTGCAAAGCCGTATGTCACAAAACATATGGCATGAAATCTAAGCCAGTGGTGGTTGCCTGGAGTCCCCAAGGCCACCACACTCTCTGGTGTCCCAAGCTTGGCCCCTTGTGGTGGCAGCGAGGAACTTGCTGCGGTATCTCCGCGCTTCCCAAGGGCTCCCACACCTTTCTGCGGGATGAACCCACACGTTCATCTTAACAGGCAGGAACTTGGGTACCGCGTATGATGCTTTTTACATGTCTAATCTTAAGCTTCCCACTGTAAATCAGAGGCACTATTTTGAAATACTTTCCTTTGAAAAAAGTAAACAACAAAAAAATCATGATCTCTCATATGGGTTGGAAAGACAGACTGGACCCGCACCAACCTTATTTAATTGCCTTTATTTTTCCCTTGAAAAACAGATCAGAGATGTGCTGCAAAAAATGAAAAACTAAGGCGGCAGGTTAGCGATATTCTCTGCCAGAATCAGCTAACTTTGAGTTCAGGAGGAGGTTGCGGTTCTGCAGTTTTGCAGCGTGCTGCAAATGCTCTGCACGTGTCCACACCTCACCGCCGAGGCAGCCAGCTCACATTTTGCTCCAGAACTGCCTTGCGGGGGCATTGCTCATCTCCTAACCCACTCAACGAGAAAAAAAATCCTGTGTGCCGCAGGAGCTGGGACCTAAGTAACAGGGCTCCGTCACCATTGCAGCATGTGTTTTGAAAGCCAGCCTGAAGCCAGCACATTTTTCTGACTTAAAGAAATGTTGACTCCTACCTTGAGGGCAGAGGGAACACACAGTAAGTACCACCAAATGAATTATTAATTGCTCAGGTAAAAGAATGAGGCCAATTCCATCTTGAACTCCACCAGGACCCCTCAGGGCTCTCCATAAGACGTTGATAAGATGGACATCAGACTTTGGAGCACTAATACCTTTGCAGAGTTAACCAAAGTGAAATTTAACTGTAAAAATGTTGTTGCAAGGACAAATTTCATGCTGTGAGATGCAAACATTGCCAATTATTTTACTGCCTGCATGGAAGCAGTGCTTCTGTGATACAAAACAAGCAGGAGCAACGTTTTGGTCAACTAGAGATGAGAGAACTGTCAGCAAAACCTAAGCTAAGAGAAACAGAGAAAGAGGTTACATTTTGCCGGTGCCTGTGAACCGAGTGGGGGCAGTGAGATATTTTTAAGTTTAGTTTTAGTCTTAACATGCATTTCATCAAGCTGCCAGAGAAATCATGAGGTTTTCTTCTCCCTCTGATTTACTCCCCTCTGCAGAATCACTGTGTAAATCTCCAGTTTTAGCTGCCTTGGAGACAAAGTCACACGATGAGACATGGTATATTGCCTAAGAAAGGTAGTGCATCATGAACGCTAACGTATCTAACACCCTGCTGAGTATTTGATTACAGGTCACAAATGCGCAGTGACGCTAGGCCCAAGTTTACTGCTGGATCCTGCCCACGGTGAGCTCTCCCCTATTTCCCTAGAGCTGACCCACAGATTTAGCACTGCAGTACTGTCCATGCAGCTGAAAAGAGAAAACCGTGATCCTTCTCCCATTCTCTTCCTCACAAATTAAAAACCCCACAATTTGCTACACTCAAGTTTAGTACATTTTTCATGTTTGCTGACAACGACTTCCACCTGCGGGAAACCAAAGACGAAAAGACAGTTCTGAGTGCGATAGCTGATGGCACTCATGCCATCTGCATTCTATTCCTACCATTTTTGCCTCCTCCTTGCTGGGTGTGAGCTCGCTAAAGCTTCTTCAGCTTGGGGTTGACCTCTGGTAAGTGTTATGCAAGCATAAAGATGATTTGTACGTGGTCCAGGAAAGAAGGAAGTATATTGCAAATCGGTGGTAGTTCTCCCTGCTTCGTGGAATCATAGAACATTTCAGCATCTTCTGTGTTGGCTTCCAGCAGACGCTGGGCGCAATGAAAAAATGCCAGAAAAGAAAAACTAACCATTGACAATCGAATGGCAGGTGAACTACAGAGAAATACATTTTGCAGCAAGATTCCTTTTTCAGTGTTAGAGGACAATAACCTTTCCCCATTTCTTATCACAGAGCTGGGGCCCGTTAGGCAATGACTGGATTAGCATGCTATCAAAGTAGCTTCCATGTTCCAACATTAACATTTTTTTCATTAAAACAACGCAAAACAAAACCAAAATCAAAAGCAACAACTGTTTTGCCATTGGCCAGGAGTGACCAAAAGATTGAGTATGTCTCGAGACCAGTTCCTGGCGATCAGTGGTTCAGCCACCCCAACCACCTCAAGCTACTTCACAGCAATTCAGTTTGCAACTATGCCAGGTTCACGGTCTCATTTTGTGAATAGAGGTTACTGCTCCGTATATTGCTGGTCCAGTATCTTTCAGTAGCACTAAATTCATTTGAAAAGAAAAGATTTTACACTGTACCTAAGTACCTGATAGCAACAGCTATGTGGAAGGAAGGGAAGATTAAGAAAAATCAAAAGACTTTATACATAAATGATCAGGAGAAAGCATACTGCACAACATGAAAGATTTTGCCTCTAGAGCCAAAAGAATTATTGAGAATAGGCAAAACACCACAGAAGCGTTCCCAAGAGGTTAAAAGGAACTGAAGCAGGCAGATGGGACTGTAAATAATCTCACTGATGTATTTGTAGAAGAGAGGTGAAATTCAGCTCCCAGTCACACACAGAGAAAACCCGAGCTCACAGACCTCTCCGGCTGTGTCCCAGATTCCAGAGGGATGAGGCACAAACAGGACCAACGAGTAAGAAAAGGAGAGAAGGGGAACTTCATAGAATCACAGAATCATTAAGGTTGGAAAAGACCTCCAAGATCATCGAGTCCAACCGTCAACCCAACACCACCATGCCCTCTAAAACATGTCCCTAAGCATCTCATCTACTCGTCTTTTAAATACCTCCAGGGATGGGGACTCCACCACTTCCCTGGGCAGCCTCTTCCAATGTTTCACCACTCTTTCAGTAAAGACAGTTTTCCTCAGGTCCAATCTAAACCTCCCCTGGCACAACTTGAGGCCGTTTCCTCTCGTCCTGTCGCTTGTTACTTGGGAGAAGAGACCGACCCCACCTCGCTACAACCTCCTTTCAGGTGGTTGTAGAGAGCGATGAGGTCTCCCCTCAGCCTCCTTTTCTCCAGGCTGAACAACCCCAGTTCCCTCAGCCGCTCCTCATCAGACTTGTTCTCCAGACCCCTCACCAGCCTCGTTGCCCTTCTCTGGACACGCTCCAGCACCTCGACATCCTTCTTGGAGTGAGGGGCCCAAAACTGAACACAGTATTCGAGGTGCGGCCTCACCAGGGCTGAGTACAGGGGAATGTACTTCGTATGACAAAGATTTGCTCTGTGTCTGAGGAGGCTCTATATTCATCAGAGCAGCACAATCAGAATCACACCTCATGACAGCAGGAGTAATAAAAGAGAAAAGATTTTGCCACAGAGCAAAAATGAGGAGGCCTCTCTATCACCCCTGGCCCAGTGGGAGAAGTCAAATCTTTCAACTAGCAGTGAAATTCAACTCAATTAAAGAAGAACCCTAGGCACCGGCAATGTCTGTGTTCTGGAAGTTATCATCAGAGAGTTACTGGGTCTTCAGGAACACCTCAAGCACTCCTTGCTTATTGTGTAGAATTAGACTATTTGCATGCTCTCCAATGTACCTATAGCATTTACTAAGCAATTGCAACCATTAACATGATCTAATGCATTGCTTCAGAGCTCCAGTTGCATAGAGATCTCACAAAGGATTTTCCCTTTCCTCATGAGCTGCCTTAGAGCGGAGCGATATTCCAAGACGACACACCGGACACTTCGTCTGACTGCTATGTCTTATGGAAACGCCTTAAGGCAGAACGATTGCTAATCTGGGAAAAGAAAAAGAACTTCTCACCTAATAAAACCTTTGCTTTTTTTTTTTTTTCTTCCTCTGCAGCATGGGCATCTCGCTGCTGATAACTCCCAGCTGGCAAGAATCCTGGGTCTCTGGGCCCCACTGGCATCTCCCGTCCACAGGCACTGGGGCAACTATTGAAATGTCTTAAATATTAAGAAGTAGCAAAGATTTCCAGAAAACCATCAGTGTTTTCTTAGAGGTTTAGGAAAGAAGAACTGCCACCTTACCAGTAGAGAACTGTCAAAAACATACAGATCTTCCTCAGTTAAAAAAAAAAATCTAATAAGAGCTCGTACTTTTTTTCTTACAAAGAGAAGGTTTGTCAATAGCCTACCTTTAGGACTCCTAACATTATAAGACAGCTCTAAACAAAACCGGCTACTGGTGTTACCACTCATCACTCAGTGAGGACGCTCTCACATGCCAGATGGAATGTCCGACCTTTAATGGGACCATTCTGTAAGTCTTCTGGCCATTTTGACCAGATGCCTTTACAACCTGCAATGAGAGCTTCCATCAAACGGTCCATTTGAATAATCCTAGCTAACACTTACCTACATCTTTAAAAGTATACCATAGAAAAAAGGTGTAAGTTACAGTAAAATAGTGGTTGTAAAGGATAAACAGTCGGTTTATCACTCTCACTATGATCAGAGTGTTACTGCTTGATGCTTCTTCCCAGTAAAAAATAACCTCTCCCCACATTAGCTCAAGCACTTCATTTAATGACACAAGTAACTAAAAGTGGATTCAGCTGCTGTTATAGTTGCCAAACAGCCCACATATAAATCATGAATCTCTCTTAATACAGCAAGGACACAGGCAAGTTTATAATGACCTAATGTCACAGGAATAATGATAATTAATAGTAATAAAACAATTGCCATCAATATTAAGATGTATCCTGTGCTTTTCATTGTCACTTTCCCAATCTTCATTCTTTTCTGAATTTAGTCCTCTAATTCATCAATGGGAATTTTGGCCAAATGGAACTTTGATTTGGTAAAAATGG
Organism: Aptenodytes patagonicus; assembly: GCF_965638725.1. Lineage (NCBI taxonomy): Eukaryota > Metazoa > Chordata > Aves > Sphenisciformes > Spheniscidae > Aptenodytes > Aptenodytes patagonicus. The sequence goes on from NC_134953.1 coordinate 2,691,920, forward strand.
AAAGGGATTCATCATTGGGTTAACGAGGAAGAGCAGAATAAATTGGAGAGTGTGTTTTTGAAGAATTAAAATCATATCAGTAATAATAACTTGTAATAACAAATGTTGGTTTCACACTAACATAGATTCAGTAATTCACCTCCTTGTCATGTGGTTTGTTTTAAGGTTATTGGACCTGGAGAGACTCAAGCAAGCATTCGAACTACTACCCTCATTTCTGTTGTTCCCACAGACTCAAATTTCAGAGTTTGAACTAAATCCAAAAGTGCCTCCTTGGTGTTGGTGGGGTAAAAATTCACTTTAGTCTGTGAGATGCAGCAGCACTGCTGTTGAGGAAACAAAACAAAACCAAACTCACATATGTGAACAGGTGGAAAATGCAGCATGACAGAATTTCTGTAGTTCTATATGGGAGGAATTAAAAGTAAGGACATTTCTATAACGGCCACGGAAACTCCTGACCATAAAGTGAACTGCAAATGCTGGGTAACTTCCCAAAATGAAAGCAGTTTGCCTACCACCCCCAACACAGGTTGGAGCTACTGCACAGCGTGAGTTGCATTACATCAGTTCATCACTGAAAGCACAGAAATATCTCCTGGGAAGATGTTAAGCTGCCAACCACATTTTGGCAGAGTTTGTCATGAAAAAAACTAAAAGCTTTCCTTTTTAGAGTGGATATTTTATCATTATGATTGGGCCCGGAATTCCTGGGAAGGAGGGGGGAAGGAATTTTGCCCTTTTATTAGCTCTAGATCAGTCACTCGTGATGGTGACAGCCACATCGTGACCGATGCTGTGTCTACTGCTGAAGAGAGCTGTGATTCCTTTCCCCCCTTCTCTCTCCCTCCCCAGAGGTAATTTTCAGTGCAGGTAGTGATATGAATAAGGTGAACAAACAGACGTTTTATGGATCATTTGTCATAGCTATGCCAAAGCAAGGAAACATCCAACTGCAGTTAAAGAAAGGTAAGAACTTTGGGAGGAAGCTTTAACACTTCTCCTACCTATTTGCCTCATGCATTCTACCTTCCCAGAGCCGGATTGAAAAAAAAATAAAATATTGTTGAATTATTTGAAAACTCCTTACCTCCACGTGATGTATTTATACCTATTAGAGCTAAAATGGGAAAATAACAAAGCAAGCTTTCAATTTCTTGGAGCAAGGGCCACATATTGGAAGATAGTAAGCACAGTGGTAACATCACAAATTACTGTACATTGAGTACCTAGCTGTAATTTTCATTTCATTCTTTCTTGATAGATATTAGCTTGGATTTGATTACATTTTATGTGCACTACAGTGGAGTTAAGAGAGACTAAATATGCAGCTCCCTGAAGGAAGCACACAATAGTTAGGATAGGGAACGGGTTATTGAGGTTGCAGGTATCCATCAGCTAAGAGCACACCAGGAAAGTAACAAATGAGTCAGGGTTTCTGTCTGTTCCTGATTGTACCATTGATTCCCTATATGACATTTTAAAAGTCATTTACAACATGGGTTTTTGCTAAGAATTTCAGTGTGTGCGCACTTGAAGATCCCCAAAGTTTGGACATCAGTGCAAATTAGTTCGTCATTACTGGAACTGGCAGCTAACTTAGGAGATACGGACATTGATTACAGAAAAAGAAAAAAGATGTCAAGCTTAGCACGTCATTGCCATTAGAGCGCAGTCCTTTTCGGAACAGGCCTTCTCAGAGACGTAGCTCGTTCATCCATTTTTTAGTGTTCCAACGTGGGGAAGAATAGTGCTATCATCTCCTCTATGGGTAAAAAGCAGGAGCAGCAAGTTACTGTGTCGGGCTCCTGCAGTCCTCAGTGCTGGGACCAAAGAAGGGTATGGCCAAAACCTGCTGCCCACCTGCAGCGCAGACCTGGCAGACCAGCCCTCACTACTCCCAGGCAGCCAGAGGCTCTGTGAGCATAAAATTGTCTTTGCAATTAGCCAGGCATTTTACAATTGCAGAATTTTTATGGGATTGCTTGGAATACACCAAGCAGATGATACATCTACATAAATGATTCTAAAATATCTCAGATGCCTTTTATCATAAGAAACATCTGTTATTTCCAGCTGAAATCTACCTCCTGTGCCAAATATCTTGTGCCTCATCCCTACTGAAGAAGCAGCAAAACTACATATTGATGGCCTGAGCAACAGAAAACATGGCCTGCAAAATTTTGACCTAAGCAACCCAGCACAATGTTGTGCTGCTTCCGTTGTGCTGCTTCTGGTGTGATGCTTCTGTTGACCGGGGACCAGATCTTTTTGATGATGGCACACCTGGCTTTGAGTATCCTACCTGAGGAGGATACCCAGACATCCCATTTAGGGGACTCAAGGCTAGAAAAAGAATCTCTGCCATCTCTGCATGAAATGGGGTAAGAAGCCATTTAAGAAGATATAATGGGAAGTGAAAGAGGGAAGAAAAGAAGTGAAAGGAAATACGTATTAGAGTAGCAGGTGGATCACCTTTCCGGTGACATGGTCCCTGATGGGTTCTTGAACTCCACTTTTAGGAGCTGGCTCGGTTGTGTTCTCATCTTTAGAGCCTGCTGCTTCTCCTTTGTGAGGGGAAACACTATGCGGTGCACAGAAAGAAGTGGTGAAACAACCCCATGATCCATCAATGATCCAAGTCCTGCATTTAACCATGGCCATGTTTAGTCATAGGCTGGAAAAAGTTGAGCACAGTCTGGACCCAATTTTTCTTTAATTCAAACTCCAGGCTCAGCTTTAGCCTGCACACAACATCCTTGCCTGCATATAAATTCCCAGTATGTTTCATCTGGCAGCGATGTTTTTGTTCACACTGTTGTGCTATACACTGTTAAACACCTGCTCCATCCCTCTCGGGGTGACTGCATTTCTGTGGTAGGTGAAGTGATGCCCCTATCCGGGGTAATCTGTAATCAGCTGTTCCTCCTTCAGAATGAAAGGTGATATATAAATGTAAACGGTATTACAGTGCCCGTCTGTCACCTACTCTTACAACATGGGAAAACATGTTTTCTTACAATACATTTAATCTACGGAAAAAGCACTTTCCAAGACATCTTTTACCTTGCTGCTGACACATTTTAGCATCTAAACCAGAAAAGCCCTCCATTATTAATTTTTAAATAATGAAAACTCTCTTCCTTCTCAAACCTGTCACCTGCTACAGGTCTCAATCAGTTCAGTCCCATTATGGCAAGTGAAAACAGGGTTTGGAAAGAATTTGTCACCCAGGGAAAAATGATTTTCTTTTCAATGGGATCCACAGCATTAAAAAAATTATAGCAGCATAAGACCTCCGATACATTTTATTGAATGCTAAATGTTAGAAATGTACATAAACCAAATTCCGGATAGTTTTCAGCTTCCCATTAAAGTTCTGCCTTGGAAGCATTACTAGGGCAGGCTGCCAGATACAGAGAGTAGATAACGCTGTTAGGAAGGACACAATCTTTTATTGTCTTTTCCCTTTACAAAGTGGTTGCAGTCAAATGATGCGTGGCTGCTGGCACTTAAACAAACGATGAAGCAGACACCGGGGAGTTTTCTTTTTGTCCGAAATCGTCTCGCACTCCCTCCTTCACTAGTTAGCCATGAACATTGTCACGGCAGTGAGACTCCTCCGACCTTTGGTCTCATTTGTGGATGAATTTTCCCCCTTTTAAATGTCTTGATCGTTTCAAAAACACCCTACAGAGGAACGCCCTATAGAAAATCAGGTATCTGCATGGATGTTGGTTGCTTTGCTGGAAGTTCCCTGTGATGCTGATGGGTCCTCTTCACCCATCTTCCTCACCCAGCTCACTCTCTTGCAATTGGCAATATCCAAATTTTTTTGGCAAATCTGAAACCCAACCACACGTTCTCAAGAGAGACAGAAGGATGGCATCTCTGAGACTGCAACGAATGTTTGAAATCCTATTGCCTGTCATCACAGCACAACATCGAGGGCAGGACAGAAAATAAAGCTACCATTCGCCATTGTGCCAGCGGCTGGCAGAGTAATCCTGGATAAACCATCTCATTTCACTCAAGTCATCTTTCTCAGTCCTTGAAATGGGGGTGATAATTCCCGTATTTTTCAGCCCATTTTGAGAGTATAAGATCAAAGATGCTCTCAGCGTACATACAAAAGAGTTCTTACACCAACAATTGAAACCCTTAAGTCAATTTTAAGTCTCAAAATATCTTTGGCATAAAAAGCTTGTTGCAATACAGGAAATAACCAGGTTGAAACTTAAAGTTTTTCCGGCTCTTAATGAAAAATGCCAACATCCCAAGTGTCCTGGGGGCAGATGTGCCTGGAAACAGTAAGATATTTTTGTTGCTGGAGCTCTCCTTCTAGCTGAGACCTCACACAAAGTGCTTGAGATGGGCAAACAAACACCTAAATGGGAACCAGACATTACTGTATGACATACTTTATTCGGCCTCTGTCAAATTGGCGTATTTGGACAAAAAATGAAAAGGCTCAGAAAGCCCATCTTGTACTCAATATCAGTAATTGTCAGTCATTAAAAGAATTGACAAAAGGAACCAGCACCCCGTCGCATCACCGTGTGCCATGTTTGCACTATGGCACTACTTCATTGTAGACTGAAGTGAGGGGTAAGGTGATTGCAAACGAGTTGGTCAAATCCAATGCACGCTATTCCGATCCCTTCTTTTGGTGAAGTACCTCACTCTCCTTTTTGATCTGAGAACTGCTGAAAACATCAGTGTGTAACCAAACCTCTAAAAAGTTGAAAACAACTGTGCAAGCAAAGACACTCGAGACCAATCTCCTTCCCTGTACAACCAGTGTGCACATCTACACAAATAAGAAAGGGACTCAAACTCTTCACATTAACCCTATCTCCTTTCCTTTAGATAATGACTTGAACAAATTGTTCGATGCTTTCTTCTCCTCCCATCTTTTAATTTTTATTTTATCTTTTTTATTAACCATTTTTAAAAGATCCTAAAGTACTGACAACTGCTGGCTCCAGCCCTCTGAAGAAGGATGGCCAAACACGTGATGCTGGTGTGCAACAGCATGACCCTTTCAGGCACCAGAAGTCTCCTAACGAGCAGTAGCAGGCAGCAACATCTGCCTCTCTAGATCCAGAAACAGAAGGTAAAAATCTGTCGCTGAAGAATTCTTTGTTCCAGTTGGCAAAGCAGTACCTCCTCCTTCCTCCTCCCAGACACTTAGCTGGCCAAGAGGGGCAGCACCCATTACACAGGCTGGTTTCTTAAAGGAGGCAGGGCTTCAAAAGAAGCCACATGAGAGAACCAAGGAAAGGAGACCAGAAGAAGGCCTCCTTTGCTTTTGGCACCGCTGGCTCTGTTTCTGCCATTGCTCCAGTGAGCTAAACGCCTTCTCCGTTCCCCCCGGTCCCCTGCAAAAGCTTCTCTCCCCTGGTAAGCTCCCTCTTTTTTCTTCCCAGCGCGTAGCCTCGCTCAGACAAGCAACACCCTGCAACGACTGCCGTTCTTACTGCTCTGTGTTAGCACGGACACCTCTGCTGCCATTACTGCTGTTCTCTGACCCCACATTTCTCCTTGACAGGGCGGTAGCAGAGCCAGTGCCTCCTCTTTGCTGCGAGTGCACCCTCAGCACTTCGGTAGCTGTTAGTTAGTACCTGCCGAGGAATTTCCAGCCCTACGAGCACTTCTCTCTCCGCAGTACCCTGTGTTCAGAGCGTGGTCTGTGAGCAAAGCATTTCTAGCCAAGCCGCTTCTCTGCTGCAGATGCATCTCTATGGCCATCTTTGCTCTTCTCTCATCCTCGCTACTGCATTGATCACAGCGTATTTCCTTCAAGGGAGATAATAGCTTAACGGCCTTCAAGCTAAGGGAGATATACGAGTCTACATCTGCCGAAAATGTGGCCCTTTGTCAGGGAAAGTGAATTATCACAGATTCTTCCTCACCTCCAAATATCTCTTCCCACATGATGCAAGCAGCGATATAGCATAGGTTTTCCCTAGCAGCTAAAACTACAACGGGTCTTAATTTCTTTTCCTAGCTGCCCTTATTGTTTGTGACTCATTACTAATCACACTGTTTGGAAATAAAGTAGTCCTTAAAACTTATATGCAATACATAGCCATGCCAAAATTGTAAATATACAATCACTTAAAATATACTCAGACATCTATAAATCACAGGAATAATACTGATCCCTAGGTAACTGTATGAATATATATTGCGCCTCTGGAGATTGCATATGGCTCCAAAGTAATTTCCCAGCAATATTTATACTCACAAATGGACTTTTGCTAAGAATCAGGGTAGAAAGGGTATGTCTATAAAGGAAGCCCAAATTTGCTTGCTTTCTACCTCACCAAAATTTTGACCCACACAATATGTTATTAGTAATCTAGTTCTATTTAATAGTAAAATGCTAAAAAAAAAAAAAAAAAAAAAAAAAGGCAAAACTGTGATCCAGGAGAGAGGACCTGGTTTCATTTTTCATGTCCTCTCTATTTCCCAGCTCCTTTGCTTGCCTTCTTGTAGCACAGTAGCATTTGTTGCTTTTCTATACCTCCTTTTATATACCTTTTATATACCGCTCGTACCGTACACTGGTATGAGTTTCACACCAGTAAGACTGAATGCACTAAAAATTCCTTACTCCTGGCTTATACCAGCATCACATTCTTACCCTCAGTTTGCGTCCTGTTAAAGGTTACAAAGATGCAGACAAATACAGACATACTGCAATTTTCTATGCTGATGGTAAAACAGAAGCAAAACAATTTTGTTTATATGTGGAGGAAATGTGTCCTAAAGGATACCTTTACATTGATGCTTCACTGTTCTTTTAGGAGCTCTTTACCAATACCTTGCATTCCCTCAAATTGCTCAGTTGGGCTCTATTAAAAAAATAAATATCTAGCTACCGCAAAGTGTGATTTTGTATTTAACAATACTGGATTTTAATTATCTCTTCCTCTATTCCCCTTAATTTTAACTATCTTATTGTTTATCTTGATAAATTAACTGTTCTTTTCTCCACTTACTTACATATTATCTCGCCAGTTAATCATTATTATGCACTACTTTCTACTTGTACTAAAGCTACCTTTTTGACTTCCCCTGATACTAATTCCTTTTAAACTCTCTCCTGCTGAACATTTCTTCTCCAGTAGGATCCAGCTTAACACTCTGTGTAAGCAACTGGGTGCCGTAACTGAGATGAGGCTGCGTTTTGTCCCTCAGAGAGACAAAATACCTTCCCAAATCTCTGGTCTGACCTTTAAAAGAAGGTTTGCTGGAAAATAAAGGCATGGGCTATGAATTACACACAAATTTATACATGAGATGACTTGCCTCATCTGTACAATACGGCTTCCCAGTTGGTTTGGCAGCAGCCTGAAAAATGCAAAACAAGAAGAGCATCTGGACATCTTTTTAGTATCATCAGTAAAAGCACTTCTCTGCAGATGGAGGGCTCAGGGGCTCCATCTCGGCAGGGCCGACCTCACTCAGCCACTGAGAGCTAGCTCATCCCACAGAAATGAATTTTACTTCCTACAGTTTGGAGAAGGGTGACACTGAGTCGCTCCTGCTCCCAGCCGTGCTCTTCCCCTGCCCAAAGCCACCATGAGCCAACCCATACAAAGTTCAAAGGAATGGACTGCCATTGTCCCTCCTCTTTGTAACAGCTTTGGGTCACTTTGATGGGTTTTCAGCTTCTCTGTGCTTACAGTAAAATTTCCCACCAACAGATTGGTGAAGTGTAGCATTTTCTCTGCTCAGCTCTTCTGAGATATAAAGAAAAATATCAGTGACCCTGCCCTCCTCATGGGCTAACTTCTCCATGTGCATTTGCATAAATTACCGCCGACCACAGGCATGCCTAGCTCTTACTTCTGTTGCTCTTTTGTACCTGAGTAAACTTCTCAGAGTCTCCATTTCCCATCTGTACTTTGCTACAGTCCCTTGTAAACCCACTGCACTCCTGCAAAATGTGAATGAGACTATTAACCTTTCTATTGCTTGACCAAGCGTGTCTGGATACTGTATGGTCACAATTAGTGCCAGGGACATTCCTGAGGAAAGCGCAAACTGAAGCGGAGCCAAAGGCAAGTGCATACTACATACGCTTTCCCAAGCCAATGACAAATATGATATTGTACTCTTGGAATAATGATGTTTGTGTGTACTTAAAGCAACTGCTGTAGATGTACACCATAAATTTTGCCAGCCTGGAAAGCGACTACGGGAAACAAGCAGAACATTACACTGTAGTTTCACAAGAGCTGGTTGTTACGTGTGGGTCTGGAAACGTGGCAGACAAAATTATTTGAGATCAGCTTACGGAGGGAAATGATTACCCCTCACGTTAGAGAGGGTTTACTGCTTGAATCAGACTTGACTCTACAGAGGCTAGAGCCATTGCTAGTCAACTGAGTCAGCGATGGCAGAAGTGAAAACGGTAAGTCAGGGTACAGCAAGCACTGTTCAAGCTGTGCAGCCGTTCCAGAGGGGGGTTTAAAGTGCAGCCTATGGAAAATTACCATACTGCAGACACATGCTCAGCAGACTCCAAATACACAGGGGAAACTTTGCTACCGCTGTGTCTCCACACAGTATATTGGAAATTATGCTAGATGTCCTGCAAGAGAAATCCAGTGCAAACACTGCATGAAATTGGACATTTTGTGAAAGTACGTCCTAGTGCTCCAAATGAGCAATAGGTATGTGAAATTACTTGTGCCAGAGGTTCCCGTTATGAGTGCCGATAGAAATAGCCCCAGATTCACTGCACACATAGCTACATATACTGTTAATGTTGCTGCTGTATCAGGAGAGCCACAAGCCATTGAATTGATGCCAGTCATGAGCTCTGCAGTTTCTATATGACCCAAATCTGCTTATTTGCAAAAACATTGGAATTTTGCCAGTTACAGACCTGAGGTTATGCCTAGCGAGCTAGCTATGGCACTGAGCTCTTCTGCTTGGTTACCAGCTCGTAAACATGACTTTGGGTTCTGCAGCTGCTGAACACGCTGCTGTATTTATCAGCAATGCGAAAGGCAGGCAGTTTCCTGTCCTGAATATGTAAATAATAAATAGGTATATTACTTCAGCACCAAATATTAGTACATCACAGGCTCCAGTTTTACCTATTTTGATTCTGAGAGTACTGAGAAAGTATTGTGCAAAACATTTGTTTCCAGTATTCCAGTTCAGCATCATACAGTGCCCGTACAATAAAACTGTATCACCTGTCGTTTTTCATGAGAGGTGCTGCATCACGAAAGCCTGAAACAAACGTCCAGAATGACATTATCAAAGAAGGCGAAACTTCTGACTGGTGCTCATCAATAGTGGTGACAAGGAAGAAGGCTGGAGAGATTTGTCTTTGCATTGGACTTGAGACCTAACCTAAGTTATAATGATTGATGGTCATCACCTGAACACTGAGAAGCTGTGTTTGCAAAACTCAATGGTATAAAGGGCCTCTCTACCCTTGATCTACAGTATGGGTGAAGAATACTACAGGAGGAGAACGGAGACCTCACAATAGTTAATACATGATGGATTTTACTCCCATTTTATACATGTGCATTAATAAGCATGTATCTACACCCATTTCTTGTCGCAGAATGATGCCCATGATTCCCAGCTATCAGCTGTGCAGTTATACTGGAATGGAAGAGCAGAAGCTGAGTTTTACCAAATTCCCCTTCAGCAGACAGCGAATGTCTTTGTCTTTTCCTGGGCACATCGGCTTTCTCCACTGAGACTGAAACCTGACCTAGGCAATGCCATTCTCCTTAAGGAAGTCCCATCACCATAAGCCCCACATTTCTAACTCTTGCATCACTGTATGAGACATCATATCTTGACTGTGCTTTCTTGGTAGATGCATTAGGAGCACTAGCTTGTAGAATCTCATGCTTGTTTTTGAAAATGCTGCATTAGGAGTTTCAAGATGCCTTGCGGAGGGATCTAGATAGATTGGAGCATTGGGCAATGACTAATGGGATGAAATTTAACAAGTCCAAATGCCGGATTCTGCACCTAGGACGGAGTAACGCCAGGCACAAGTATAAATTGGGAGAGGAGTGGCTGGAGAGCAGCCCTGCAGAAAGGGACCTGGGGGTGCTGGTCAGCAGCAGGCTCAGTAGGAGCCAGCAGTGTGCCCTGGCAGCCGAGAGGGCAAACCGCATCCTGGGGGGCATCAAACACAGCATGACCAGCCGGTCAAGAGAGGGGATTGTCCCACTGGATTTAGCGTTGGTGCGGCCTCACCTGGAGTTCTGTGTGCAGTTCTGGGCCCCACAATTTAAGAAGGACGTGAAGGTCCTTGAACGCATCCAGACGAGGGCAACAAAGCCGGTGACAGGGCTGGAAGGCATGTTCTGGAAGGAGCGGCTGAGGACTTTGGGCTTGTCTACTTTGGAGAAGAGGAGTCTGAGGGGCGACCTCATCAGTCTCTACAGCTGCCTGAGGAGGGGACGTGGAGAGGGAGGTGCTGATCTTTTCTCTCTGGGATCCAGTGATAGGACACGTGGGAATGGTTCAAAGCTGCGCCAGGGGAGGTTTAGACTGGACATGAGGAAGCATTTCTTTACCCAGAGGGTGGTCAAACCCTGGAACAGGCTTCCTAGAGAGGTGGTCGATGCCCCGAGCCTGTCAGTGTTTAACAGGCATTTGGACAATGCCCTTAATAACATGCTTCAACTTTTGGTCAGCCCCGAACTGGTCAGGCAGTTGGACTAGATGATCATTGTAGGTCTCTTCCAACTGAAAGATTCTATTCTATTCTAAAACACTTGAAAGCCAGTTTTGAAAGAGTAGTGAAAGCGCTTGTGTTACCTACGGTTGTGACTACAAACGCTACAGGATTACGGGACTGATGTATTATCTATCCCCGTCTCAAAAGCAGACACCACTGTAGTTGCATACTTAGACAATCTACATATTTGAATACTTACGTAATGTTACCGAATGCATGTACTACAGAAAAATGCAGAAGTAATGTTTGGGACCTTAAATTCAACACCGCTCTTTGATCAATTAGAAATGACTCGGGTAGGTGGGGATGTGAATTGTCTGATGATCAGCAAACTGACCCATATGGAAGGAACTTAAAACATGGCGGCTTTCCTCATTTGCCTTACCGCTCACAAAAAGCCTGGAGAGATGATGACTTGGTATCATTAGTTGCACAATTACCAATACACTATCACAGCTGCAGGAGAGTGATTTAAAGGATGGTGGATAGGACAAAAAACCCACTTACTTTATGTCCTTAGCAATCCCAAATGATACTGCTCCTAAGGGTACTACCACAACACTTTAGAATTCAGAATGAAATTTACTTATAAAATATGCGATTCAAAGTGACTGACTTACCATTCCTAAATGCTTAAGCAGTAAAATCTCTTAAAGCCAGTACTAACAACTATTACCCCTACAGCTCTGCGGCACAAGGACAGAAGTGCCCACCACGCAAAGGAGTGTCCCCTGCTCTGCATGATAGGCACTGGGCTTGTTGTCAGAGTTGATCCTGAGGAATAAGGTCTGTCTCTTCCATTTGCTTCTAAGGGGGCTTGTTGCCCCTGGGGACCAGGGAAGGAGATGGGATGTTGCCTCTAACAGTTTTATCTGACTGTCCCCAGACATAACAGTACGCAAGGAGTAATATGCTGCTCTGCCTATGGGACAGAGCAAAATACACGGCCCCTTTTCTCGAGGCTTTGCAGTAGTGTCAGCTCCAGATGACATTCTGGTCAGAGGGGACGGTGCAGCCCCAAACCTCCCTAAGGACTAAGCCAGGACTCTTCACAGGAACAGCAGGAGCAAGAGACTCTCTTACAGAAGCAGCATTTTGACAAGTGCACAAGGTCAGTCATCTGTGTTATCACGTAAATCAAAGAGAATTTTTAATCATCTGCTCATATGTGCTGATGCCTGGGAAATTTAACAAAGACGCAGAGCAGTACAATTAACTGAGGAGAGAAAATAATGAGAGCTTAGTTGCATTTAAATGAGATCTTAGTTGTATTTCAAAACATAATCGTGGTCCAGAGCAACTGGCTGACTTCCTCCAGATGTTACTGAGGTTTTGCTCCAGCAGGTGTCCCTGTGATACAGGGTACCCCCCGAAGGACCCCGCGTCTGCTTGCTCAGAGACAGGCAGCCCCTGGGTGTTCTGTGGCATTTTCCCAGCTGTAACATGGGTGAAGGCATTACAGAGTAGCGGGGGGCAGACAGAGTGTTTTTCGCCTTATAAAGTCTACTTTCAGTAACTACCTCCAGGCTTGGAGCAACAAGGGCTCTTCACACTGCTCTCTCTGTACAGCCTAATAATAATAGTAATTAACAAAAAAGCTTTAATCATCTGCCTGCAAAATACGTGCCATGATAACACATTTAACTGGAATGGTAGTGCCTGCAGGATGCTTATGGCCAGTAGGGCACCCCACGCGTCAGCTAGGGTACGATCCCCATCCCCTGTTTGGTAAGGAGAGCTGCTCGGGGAGGACCAGGCTGCTCTGGTCTGGGGAGCTGTTCCCGTGCAGTCCCTCTGTGCCTCACCCAACAGCAGAGGGATTACAAGATCCTGAATCCATTGAATTCTCTCAAGATCTCCAACTGTACTCCATCCAAATAAGACAAAACTGTAGTTGCTTAATCCATAGTTTGTACATGTACCCTAGTGTGCACGTGCCTGCTTCTTGTTTGGAGTACGTGCCTCCTTTTTGGCTGTGCGAGTCACTACACGTATTTCATCAGCAAAGCAGCAGAAAATAGAGCTCATGAAGTTGGGTATATATCCATGGTTAGGCTGCAAACAGGATCAGGCAGGCTAGGTGGCTCTTCTTCGCCCCTGTTTCCTGATATGTCAATTAAGAACAGCAAGACCTGCCTTCCTGCAGGCTGGAAGGTTTGATTTGGGCACAGGCAGTGCATAAAGCAGGCTGAGATGGATGCTGCCTTCGTAGCTGCTCGCTGCCAGCACTGACTGGGGATGCTGCCTCAGCAAGCATAAGCAATGGCACGTGAGCCATAACACGCCAAGTTCTGGCAGCATAAAATTTGCTGTGAGTGTCTCAAATATAAGAAACTACAGAAATGGTAAGCAGTCTGTTCACATTAGATGGGACACGCTTATTTCTTTGGTGTCGGGGAAGAGATCTCACTTACAGAGCCAGCAGAAACAACACAGGGAAAAGCAACCATGAATGTAAGGCTAAATGTAAGGCTAAATGTAAATCAACCCATCCCTACCAAGCTCTTGGGCCTCAGCTGCTGTTACATTCATACGCCTAATGATGTTGATTTATGCAGCTGGAGTATTGGCCCACAGTGCTGAAAAGAGCTAGGAAAAATAACGAAATGGAGGCATTTAACCTAGTATTTTCTTCAAATAAGGAAAAGGATTTAATCTAACCACAGCTGGATGTTTGCCCAACTTTAACATGCAGATTTTACACAAATAGACCTTTTTTGAGAACTGGCTATACTCAAGGGATTCCCCCTCGCCCCACCTCCCCTTCCTCCTTTGGGTTGATAACACGAAGTTTAATTTATTTATTTGAGGAGAACCATTTTAAGGTTCCAGGATATTTTTGCTGTAATTAGAGGGGTTCCTATGTTTGCCACGAGGCCTGGTGCCACGTGACCCGATGCCGTGAAGAAATTACTCACTGCTCTGAGCTGCCATGCGGTATTCTCTATGCACTGTGATAAACACACGCAAAAGAAGTAAAAGGGAAGGTTTTGCTGTCTTATCTTGGGCACTTCACAGCCACTGGCAAACTGCAGCAATCATCAGCTCCTGCTCGATTGGTATTCAGGACCTGCCACCATTCCCCCAGCCTCTGACGCTGGATACAATCTGCCATTTAGCCACCACAGTGGAGCATGTTTCTCGAGCCATTACAGCAAGCTCTCAAGGCAAGGGGAAAGTTGGCTCATGAATACTAACATAACTCTCTGTCATATTGACCTGTCTGTGTTCCCGTAACCCAGGAAGAAAAAAAAAAAACCTTACCCTCCGGGCATCTATTCACCATGTCACGTTTTCTTTTTGAAAGCTTTTCAAGGTAAGACATCCAATTTACTGCCATTTCCTTCTCTGCAACCTGATAAGAACTGATAAAATTACCAGGCACAAAGACTCTCATGAAATATTCCTATTTCTCAGCACACACAGGAGTTATGCAAGGACAAACAATTCTTAGCAAAAGTGTCACATCTTGGGGGACATCATGGTGCTTCGGGAGGCTATGAAAAAAGGAAAGCTGTATTTGATAAAACAACCATACCTCACGCAATAAAGGGCTCTACTGGAATCTGGTCAAAGCCACCTGCACCTGATTCACAATGGTCTGTCAGTCTAAATTTAGGCAGATGGAGTATTTATTCCTTCAAAGACATCAAAGCAATTGGTAAAGCACTAGCTGCCACAACAGTCCTCAGAAAAATGCATTATCTCCACCTTAACACAGGGGGGAACTGTGGTAATGAAAGGTTCAAGCAACCAAATAGTGAGTGTGTAAGGCATAAGGCTGCTATCTTGAACCTATCCTCTTCTGCCCTCTAAAGCAGTCATTATTTTTCTACTCATTTTTGAACAACGTAACTCCTTCCATGCCTGGGGACCCTGACAAAGTCTGTTCTTACCATGTCTACTTACTTCTGCTACTCAGAAGCTGGGAACATTGAGTATTCTGCAAAAAACAACTCAGAAGGCAAGGCATTTTCCATTCTCATTTGCAGCGTGCACAAATATTGGTTGAAGGCAGACACATTTTAGACAAACTGTCGCATTTTGGGTTTCCTACCCAAACATTGGGTCAAATGCTGGATAATTCCTTCAAGTTGGTCATCGCATTCAAAGGCCTGGGATTCTGAAACCTGGGATATCTGCAGTTCCTTCTCACGTGGTCCTCACAGCCCAAAGGTGGGGCTCTGTGTTGTGAAGCTGACCCCAGGACCTTCATGGGTCCAGGTGCATGCATGGGTCTCGCCCTAAACTCAACTGACAGTTGAGTCACTCAGATTCCCCCGGAGTGTCATTCCAAAGAAATTACATGATTTCTCCTTTGACTGCGGGGGTGAAGGTTTGTGTCCCCAGAGCTCAGCGTGCCTACAAAAGGTCACAGGTGAAAGCTGGCTGAACTGTGTAGGTCAGCTTGGCACCTCTGGAGCTGGTAATTGGTCTGGATGGAGCTGGTGCTGGACCAGCCCAGGATCACAGTCCCAGGCTGACCGGAGTGTTTATAAAACCTTATGAGCTTTCTACTAACCCAGCCCCTTACAGCTTTGGTTTAACTACAATGACATGCTCATTAGATATTTTGTATATACCTGAATTCCTAAGGTCTTTTTACTGCAGGGGATATTATTTATATGGTTTTGCTGCTGCATGGAAAGCACGCGTGAAAATTAAATGCATTGGCAATGTTAATAAAATGATTAATTTTGGTTTTCCCACAACAGGTCAGGATTTGATATTAGTTTTCCTGAAGACATGTAACGTAACTTATTTTATGCAAACTGCTTTAAATCAGCTTTGTTAAGATGAAAGACAGGTTTTAAACTGAGCCCAACTTTGTATATGGCTTCTGGCGAAATCTGCTTGCTCTAGTAGGTCGACCCGGGTTTGAGCACTCCTGAGCAGTTTGGCCAGCAGCACAAGAAAAAGAGCAGTTACGGTATCTGAATGCTGGCTCACCTCTTCAAAGTTTGGATGTGGGGCCCTTATTCAGGTCCATCTCTAATTCCACGTGCTACATCCTCGCGCTGAAATACACGGTAAAGGCTAAATGAATTTCGGAACTCATTAAAGTCTTGATAAAAAGCAATGAGAAAAGTCACGCTCTTAAAAGGGACAAGATGGGCGTCCGGCTGTGTAAGAGGCCGCTCTCCGGAGCGAGCCTGGTGCGGCGTTCCAAAGGCATCCTCCTGTTTCCAGGCAACCAGGGCTGCGCTCCTGCCTCTTAAATTGTAACCGTCGTTGCACTTTGCTTATTAATTCTTCAGTAAATGGAGGAAAGTTTCCATTCCCTTTGATGGCTAATGTACTTTATGGTTCAGGAAACAGCCCTAGGTTTGGTAGCTTCTGTTTAGAAGAAGCTCAGACCTAAATGAAAAGGCGACTGAGCCATCCAGGAGTTGGAGGTCACAGGAGGATAACAAAGTTCTGACTGCTTCAACTATGTGAGCTGGGAAAACATTTTCAGATGTATTTTTTTTTTTCTCTGTGAAGAAAAATACACGACCGGGTATTCGGGTTGACTGAAAAGCTTTGCTAATGTTTGATCAGGTTGTTTCCAGAAGAAACTCTCCTGGAAAAAAACACTTCAGAATGAGAGGTTTAATTCTTTTTCTCTTTTAAAGCATTTCTTGCTTTGGAGGTAACAGAAATTTCAGTTTAAATTCGGCAATGATTCCATTTGAAGAAAATGTTTAACTCATTCGGAAATATTTATATATATATTATTTAATATTCATTTAAAGCCAGCAAAATGAGAGTGCCAATTTGGGTCTTACACAAATCCCTATCAATTCACCATGTTGTGAAACACTCCTCTACTTTTATTTTAAGCAATTAACATTTGCTTTCTTCTCATAACACCATCATTGCCCTGTACGAAATAAGGTAATCTGAATAAAGAAGCACACCATTTTGTGGGACGGGAGGAAGGGGACCAAGTACATTTGGAACAGATGCCCAGACGCCGCATTTAGATGATCTATTAACGTATTTTCAGTTTTGCAATAGAGCAGCTGAGAGCTAAGTGACTTCATTACAGCCCAGCGTTATGAGTAACTGGAACAGGGACCCAGTCTCTTGAGTACCCTTCT
Source organism: Aptenodytes patagonicus (assembly GCF_965638725.1). NCBI lineage: Eukaryota > Metazoa > Chordata > Aves > Sphenisciformes > Spheniscidae > Aptenodytes > Aptenodytes patagonicus. The sequence goes on from NC_134953.1 coordinate 2,708,738, forward strand.
GGTGCCTTATGGGGCGTTCTGCGCAAAACTTACTTACCTTAGAAATCACCTGTTCTTATTTAT